>NC_042964.1:33921213-34269925 GCF_901001165.1 Salmo trutta
TTCTCCACATGCTGACAGACATAGGGGATTAAGCTCAGTTATCCTAAGCCCTTACATGGAGTAATTGCTCCATCAGTGAGATAGACCTGACTTGACTAGTCTCGCATGATCAAATCTAACTGTGTTCTGGTTTAGGAAAATTGAGCAAGGGTGTATATATATATATATATATGATTTCCATCCTTCGTCCCAAATTGCTTGACATAATTTCATTACACTCTCTCTGTCAATTTGCATTCAAATAAGAAACAATTCTGCTTGTTTGGTAATAAGCATTATCCTTTATATTTTCCATTCTGCTGCTCTGATAGTTCAGGGCCCCGTCACAACAAGCTGAGTCCCAGAGAGATGAGAGAGAGACTGCGGGGCTCAAGTGTGTGTTGTGGAGCAGACTTGTTTATCAGCCCGTGTTATAACAGTAGTGAGTGTGCTGTAAGTATGGGTTACTGAGCCGTGAGGAAGAGAATTAACATGCGAAAGCGCACACCTCATTGTGAGGCACAGCGCGACGTATGGAGAAAGAGAAACGGGGAAAGACAGCAGAGAGAGAAAAGAGAGAGAAAGAGGGAGAGAAAGAATAGAGAAAAAAAGACCTACGGAGAGAGAGAGAAACACGGAAAATGTGAAGAGGAAGTGAGCGAGAAAAAGGGAGATAAACCTTCTCGGACGTTAACATATGGTAGCTAGCTTTTAAGCTTTAATGCTGGTAGCCTTTACGGAATATGCAATCCTCTTGGAACATGCAGCAGCATGCATTTGCTCAGAATGTTTTGGCTCAAGGTTACTGTCACGATTGTCGTAAGGAGTGGACCAAAACGCAGCGGGAAAATGTATACTCATCTTCTTTTTTATTTGAAGAAGGAAAAACAAAATAAACACGTATACAAAAAACAAACGACTCCAAACAGTCCCGTCAGGTGCAACAAACACTAAACCAGGAAATAACTATAGAACAAACACCCCTATAAATAGGACCTTCAATCAGAGGCAACGAGAAGCAGCTGCCTCCAATTGAAGGTCAACCCAATAAACACCACATAGAAATAGACCAACTAGAAATAACATAGAAATACACTAACATAGAACATAACCCAAACAACCCCGAAACACCCTAAACAAACACCCCCTGCCACGCCCTGACCAAACTACAATAACAATCAGCCCCTTTACTGGTCAGGACGTGACAGTTACTTTTGAGATCCATTTGTATGATTTACATTATACTGAACATTAATTAGATTGTCAGGGTTCCAAGACAAATATTTTACCGTCAAACACACAGTGTGAGATAAAGGATTTATCTTATCCTCTGTCTGTCTGTCTTTGTACAGGCAGACTGTCCCAATCACATAGGTGATAAACTGTATATACGGAATATCAGATTATGTGTTCATATTTGAGCATATGGCCTAGGACACAGATTTCGTGTTGTTTTTCAGATTTTGTATCCTTGCGTGCCCTGCTACTGTTTGTGTTTCCAAAGTTGATACAGTAAAAATCCACCGTATCCCCCGTTAACCCTTCTCCCCAGGGGGTCCCTGTGATCCTCATCCCCCCCCCCCCACCCACCATTTCCCCCGTCTCCATCTGCCAGTGTGTGTGTGTGTGTGTGTGTGTGTAATCTCTATCTTCTGATAACCCCAGGCCCCAGTGTAGGCCACGCGAGACAGTGTCCCCAGCCACCACAGCAGCCCATTTCCTGCATGTGTAAACCCTCTGATCTCCTTCTCATGGCTACAGGGCCTGTGTGTCCCTACACTACCCTCGCTCTCTGTCTGCCTCTTTCTCCTTCTGCTGGGCTCTAACACAAGGGACAGAATAAATGATCCAACTCTCTTCCCCATCAACATGTAACGGAGGTGGCTTGCGTGATGACTAACCTTGCCTGAGACCTGAAGACTTGCGTTAGCTCCCCCAAGCTAATGCTCAGCGGGCTAACACAGGACGGACCCAGTCTTACACAAACACACTGGCCGGCCTAATGCACATTCAGTCCAGACAGCAGCCTGTGCAGCAGCTTCTAACAGCTCTAACGGGCTGTTAACTACCACCTCATTGACTTACTCCAGCTCTGCTTACTTAGTCATACGGGCAGTCGTTCGTTAGTGTTGTTTCTGCTCCAGTTGTCTCCAGCCGTCTTCTCCACCCTCCTCTCCTAGAGCTGCTGAGGTTGGGGATGAGGTAAGGGTTGAGTTCCCCCCGCTCCCCTCTCCCTTCTCCCTCTCCGGAGCTTGGGTTCGGGTTAGGCCCTGGGGTAATAGTGTAGTAGCTGGGGCTTAGGTACTAATGCAGCAGGACTCAGAGACCCAGGAAGAGACTTAGTCATGCTGGATGGCGATGTGTTTCAGGGCATCATTACACTGACTGGGGACCTCTAGTAGAGTTGACAGGTGGGGGGGACGAGTGGAGGAACAGTATCCCCTCCCTCACACACATAAACACACACTCACACACCCACACACAAACACACACGCACACATACACAAAAGTATGGTGTGTTTGGTTAGCCAAATCCTAACATACAGAATACATTCATTCACTTGCTTGAATCCACTCTCCTTGCTGCCCATGTCTTCTCACATTAAAGGGCAACAGCTAGAGTGAAGAATGTTCATGCTGTATTCTACAAAATACAAGACAGGAAAGTAGGCTTGATCTATCAGACAACCAATAACAGATGTTGTTTGTGGGATGTTGGAGGATGAATAACAGGTACTTTTATCCTTATTATATGTCTCTAATCCTACAAAAGCTCTTTGCGAAACAGAAAACAGAGAGAGTTGCCTGATAGTGATATGTTAAGTGATGATCTGTTATTCATGTCGCACGCGTCTCCAAAATGTGAGTGCTGCTCCACTGAGCCCTATTGCACGGGGATTATCCTCTTTCTGTGTGTGTGTGGGTACGCGTGCGCGAGAGTCAGAAGTTGGCTGAGAAACAGAACGCCACGTCTCTCCTCCTCTTCTATAAAGACTGACTCGCTAAAAGATCAGGCATTACATGTGATTCAGACCTATGTCAGAGACAGACCGTTAAATTAAAAATACTGTATGTGTGGCCAAGTCCCAAATGACACCCCACTCCACCATATAGTCCACTACTTTTGACCCGAGCCACGTAGCGTACTGGGATGTCAATCATCTGTCATTTGAGGCTCGGTTTAAAAGTAGTGCAATGTAATGGGGAATTAGGGACATTTGAGACAGATCCTTTGTGTGTGTTCCTGGAAAGACTGACGGAAGCATGTTGCTCCTGGCACTTAATTGTCCTCCAAACCTCTGCAGCTACTTGTTGCCATGGTAGCATCTTGTGAGCGTACTAGTGTTGTGTCATGGCATTTATGCCAGATGAGGCCCTCAGAACCACCTGACAGCCCCCTGTCACTTTCCTGCCAGCATAGGAGAAACACACACACACACACACACACACACACACACACACACACACACACACACACACACACACACACACGTTCAGGCACACAGTCACACATGCAGGCATGCACAAACACACACACCAAATAAAGATTCAAACTCTTTACCAACCTACACACACACACACACACACACTCACACGCGCATGCAGACTTGCACACCAAATTGACAGGCACGCTCCTTACTGTCACACAGACCATTTAAGTGGCACAGCCAGAAGCTACTCTCGTCTGTCACCAAGGCAGTAAACTGTCGTTCAACTCACGATAGCAATACGGCTGAATTCAGAGTGGAAATGATTTGATCCCATAAATGGCTGTGAATGTCGGTCATGCCTGGTAAACTCTTATCTTTAGCACCTGACCTCCTCCTTTGATGACGCGGTATTCATTCTACTGGGTTATTAGCCAGTAGAGTTATTATGAGAGAGGGAGAGGGGAGGGAGGGAGAGAGAGAGCGAGGGGGGGGGGGAGAGAGAGAGAGAGAGAGAGAGAGAGGGAGAGAAAAGGCTGCTGGGAAGACACTATCTCTCTCTCGCTCTCACACTCGTTCACACACACACACACACACACACACACACACACACACACACACACACAGCGAGATATTTATTATGAGAGAGGGGGGATACAGTAGTTATTATGACACTGGGGAGAGGAAGAGGTGATAATGAAGGCTTTCCTCCTCTCCTCTCAGTGTGCAGCCTCAGCCTGGCCGTTCTCATGCTAACGACTCTGAGCTCAGACAAAAACAACCGTCTCGTTACTCCTTTACAGCAACATGCTCCCTCACCCTGCTCAGGGTCAGCAGGCATCTCAGACTCAGCAGGGAATGTCATAATACTCACAGTACAGTATATTGTGGATGTATGCTAGCATACCCTACATATGGGCCATTTGGTTTGCTGTATGGATGTACTTACTGTAAGCGCTGTAATGTATATGATGTACTGTATGTACAGATGTAGGATCTTAATTTGAGACAGTTTGCCACAGCAGGAAAATGTATGGTTTTGTACACCAGCTTCAAACCGCTGAAAGGACAATATTTTTGGTTATGGAAAATATATTTCAGTGTTTTAGATGGTACAATGATTCTCTACACTATACCAACTTATTTTGTCACATAAACTATTAGAGTTTTAGCAACCAGGAATATGGCAGAGCGATTTCTGCATAGTGCAACTTTGAACCTGTCACAAGGGTCGTATTGAGTGGACCAAAACGCAGCGGGTAAAGTGCTCATCTTCTTAAGTTTATTAAAGAAAACACTTAATCAAAAATAAACAAATGACAAAAACAGTCCAGTAAGGTGCACAGACTATACTAGAAACAACCACCCACCAACACAAGTGAAAACAAACACAACTAAATATGGCCTCCAATTAGAGACAACAACAACCAGCTACCTCTAATTGGAGGTCATTGCCAAAACTCACATAGAAATAGAAAAGCTAGATAAACATAGAAACAGGAAACTAGAACCTAAACCCACAATACCCAAACACACAAAACAAACACCCCCCTGCCACGCCCTGACCAACTATAATGACAAATAACCCCTTTTCCTGGTCAGGATGTGACAGTACCCCCCCCCCCCCCCCCACAAAGGTGCAGACCCTGAATCCCTGTGCTACACCCCCCCCCCCTCCCAATCCTCCCACTACGGAGGTAGCTCTGGCTCTGGGCGTAGCTCCCGTTCCGTAGACTCTAGGCTGGGGAACGTTGCTGGAGCCTCCTGGCTGGGGAGCGTCGCTGGAGCCTCCTGGCTGGGGAGCGTCGCTGGAGACTCCTGGCTGGGGAGCGTCTCTGCAGGTTCCGGGCTGGGGAGCGTCTCTGCAGGTTCCGGGCTGGGGAGCGTCTCTGTCGGTTCCGGACTGTAGGCCGTCTCTGTCGGTTCCGGACTGTAGGACGTCGCCGGAAGCACTGGACGGGGAACTGTCGCCGGAAGCTCTGGACGGGGAACTGTCGCCGGAAGCTCTGGACGGGGAACTGTCGCCGGAAGCTCTGGATGGGGAACTGTCGCCGGAAGCTCTGGACGGGGACTGAGCACTGGAGGCCTGGAGCACTGGAGGAAGAGTACGAGGAGCAGGAACAGGATACACTGGGCCATGAACCCTCACCGGCGGTCTGATGCTTGCAACTTGCATCACCGGTCCTGACTCGATGCTGGCTCTAGCATGACACCTGTGAGGAGCTTTCACCAAGCGTACCGGGCTGTAGCTGCGCACTGGCGATACCGTGCGTATCTCCGCATAACATGGTGCTTGCTTGATCCGTCACTCCCCATAGTAAGCACAGGTGCTCCTTTGTGCCCTTTCCGCCAGTACCTCTCTCCGGAATCTCACGTCAAGCTCCTCGCTTGATTCCTTGACTGGCTCCTTTTTTGCTCCACGGCTCTCTCCTGTACGCCCGGGAAGTTAGGTCAGGGCTCCCCCCTGACTTAGCCCAACTACCCGTATGTCCCCCCCAAAACAATTATTGGGGCTGCCTCCTCACCTCCTGAAATGGAGGATATAATGCCTCATACCTCCGTCATTCCCTCTTAGCTTCCTCCAGCTCCTCCTTCGGGCGCTGGTACTCCCCAGCCTGGCTCCATGGACCCTGACCATCGAGGATCTCCTCCCATGTCCATGACTCCAAATAGGTCTCCTGCTGCTCCTTCCTCCGCTGCTTGGTCCTTCTTTGGTGGGTGGTTCTGTCACAAGGGTCGTATTGAGTGGACCAAAACGCAGCGGGTAAAGTGCTCATCTTCTTAAGTTTATTAAAGAAAACACTTAATCAAAAATAAACAAATGACAAAAACAGTCCAGTAAGGTGCACAGACTATACTAGAAACAACCACCCACCAACAACACAAGTGAAAACAAACACAACTAAATATGGCCTCCAATTAGAGACAACAACAACCAGCTGCCTCTAATTGGAGGTCATTGCCAAGACTCACATAGAAATAGAAAAGCTAGATAAACATAGAAATAGGAAACTATAACCTAAACCCACAATACCCAAACACACAAAAAAAACACCCCCCTGCCACGCCCTGACCAACTATAATGACAAATAACCCCTTTTACTGGTCAGGACGTGACAAAATCTCAAATACACGACAAGTAAAAATTCTCCTGCAACAGGGTGATCAAATTAAGATCCTAAATCTGTATGCTACCTGCCCAGTCATTTGTGACCAACTGTCAGACCATCTGCTCTGTTAACTCCTCATCTGCTGGACTAGAGGAGGATGCAGTAGAGCTGATTTATGTATGTGCTGTGTGTAAATGCATTTGGGGTTAAAGTTCACTTGAGAATTATGAGGATTGGTCATTGCAGGACTTGTCATCACAATGGATATTGAGGGATTATTTAAATGGCACACTTTGATGTTTTGTAGCAGGAAACAAATACTAAACGTGTTTATACTCAACTGTAACTGACCTCTATAAAGTGTTTCCTTTAAAGCCGTTCTCCCTGCAGGGTTGTGTGGGAGTAGTTCAGCTACATTACCTGCTGCCTGCACTGTGAAGTCAATTCCAAATCACAGTTTGCCATCTCATTCCCATCTTCGGTATTACTGATCCATTGTAAAGATTCTTCCTCTCTATGTTGTCCTTCTCAGGCCAGTTAAACCAGAAGATCTGGGGTAAGAGGTACCCGGCGTGCAACAATGCCCGTCAGTCACCCATCGACATCGATGAGACGTTCACCCAGGTCCGAGTGGAGTACCAGGGCTTGCAGCTGGAGGGCTGGGAGAAGAACACCCCAGAGACCACCACCATCAGCAACGACGGCAACACAGGTACCGTACGACATGAGTCGTTAAATATCCAACCAATGGTAGTACAGTTCGGGTTGGCATTGTAGTGTGAGAAGGGTAATATCATGGGTCGTGTTCAGTAGGCACGAAACGCCACATGGTTATTAAGTAGTAAGAACAGATTGTTTCCAGTGTCATATTAATCTTCATATACAGAGATAGTTATGGAAATATAACTCAATATGAGTGATGGGTTTATTGAGAGAGAGAGACAGAAACAGATAGATGGCGAGAGCAAGAGACAGAGAGAGAGAGAGGGGTGAGAATAATGGGTCTGTCTTCCAGAGGAAATGAAATGACTCTTGGATATCATCTCTCCAGTATGTCTCCCTGTGGCCGTGTTATGAAAATGCTGCCTGTTGGGTAGTGTTAATCTCTCTGTTCCAATAGGCTGACAGAAAAGCAATTCACTCATAAAACAATCTCTTGAAGCATCTATTATGATTCTATTGTGTGAGGATAGGGATCAGGCCAGGGAGACGGAGGAGGGATGTTTTGTGTAGATGTGTAGATGTGTTTCATATGGAAAAGGGTATTACGGCTTCAAAAGACATGATGGTTTTATTTTAATTGTAACATTTAAATGTGCTGAACATGTTCTGTATTTGTAATTCGAAATTAGACTGTGGCATGTACAAACGGTAAGTACCATTGTGTATGCTGCCATAGACCCGGTAATTAAAAGTATGCGTTTTCCAAGCACATCGCTGGTGGGTGGGAAGCCTCGGAAGCCCAGGCTTCTCACGAAAGTCGAGTGGACTAGACAGGCTTTGGAAGGCTGCCCACGCAAAGACTAGTGGATGGGTAATGTGGTTGTGTGTGTGTGTGTGTTCCAGTGGTGCTAGGCCTGGACGGGGAGTACTATGTGAGCGGCGGTGGTCTGAGTACCAAGTTCAGGTTGGGGAGGATGACGTTCCACTGGGGCCGCTGCAACGCCTCCTCAGACGGATCAGAACACAGCCTCAACGGACTCAAGTTCCCCCTGGAGGTGGCACATCGATCAATCAATGAATCAATCATAGCAAATAACACGCCACGCCACACCCCTGCAGTGCACAGTATGACTACGCGTCCCTTTACGCCGACATTACAAAGCCCGCAACGAATAACAATCTCTACTCCCCCTCTCTCTGTCTCTCTTTGTCTTTCTTTGTCTCTCTCTGATCCAGATGCAGATCTTGTGTTATGAGTCAGGCCTGTACCGGTCTATAGACGACGCGGTGAAGGATGGAGGGAGGATCGCAGCGCTGGCCGTCCTGTTTGAGGTGGAGCTCTGAACCAATATCCACACTGCATGCCACTTAGCGTGAATCGATGCGTCCTAGATCGTATGCGAGCACGTTAGTATGTCAGCTCACTGTGATTTCTGCTCCACAGACCAGCCTAGATAACAATGACAACTACCACACCATCTTAGAAGGGGTCAACAGCGTCAACAGGTTCGGTATGCAGCTGCTCATTATTCTACTCTATTTATTTGACTCTAATTTTACATTCTGTTATTTCCATTTCTATATTCGGAGGGTTCAGGAGTCCCAGTGACCTACTGAAAAGCAGGTGTATCTATCACTCTCACCTATCACCCTCTATCGTTCAGGTAAGACTGGGAATGTTGAGTCCTTCTCTCTGCTGGCCCTGCTCCCTAACTCTACTGATAAATACTACACGTACAACGGTTCCCTGACCTCCCCGCCCTGCTCTGAGACGGTGGAGTGGATCGTCTTCAAACACACCGTGCCCATCTCTGAGACACAGGTGAGTGTCACACACGCACATAAACATGGGGGTACACACACACGCGTGATGATGTTATACGGTGAGGCAGTGTCATGATGATGTCATACAGTGAGACAGCTGTGAGGAACAGAGAAGAGCAGGAGAACAGGAGTGTGTGTGTGTGTGTGTGTGTGTGTGTGTGTGTGTGTGTGTGTGTGTGTGTGTGTGTGTGTGTGTGTGTGTGGCCGGCAGAGCGAGGTGTGACGTGGGCATATATACTCAGTGGGCACAGATCTCAGCCTCTCAAAGACACCACGAAAATAGAGAAGCACTCTCCCTGATTTCTGCCATGACAATTCTTTAAACACTCCACCATCAGACCTTACACACACACACACACACACACACACACACACACACACACACACACACACACACACACACACACACACACTCTCTCACACACACACAATATCAATATTTCACTACAGCAGCAGTAGCAGTAGGAGCAGGAAGACACTGCAGAGACAACAACTCCCTCTCCACAGGGGAGGACCTTCCCATTTCCCCTCCACTTCCTGCTCTTTAAATCACAGTTTAAACCGACCTGGAGCAGGACTGCTCCAGTTAACTCACACAGGGTCTCTGCCTGCCTCATCTATTCTCCATCATCCACTTTAGAGCAGAAAGTGTTTTTTCAACATTTAGGAAGGGAGAAGTAGGGTAGTGGCAGAAACAAGCTGACGATTCTTAACCATTAAAAGTTAAAAGGCTACTTTGGTGAAGCACACAAGACATAAATGAATGCACATCTCTCACGCCTCTCTCGCTCTCTCTCCCTCTCAGTTGGATGTGTTCTGTGAGGTGATGACCATGCAGCAGGCAGGCTACGTGATGCTGATGGACTATCTGCAGAACAACTTCAGGGAGCAGCAGCAGCAGTTCTTGGGCCAGGTCTTCTCCTCCTACACTGGAACAGAGGAGGTCCTCACTCCCAGTATGTATCCTTAACTCTTAACCCTGAACCCTAACCTCTGACCCCTGACCCTCACACTCCTTCTACACAGGCACAGTTGAGGTCCTCACCCCCAGTTTGTACCTGTAGGCTATACCCTGAACCCTAATCTCTAACCCTAGACCCCTAATCCTTACCCTCACCTTACAATGGCAAAGATGATCCTCACTCCTAGTACGTACCCTTAACTTATAACCCCTGACCTCTAAACCCTTACTATTAGCCCCTAACTCTATCTCTGGCCTTCACCTTTGTCATTTATGTTGTCATTTATAGTATGTACCTGTTTTACTTTAATGCCTGACCCCTAACCCTTATCTACCAGGCTGACCCCAACACCTGACCCCTAGCCTTTCGCACCCACCCTAACTACCACATGCTGACCTTGCTCCTGGCTTCTCTCTTCTCCCATGCTAGACCTCTGTAAAACCATAGCATGATTCACACCAACACTGAGCTGTACTGTAACACTAACAGGCCAATATATGAAGTAGGAACTAGAGTCAAAAGCCCCCGATCTTGTAACCAGTCACATAGGGAAGATCTCAAATACAGAATCCTCCTATCCTCTTTACTCGTCTCCTTCTCAAAACCGATTGGATGAAAAAGCCAGAGGTCCCGCCCCTCGGTCCTTCTCCTCCAATGGATTTTGAGGAGGCCAGGACGCGAGGAGTATGCAGTTGAGATTCCCCTATATTTTCAGCATTGATGTTTTAGAGCCTACTCCCAAGGTCTTACGAGTGCAGCTCATCAAAAGAACTCTCTCTCTCTCTCTCTCTCTCTCTCTCTGCCTTTCAAAAAGACCCCAAATAAGCTCTCTGGGTTGCTAGGAAACCTGACTTTGTAATTCCCCCTGTTTCAGTGTAGCAATTTATTTGACATTTTCTCTTTTTTGAAATTGAAATATGTCTGTTCAGAAATGCAAAATGCAAAAAGCATGGATATCTATCCCTTTTCCATATCTATACCCAAAATGTCTCCCTTTACCTCTTCCTTTCCCTCTTCCAGTGTTGCTCTAAGAGAGACATTGTTGTCTACCTACATGTTTTCCTTAGGAAAGCTCAATCCCAATTTCCCATTGTCTCCACAGTGTTGAAAATGGACATATTCCCAATCTGGCCATGTTGATAACCAGACACAAACATATGTTATCATCAGAGATTATATTTGAATCTAACGTAATCTAACCTCATTTTTCTATGTTCTCCAGTGTGCAGCTCGGAACCTCAGAACGTGCAGGCGGATGCCCAGAACGAAACTACCATCATGGTGATGTGGGAGCGACCCCGTGTGGTGTATGACACCACCATCGACTGGTACTCTGTCACCTACCAGCGGCTGCAGGACCAGAACCAGGCCAAACACGAGTACCGCACCGACGGAGACCAGGACGTGGTAATACACCTGTCTACTTATCCATCTACTGTTGCATACCAGTCAGTGCTGGAAGTGACTACTTGTCTGTCTGTGGATCGTCTCTCTCTCCCTCACTTTCTCTTTCTCTCTCTCCCTCTCCCTCTCTCTCAATCTCTCTCTCTCTCTCTTTCTTTCTCTCCCTCTCTCTCTCTCTCTCGCTCTCGCTCTCGCTTTCTCCCTCGTTCTCTCGCTTTCTCCCTCGTTCTCTCGCTTTCTCTCTCGCTCTCTCACTTTCTCTCTATCTCTCATACGGTCTCTCTCTCTCATGATTATTTTGTGTTGTTCCTGGAGGCTGTTGCCATAGTGATAACCAAAAGATACCTGTAGACCATCTGGCCTGAGGTTTACAATACACAATATCAATAGGGCTGTGATTGTTTTTGTTGTGTGTGTGCGATGGTTTGTGTTCATCAGACCTTATGTGCCTTCTTACACAAATCGATAGCATTGCATGGAAGTCAGAAATCAACCTCATATGTTAAATAGGGTGAAAAAAGCTGAGACAAGCAACTGTCCGTCACTACTGTAATTGATCGACTTATTGATGAGTGTGATTGGCTGATGTATTGATGAGTTGACTGACATATTATTTGATCAATCACCCTCTCTCAGGGGGCCATCATCCCCGGCCTCCTGTCCAACAGCAGCTATGTGGTCCAGGTGGTAGCTGTCTGCACCAATGGCCTGATGGGACGCTGGAGTGACCAGATTATAGTGGACATGCCCCAGGAGGACCCGGGTGAGACCAGCTATAGTCTCGGGCACCCACAACCAAACATTTGAACGTTAAGGCTGTCACGAGAGACCAGATTCTAAAAGGGATTTTTAGTCCAGGAAAAGGCTGACTCTGTGTCCAGCGTGAGCCTATGTCACTCAGATTCATAGGAGAGAGTAAAGAACTTAGGTTAATAACGGACTTGAAAGTTGAAAGTAAGTATGAAAGTTATCAAAAGAGTTGTACTCATCATGACAGTCTAATATATATACCCACCCTTTCTCTTTTCTCCAGAGATTGAGTCTGATCCAGACAATACAGACCCTGAGGATATATTGGAACCAGTGGATATATTGGAACCAGTAGACCAGGTCCCAGTAGACCAGAACCCAGTAGAAGAGAGCAGAACCAGAGAGGATCGCCAGCAGATTTTCCCTGACCAGCCCTCCACCACTGCTGCCTCCCAGGTTAGCTCTGTGCCAGTACCACCAGGGACCAGAGATGACCAGAACCGGATCGACCAGGACCCTGTGAACCAGTCCAGAGTGGACAAACCCAAGAAGAACCAGACCAGGAAGGACAAGAAGAAGCAGCGTATCCCTCCGCACCGCCCCTTCACCAGCGCTGCCTCCAACGGCAAGAGCGCCATGTGGGTCACCATGGTGACCGACCAGCCGGGGTTCCTGATTCCCGTCTCCCGGACAAACAGCCAGCCGCCTGTCCGCCGGCCGATCACAGAGGAGGCCTCGTTGTCGCGGTTGCCTCAGCAGAACCGGAACCAAAACCGTGGTTCCGCTGCCCAGAAACCTGACGTTTCCGGTATCGGCCTGCTACCCCCAGAGGGCGATATGTACACCCCTCCGGCTGGGGGAATGGTGGTCACTGATGTTTACTACGAGGACGTTGTCAACACCACTGCCTTAGAGTTCGCAACTACGCCATCTAAAACAACACTGAACAAAACACTGGATGATAGAGTTCTCACTACTGTTACTGCCAGACCTAAAGTCACAATGAAAGGACAGGACAGGGGCTTGGTTTTGACGTCCAGGCTGTCTGATAACAGAGTTAGCACAGTGACAAGGGCCACCCCTATTCAACAGACCCCGGTTTCTCTAACCTCAACCCACTCTGTGCCCTGGATCAGATCCAGGACTTCAAGTCCCAGCAACTCCCTCTCCACGGCCTACGGCTCCTCCACTACCTCAGGCCTCGTCAAGGTCTTACAGCACACCACCCAGCCCATATTCACCGGTAAGAAACACCTGTGTACCCTGCAGCCCTGCATGTGTGCTGTAAATGTCTGTGTGTGTACATATAAAATATATTACACATTACCTTTATGCCTTTGCCTCTCCTCCTGTTGCCAAAGCTTGGTACTGTATAGTGCACGCTTACATTGTTTGGTTGTGTGGTGGTTGTTTGATGGTTGAATGACGGTTGTATGATGGTTGTTTGATGGTTTTATGAGGGTTGTTTGATGGTTGTATGATGGCTTTATGATGCCCATATGACGCCTATATGATGGTTGTATGATGGTTGTTTGATGGTTGTATGAAGGTTGGGTTTTGGTTGTGTGGCGTTTGTATGATGGTTGTGTGATGGTTGTTTGATGGTTGTGTGACCTGCACCTCTCTGCTTTGTCCATCTGCCTCTCTCTGCCTGCTGCGCTGTCGATAAGGGTGATATTTCCGCTTAGACCTACGATGGTGATAATGATGGTGGTGAAGGGACTGACGCTCTACTGGCTGGTGTTGGTTACGCTGGTGATGTGCCGTAACAGTCCAGCTCTTTGTATCTGTCTACAGTGATCTACCCTTTTCGACTTTTCTCTCATCCTTTGGCTGCCCAGTGGTTCATACTGGGACACACTGGTACTTCAGAGATCCATGTCTCCTACCAGTACCCAGCGGTGGTGGTATTCCTCTGCCAGTCTGTCTTCCTTCCCTTGAATCATAAGGATTCACATCTTATGTCTCCTTCCGGGACTCTTTACCTGCCTTGCTGTGTGTGAGCTGGCTGCTCCTCCCTGACTCCAGTCTGCCGTCTGGTGGCTGCTCTGTATAACCGCTCAGACTCTGTGGTTGTTATGCTCCTCTCTGGTGGTCTGATGTAGTGTTGTTAAGTATTCCGTTTAGTGCTTATTTTCCACACTCAGTCTGACCAGACAGGCCTCTCTGTTCCAGTCAACACCAGCTTTCAGAGGGGGACTTGGGTTCAGCAGCCCACAGAACCTCTCAACTTTCCAGCCCCATACCCCTCTGCCTCCCACTCCGAAGAGGATTCTCTCACACCCTCCCAAGGGGGCTACACCCCCTTGCACCGTTCTCTCAGCCATTCAGAAGAGACAGCAACCCTCTACCCGTCTGTCACCCCCTCCGAAAAAGACACCACCCTCTCCCCCTCTGTCTACCCCTCTGAAGAGGACCCCAGGTCGGACAGAAAGGCGGTGACCTCTCAGGTTGGACGGACAGACATCAGTGGCTCAGGCTCTGGCCTCTACGGGGACGGGGTCAACCTAGGTCAGGACTGGCTGAGAGGGGCGACACTTTCCCTTGGGACTGACCTACGTTCACTCACACCGGCCTCTGCCACGGACCCAACAGAGGGAGAGACACAGGAAGAGAGCAGCGGTGACTTAGGGGGTCTTTCCTCTAGCTTCTACTTTGAGAGGGAGACTGGTAGTGGTGTGTCCGAGGTGGACAGAGCAGGGGCCAATCCCCAGGGGTCTGTAGTGCTGGGGGAGGCTAGTGGGTCTGGAGGTGGAGAGGTCCTAGTGGAGCCTCCCAGCGCTGGTAACTCTGGTATAGAGCTGCATATCCCTTGTATAGATCTACGTGTCCCTGTTCTCCCTGACAGCAGGGCTGTGGAGGAGCTGAGGAAAGGTAACGCATACTCAGGAATCTCCAATCATGGTGGCGGGTTAGGTGATGTTATTCAGAGAGTGATATGAGATTTCCTCGTGTAGCAGAGGAAATATGATTATGTGTACTCAATGAGGTGGTAACAGATTTCCTACTGATTGAAATGAATAAAGGATGTTTTTTCAAATCCAGGGTGTGTGCGTGTGGATGCGAGTCTGTAAATAATAACCGATTCTTTCTCCCCCCAGAGATCAATAACAGCAGCCATGAATCAAGGGTAGAAATGGTGGGAAGTGTTTCTGAAAGGGAGAGGAGGACAGTGGTCCCTCTGGCTGTGGTATCCACCCTCACCATTATCTGTCTACTGGTCCTGGTGGGCATCCTCATCTACTGGAGGTATGATTAGCACACTGCACTGTTAGCTGTTTGGTAATTTTATCAGTAACTTACTGTACAAACTGAATACAGTAGATTACCATACATTCCACAGTAAAATACCGTACATTTGTTTTTCCAGCACACTGTAAGGCCTTTCTATAATTTCAAAACCTGTCAAATGCACAGTATTTTACAGTATTAATTATGGTGCATTGTGGTGAAATATTGTGTGAAATATGGTGTGAGCAGAAAGAATCGCTGGCTCATAGAGTTGATCAGGCTGTTGATTGTGGCCTGTGGAATGTTGTCCGACTCCTTCTCCATTGGCTGTGCAAAGTAACTGGTTATTGGAGGAAACTGGAACACACTGTCGTACATGTCAATCCAGAGCATCCCAAACATGCTCATATATTGTCCCCAGCACAAGATGCACCTGTGTAATTAATCAGCTTCTTGATATGCCACACTTGTCAACTGGATGGATTATCTTGGCAAAGGAGAAATGCAAATTTGTGCACAACATTTGAGAGAAATACGTTTTTTTGTGCATACGAAAAATGTCTGGGCTCTTTTATTTCAGCTCATGAAACATGGGACCAACGCTTTGCATGTTGCGTTTATATTTTTGTTCAGTGTATATATAGGGAACAGATCAGAGTAGAAGTGGGTCTTTTAATGGTTGAATATTTAACCATGTCCATTTGATCTGTTTTGCCCTTTAATCATGGACAGTTTGGAAGCCTTTGATTAGGCCTCTAGAAGTGCAAGTGATATAAAGCACCTAGTATTCATTAATATGCAAATGCCTACAGCCAACCTGCTTGCTCTAATCCCTTGTAATTACAGTAAAATACTGTATTTTGTATAGTTTAATAGTCAGTTTTACTGTATTGTACTATGTTTCATTGCTCTGTCATCAGGTTACTGTAAATATCTCAGTATTGTATTGGCACTATCCAGAGATATATCATAAGATATCTTATTGTAATTACAAGTAATGGAGAAGCTTTTTACTTGCTATGACTGTGATTTATTTTCTCAACTTTGGTTGAATACACTGACTGTAAGTTGCTAAGGACAAGATCGCCCGCTAAATGACCAAAATGTAAATGTAAAAATGAAAACTTGCAAAGAACACTGGGTAATATGTTGCTGCATGGGTAATTCCAATAATATACTGTAGTTAGATTACAGTCACATTTTTGGTACCATAAATGAATTACTGTAAAATGTATCAGAGTAGCTGTACTCCAAAAAAAATGACAGTGACTTACTGGCCAATTACAGGACTTTTTTTACAGTGTATGTTCAGATAGAAATGTATTGTGTAGAGAAGGAATGATTGTCTGCTCTGTAGAATTGGGAGTCGTGTCAGCTCTATTAACAATATTACTTTTTGCAACGTTTGTTCAACAGAAACTGCTTCCAGACGGTTGACTTCTACACTGAAGACACCGCCTCCCCCAAAGTCATCTCTGCTCTGTCTTCACCTCTGCTGCTCGCCACAGGTAACGCACACACTCCCACTCGCACACACACCACACACACACACACCTTCGTCCATCCATTCATTCCTGTCTGTGTTTCCAGAAGAGCACGAGGCGCTGTCAGTGAAGCAGTTTGTGAAGCACGTGGCAGAGCTCCACCAGACCAACACCTTCTCCAAGGAGTTTGAGGTGAGAGAGACTGATACTACTGTATGTATTATACATACCACTCTTAATGCTCCCCAGCAGTATTAACATCACCTAGAAATAGTGTTGTAGTCATGGTTGGGATTTGACCCTCACTGCTTACTAAAGCTATTCCTTTCTAATCGATAAAAGTCTATGTTAGTTCAGACTATAACTGAACTCAACGCTACTGGTAAGTGAGGCATCCTGTCTGAAACAGAAACGATTGTTTAAGGGCCAATGAGAATGGTTAGAGCACCATTTTAGTTGTTGTCTGTAGATGTTACTATGTGTATTAGATGTCCATATCTATCTCAGTGTAAATGTTGTGGTTGTGGGTTAGCATGTTGAGGGTGTACTGTGTGTTTGGGTGAGGGACTACATTACACTGTCTCTGTAGGTAACCGTACTCTAATAAACCCTGTACATAGCTATAGATACACAGAGTTTGGCAAACCTTCTAGACATTTTAATGGGTGCCATGTTCACACCACCCATTCCAAGACAATGTTCCAATAGAATGTTAGGTGTCAACATGGCATACAGTTTGCAAAACTGTGTGGATCAGTAGGTGACTCTGTCAATAGGCATGCCCACTACCTCCAGACACATACACACACACAGAGCTGTTCCTCATGTCTGTGTATCTGCACTGACTGGTCACTGTGTGTCGCTCCAACCCCTCATCGCTGTGCCTTCTGCATTCTCAACCCCTCCTCCCCACCACCCTTCCACCTCCCATTCTCACCCCCCCGCCCCTCCTTCCTCCCCCTCCCATTAGATTGTGACAGAGTGTTATGAGGTAAGACTCCCTTTGTGTTAGATTAGATATGCGCACGGTATCAAAGATGTGATCTCATCTTATCCTGATTCATCAGGACTTCCTGAATCTTTGACGTTTGACCTCAGAGTCAGGAAGGCCGTTTCTCTTTATCCTATCATTGGAATTGACTGATAGTGTTTTCTTTGTTGCATGGATCACATCTCTGAGTAGCTGTACTGTCTGCTGTCATGTATTTTAGTGTTTTCTTGTTTGTTGTGTTCTTCTTGCATGCTACCTTCTATTTGATAATTGGACTCCGGCTGGGTTCTGTGTGTTGGTTCGTAATGGCTCTGTGTGTGTGTGTGTGTGTGTGTGTGTGTGTGTGTGTGTGTGTGTGTGTGTGTGTGTGTGTGTGTGTGTGTGTGTGTGTGTGTGTGTGTGTGTGTGTGTGTGTGTGTGTGTGTGTGTGTGTGTACGTGCGGATGTGTGTACGTGCGGATGTGTGTATTGGTCATTGGTCAGGGTTGTGTGACTGAGTGCCAGTGTGTGTTTCTCTTACAGGAGGTGCAGTCATGCACGGTGGAGATGGGCATCACCGCTGACAGCTCCAACCACCCAGACAACAAGAACAAAAACCGATACATCAACATCATGGCCTGTACGTCACTCACTCACACACACAGAGACAGACACACACACACACACACACACACACACACACACACACACACATACACACATACACACTATTCATTAACCCTCTTTGTTGGTCTAGATGACCACAGCAGAGTCAAACTACTGGAAGAGGGAAAAGGTGGAGACTACATCAATGCTAACTTTGTTGATGTAAGTAGCTCCTCTCCTAATCATTAATATCATTCATATCTATATCAAATACTGAACATGTACGTACACTATGTAAATGGGGTTAGTATAGAAATACAGACTGAGGGGTAGTTTGGAAGATTGTCTGGATGACTGATTGATTGGTTGATTGATTGATCTGTGTGTGTGTGTGTTCCTGTCAGGGTTTTGAGCGTACAAGGGCCTACATCGCAACCCAGGGGCCCCTGAAGTCTGGAACAGAGGACTTCTGGAGGATGGTGTGGCAGGAGAATGTTGGCGTCATCGTCATGATCACCAACCTGTTGGAGAAGGGGCGGGTCAGTTAGTCACACAGACAGACTGCAGGCTGGGGCACTGTGTTAAAGTGTCTATGTTTACACCGTTTAAACAGAAAACATTGGTTCAAGAGGAAAGACAAATGGAACATAACTTCGTTTGTGAAATGTTTATGTTACTTTTATATGACTGTTTTGACCATTGTGTGACTGAGGCTCTCTCCCTCTGTGATGTCAGAGGAAGTGTGACCAGTACTGGCCAATGGAGAACCAGGAGGAGTACGGTCATTTCCTGGTGACCCTAAAAGACACCAAGACCCTGGCCTACTATACCCTGAGGACCTTTACCCTCAGAGACACCTCACAAAAGGTACCTTCCTGGACACACAAACACCTTGAAGAAGATGCACTGCAGTGCACAGAGCTTCTATTCCGTTTGACCCTGCCTGCTGTGTGTTGTACCTACAGGCTTCCCAAAGGGGACGCTGTGCTGAGAGGACGGTGGTCCAGTACCACTACACCCAGTGGCCTGACATGGGCGTGCCTGAATACACCCTGCCTGTCCTCTCCTTCGTGCGGGCCTCGTCCCAGGCCAGGACTCAGGACATGGGCCCCGTCCTCGTACACTGCAGGTGGGCTGGGAGTGTGTGAGACTTGGCAGAAATATTGCTTGAGAAAAGGTTGAATAACACTATGCAGATCCAATGGCTTGGTGCAGGAGGTGGATATCCCAAGTATTCATTTCTGAAAAGGGAAGCGTCGTGTTGTGTGGGACTCTCTCACAAGTATGTCCTGTGTGTGTGTGTGTGTGTGTAGTGCTGGTGTGGGGAGGACAGGGACCTACATCGTGCTGGACAGCATGTTGCAACAGATCCAGGACCAGGGAACAGTCAACATACTGGGCTTCCTCAAACACGTCAGAACACAGAGGAACTACCTGGTACAGACGGAGGTAATGCACACACTTACAGGAGCAGCGTTTCTCAAACTTGTCCCGGGGTGAACCAAGGGGTTCACGTTTTGGTTTTTGCCCTAGCACTACACAGCCGATTCAAATAATAAACTCATTATCAAGTTTGGATTATTTTAATCAGCTGTTTAGTGCTAAGGCAAAAAAGGTAAACGTGCAGCCCTTGAGGTCCCCAGGAACGAGTTTGGGAAACACTGAATTAGGGTTAATTGCCTTGCTCAAGGGCACATTGATAGATGTTTCACCTAGTCAGCTTGGGGATTCAAACCAGCAACCTTTTGGTTACTGGCCCAACGCTCTTAACCGCTAGGCTACCAGACGCCTTTATGCCATGCTTTGATATACACAGACCTGGAAATATTGGAAAGGTGGAAGCAACAAGGCTCTGTTCATTAGGCAAACGCTGAACAATTAGGAGCTAGGAGAAGTGGCTAGAGATTGAAATGCAACCGGGCCCAGCGCTGCTGTAGGTGATGTGAGTGAGAAGTCTCTCTCTGTGTTATGTCTCTCTGGTCCACAGGAGCAGTATGTGTTTATCCATGATGCCCTGGTGGAGGCCATCGTCAGCAGGGACACTCTGGTGACCTCTGGCCTGGTCCACTCCTACGTCTCGGACCTGCTGACCACTGGGCCCTCCGGCAGGACACGCATGGAGAGGCAGTTCAAGGTCAGAACACACACACACACACACACACACACACACACACACAGATGTGGGTTTGTCCCAAGTGGAACCCTATACCCTAGTGTGCTACTTTCAGGGCCCTGACTTGGGACCTGCTCAAACACATTGAGGATACGTCATCTCAACCTTCCTCCTTTCCTCGAAGTAGTCAATGATCTGGCATGGCTTGATTGGTGAATCAAGTATAGCGGGAGTGATGGCATTGTGTTGGTTATGTGGTTCACCTGGTAGCGTTATGGTAATGTTTACTACTGTCGCGGTATAGCTGGTGAGTCAGCGCAGAGCCAGACAGGCTGACTACGCCGCTGCCCTGAGAGAAGGAAACGCTGACAGAAACAGGACCTCCTCTCT
The DNA here is from genome assembly GCF_901001165.1 of Salmo trutta. Classification (NCBI taxonomy): domain Eukaryota; kingdom Metazoa; phylum Chordata; class Actinopteri; order Salmoniformes; family Salmonidae; genus Salmo; species Salmo trutta. The sequence goes on from NC_042964.1 coordinate 33,942,128, forward strand.
CATGCCGGGTGAGTTGAAGTAGCCTAAAACACACACAACATGATACGGTTGGTTAGAGACAGCCATTCAGTCAACACCAGGAAGAGGGTCTCCTCCATCTACGTCTTACTCCAGCGGAGAAGAGAAATAGGCAAAAGAACATTTCGATTCAGAGTAATAAAAGAATTGAATAGTTTATCTGGGCAAACCAGAAATCTTTCAATAAATAAATTCAAGCAATACTTTAGGACCAATTGAAAAGAATAGATTGGGTTGTGTGTTTCTGTGTGTGCTGCAGTGGAGAGATCCAGAGTGTGTCTGTCATGTCCAGTGGAAGGAGAATCTTCAGACTACATCAATGCTTCCTATATCATGGTAAGAACAAGGTTGTCCATTTGATAAGGACCCCTTATAAATGCTTTATAGAGCATTCACAGGGTCTTCATAAACACTACATACACTGAGTGTACAAAACATTAGGAACTGCTCTTTCCATGACATAGACTGACAAGGTGAATCCAGGTGAAAGCTATGATCCCTTATTGATGTCACCTATTAAATCCACTTCAATCAGTGTAGATGAAGGGGAGGAGACAGGTTAAGAAAGGATTTTAAGCCTTGAGACAATTGAGACATGGATTGTGTATGTGTGCCATTCAGAGGGTGAATGGACAAGACAAAATATGTAAGTGCCTTTGAAGAGGGTATGGTAGTAGGTGCCAGGTGCACCGGTTTGAGTGTGTCAAGAACTGCAATGCTACTGGGTTTATCACACTCAACAGTTTCCCCATGTGTATCAAGAATGGTCCACCACCCAAAGTACTGTACATCCTGCCAACTTGACACAACTGTCCCTGTGGATCGCTTTCGACACCTGCTTTCGACACCATGCCCCGACTAATTGAGGCTGTTCTGAGGGCAAAAGGGGGTGCAACAGGTGTTCCCAATGTTTTGTACACTCATAAATCATGTAGAAGCAAAGTCATATGTGTGTTCCAGATTCATGTTGTTTATTTTGACTGTGTCTGTGCTGTGTTCCAGGGTTACCACAAGAGCAGGGAGTTTATTCTGACCCAGTCTCCTCTCCCCTCCACTGTCTCTGACTTCTGGAGAATGGTCTGGGACCACAACTCACAGCTCATCATCTCCCTGCCTGACAAACACACAGCACAGGTAAGCAGGTAGCACTACACACTCACTCACACACTCACACACTCACACACTCACACACTCACACACACACACACACACACACACACACACACACACACACACACACACACAGGTCAACAGTTTCACACCTATAACGCTGTCTCCATTGTGTCCTATCAGCGCGAGGGGGAGGAGTCTTGTGTGTATTGGCCCAGTAAGGATCAGCCAATCAGCTGTGAGGGTTTCATAGTGTCGTTCTCTGGAGAGGACCACATCTGTCTGGCCAACGATGAGAGAATGGTGGTCCACGACTTCTTACTGGAGGCCACACAGGTGAGATCCAACCACACACACTCACACGTGGACGCTCGCACACGCATACACACACACACACAGATCCAACCACACACTCACACGTGGACACTCACACACGCATACACACACAGATCCAACCACACACTCACACGTGGACGCTCGCACACGCATACACACACACACAGGTCCAACCACACACTCACACGTGGACGCTCGCACACGCATACACACACACACAGGTCCAACCACACACTCACACGTGGATGCTCGCACACGCATACACACACACACAGATCCAACCACACACTCACACGTGGACGCTCGCACACGCATACACACACACACACAGATCCAACCACACACTCACACGTGGACGCTTGCACACGCATACACACACACACAGATCCAACCACACACTCACACGTGGACGCTTGCACACGCATACACACACACACAGATCCAACCACACACTCACACGTGGACGCTTGCACACGCATACACACACACACAGATCCAACCACACACTCACACGTGGACGCTTGCACACGCATACACACACACACAGATCCAACCACACACTCACACGTGGACGCTCGCACACGCATACACACACACACAGATCCAACCACACACAGCCCAGCTAACACATAACGTTCTTGGTGGGAGCTTGGTAAGAGCATGGCTGTCCTATGGTTATTTTGCATTCAACCTTTCCACAACTTTCTGGGAATGGTGCAGGATAGTTGCTTGCCTTTGAAACATTCTCGGCACATTTAAGGAACTTGACAAAAAAAAAACATTATTTTCTTGCTATTTCATTATTTTAACAGAACATTTCCTAAAAGTTCAAACATGGTTACATTTAATTTCAATGTTGGTTATGTTCTCCAACTAGTTTGGCATTGGGAATGTTCTCAGATAGTTTGGCATTGGGAATGTTCTCAGATAGTTTGGCATTGGGAATGTTCTCAGATAGTTTGGCGTTGGGAATGTTCTCAGATAGTTTGGCATTGGGAATGTTCTCAGATAGTTTGGCGTTGGGAATGTTCACAGATAGTTTGGCATTGGGAGTGTTCTCAGATAGTTTGGCATTGGGAGTGTTCTCAGTTAGTTGAGAGAACGTTAAGAAACAAGTTATTCTGTGGGAATTTCAGTACTTCAGCAAAATGTTTCCTACAGGTTTCCTCATGGCTCTATTTAAAGTCGTGTTCTCAAATTGTTCCAAGAACGTTAAGAAAACGTTCCATAAAAACACAAGAAAGTGTTTGTAATGTTCAGAGAACTTTCCTTTCTCAGCATCAACATAACTCTCTCTATCCTCTATCTTGTTAAGTGTATTGGCCGCGCTCACTAATTGTCCACATCTGATCTTAGTGAGTTCTTGTTTCACAGAGTGTTTATTGGTAGTCTTAAGCAAATCTACTTTGAAACAAAAGTATACACCTCACACACGTGGTTATGGGCTTAAAAAGAGAAGACACCTGTACCATGTCAGATATAGAGTTGAAATGTGTTACATTTCGAGTTTGCATCCCAATGTCCACTTTATAAACATCACAGAAGACTGAAATATAACAAAACCGTTTCACATAGAAACCGAATTTTCATCTGTTTTTTAAAATAATGTTTATTAATTATGAAATTATGAAAAATATGAATAACATTCCACCCATTAGGCAACTAGAAGGTGATTTAGTAATTTGACTGCAGGAAAGGGCTACTAAGGAAATGAATTTCCATGTGTCCTATCTGTGTTTGAAGTTCAAACATGTTTTGGACCCAAAATAATCTAGCAGTGTTACTAAAAGTCTTATTGAAACATTCAGTGAACATTTTTAAGGAAGTTATTAAAAAACCTCCAAATACCCTATAATTTCATTTCTCAGACGGTTAATAAAACCTTCCAGGGAAACATTCAAGGAACCAGAGTGAAACGCTCTCAGAGCCTCCCTGGCTGCAAACTAAAAATAAACATTCCCAGAACAGCCAACATTTTCACGTCTGTTCTCAGAACGTTTAAAAAACGTTCAATTTTACCGGTCAGGAAGCATGTGGCTTTGTTCCCACAACCAATGTGAAAGCAAAAACATACATTCCCACAACTTCCAAGGAACCAAATGTGCTAGCTGGGAGAGATCAAACCACGCACACAGATCAAACTAGACACACACACACACACAAATGAGGACCACACACAAACAAGAACTACACATACACACGCCCACACTCCTCACTCTCTCTTTCCCCAGGATAACTATGTCCTGGAGGTGCGTCAGTACATGTCCCCCTGCTGGCCCAACCCAGACAGTCCGGTCGGCGGCACCTTCCAGCTGCTCAACATTATCACAGAGGACAGCAGACAGAGAGAAGGAACCATAGTCGTACATGACCGGTGAGATACTGCTCTCCTCTGTTCCTCAAGTCTTCTCTGTTCCCTCTATGTTCTCTGGGGTTGGGAGGTCAGCTAAGGGCTGATAAGGTGCGAGGAATGTTATTTGAAGAGTGTGTTAACTCACTGATGGGAACTGATTTCACTGATTCACCATATACAGTGAGAGAAAAAAGTATTTGATCCCCTGCTGATTTTGTACGTTTGCCCACTGACAAAGAAATGATCAGTCTATAATTTTAATGGTAGGTTTATCTGAACAGTGAGAGACAGAATAACAACAAAAGAATCCAGAAAAACGCATGTCAAAAATGTTATAAATTGATTTGCATTTTAATGAGGGAAATAAGTATTTGACCCCTCTGCAAAACATGACTTAGTACTTGGTGGCAAAACCCTTGTTGGCAATCACAGAGCTCAGACGTTTCTTGTAGTTGGCCACCAGGTTTGCACACATCTCAGGAGGGATTTTGTCACACTCCTCTTTGCAGATCTTCTCCAAGTCATTAAGGTTTCGAGGCTGACGTTTGGCAACTCGAACCTTCAGCTCCCTCCACAGATTTTCTATGGGATTAAGGTCTGGAGACTGGCTAGGCCACTCCAGGACCTTAATGTGCTTCTTCTTGAGCCACTCCTTTGTTGCCTTGGCCGTGTGTTTTGGGTCATTGTCATGCTGGAATACCCATCCACGACCCATTTTCAATGCCCTGGCTGAAGGAAGGAGGTTCTCACCCAAGATTTGACGGTACATGGCGCCGTCCATCGTCCCTTTGATGCGGTGAAGTTGTCCTGTCCCCTTAGCAGAAAAACACCCCCAAAGCATAATGTTTCCACCTCCATGTTTGACGGTGGGGATGGTGTTCTTGGGGTCATAGGCAGCATTCCTCCTCCTCCAAACACGGTGAGTTGAGTTGATGCCAAAGAGCTCCATTTTGGTCTCATCTGACCACAACACTTTCACCCAGTTGTCCTCTGAATCATTCAGATGTTCATTGGCAAACTTCAGATGGGCATGTATATGTGCTTTCTTGAGCAGGGGGACCTTGCGGGCGCTGCAGGATTTCAGTCCTTCACGGCGTAGTGTGTTACCAATTGTTTTCTTGGTGACTATGGTCCCAGCTACCTTGAGATCATTGACAAGATCCTCCCGTGTAGTTCTCGGCTGATTCCTCACCGTTCTCATGATCATTGCAACTCCACGAGGTGAGATCTTGCATGGAGCCCCAGGCCGAGGGAGAGTGACAGTTATTTTGTGTTTCTTCCATTTGCGAATAATTGCACCAACTGTTGTCACTTTCTCACCAAGCTGCTTGGCGATGGTCTTGTAGCCCATTCCAGCCTTGTTTAGGTCTACAATCTTGTCCCTGACATCCTTGGAGAGCTCTTTGGTCTTGGCCATGGTGGAGAGTTTGGAATCTAATTGATTGATTGCTTCTGTGGACAGGTGTCTTTTATACAGGTAACAAACTGAGATTAGGAGCACTCCCTTTAAGAGTGTGCTCCTAATCTCAGCTCATTACCTGTATAAAAGACACCTGGGAGCCAGAAATCTTTCTGATTGAGAGGGGGTCAAATACTTATTTAAAATGCAAATCAATTTATAACATTTTTGACTTGCGTTTTTCTGGATTTTTTTGTTGTTATTCTGTCTCTCACTGTTCAAATAAACCTACCATTAAAATTATAGACTGATCATTTCTTTGTCAATGGGCAAATGTACAAAATCAGCAGGGGATTAAATACTTTTTTCCCTCACTGTAAAGTGCTTTTTGTTCCAGGAGTAGTTGGTTCATTCTGTGTTTGAGACAAAGACTTGGGTGTTGTTTCTGTAATTGGTTCAAAGCATATTTTCCCCTGTCTGTGTCTGTGTTAGACTGGGTGGCTCGATGGCGGGGCTGTTCTGTGCCCTCACCACCCTGGCAAAGCAGCTGGAGCAGCAGGGCTCTGTGGATGTGTACCAGGTTGCACGCATGACCAACCTCATGAGGCCTGGTGTCTTCAACGACATGGTATGTCCTGGAACAGCACACACACAACACAGAAACGCAGAGAACATAGCACAGCTCAAACATAGACACATACATACTCACACCAGGCTGATTATATAGACTAGACGTAACATAGTAAACGAAAATTCGGGACATTCAAATTAGTATGATTTGTTACGTTTGGTATGTTTACATAAGACAGAAGGTTACTTAGGCAAAAAAAAAGACAGGTGTTGGTCGGGGTGGATGGGTGGTCGTATTACGCGAACGTCTATCAACCCAAAGGTTGCGTTTTTAAATCTCATCACAGACATGTTTAGCAACTTTGCAACTCTTTGTACTTTTTAGCTACTTTGCAACTACTTAGCATGTTAGCTAACCCTTACCCAAACCCTAAACTTAACACTTTAACCTAACTCTTAAACCTAACCTTAAACCTAACCATTTACGACTAGCCTAGCTAATGTTAGCAACCTAGCTAATGTTGGCATTAGCAACCGAGCTAACGTTAGCCACAACTAATTGTAATTCGTAACATATCATGCGTATTGCAAATTCGTAATATATTGTACTAATTGCAATTCACAACATATCATATGAATTGTAATTCGCTAACATGAGCCACAACAAATTGGAATTTGTAACATATCATATGTAAACACAAATTCGTAACATATTGTACGAAATGCAATTCGTAACATATCATACAAATTATAATTTGTAACATATCATATAAATTATCATTCATAACATATAATAACAAATGGATTATGGACATCCACAAATGAATACATACCATACCAAACGGAACATATCACACTCATTTGGGTCTGACGGATTTTAGTTTACAATGTTACGCCTACCCCTGAGTCCAGGTTGCACACACATGCACACACACACACACACACACACACACATACACACACCTTACACAAACAGCTCACATAGCTCACTAAGTTAGCTTATACACACACCTGCACACCATACACAGTTAGCTCACTCACACACTGTTCACAAATAGCTCTCACACACACCTGGCCAGAGTGCGAATTACACCATGACATTTGGGGGGTCTCTATTGAGTGCATGCGCTTGCGTTGGCCTAATAATAAAGACGTAATTTAAACAGTAAAATTAGTTAACTTTTAATGTGGCATGAACACAACCAGTCATGATATTTTCAACTGATCAAATTTTGTCAAACAAATAACTTCAAAAGTAGGCTACCTGGGCATGTTTGTCCACTCCAAAATATTTCCAGCACCAAAAAGTGTGCCTAATGACATCCAGCGATTGCCATTGATTAGGTCTACAATAATTGATGCGTCTTGCTGACAAATTGACCTTTTTTGTAGCCTAAAAAGTCAGGACACCTAAAATTAGGCTGAAACTGTCCTGGAAAAAACGGGATAGTAGGCCTTACACACAAGGTCAACTTACAAGACTAGGCTATAATGTGTATTGACTATGAACTTGAAATAGGCCAACCGGTAGCCAGTGTGTACTTGTAAAAAATAAATAAAAGGTGAGTAAACTCTGATTGCCGGTCGCGGTGAAAAAAGTAACGCTCCCTATACTTTCAATGCATTTTTATGAAAAAGGTGGGTAAACTTGCATTTACCCCCCACTAAGCCTAAGCCTAAACCATAAAAACAGCCCCAGAACATTATGCCTCCTCCACCAAACTTTACAGTGGGCACTATGCATTCTGGCAGGTATTCTCCTGGCATCCGCTGAACCCAGATTCGTCCGTTGGACTGCCAGATGGTGAAGCGTGATCAAAAAAGTTGAAGAATGGATAAATTAGCATTATTTAGAGACCCCCCCCCCCAACAACAACAAAAAATTGGGGACTTTTGCTGCATTTAGGGGAGCTAACGTCTCATTCAGGGGAGCTGAGCCCTTTACTGACTCTGTCTATCATCGCTCCACTCCTAGGAGCAGTACCAGTTAATGTACAGGGCCGTGTTGAGTCTGGTGGACGGCCAGGAAGACCAGAGGGCCCTACAGTCCCCTGAGACCAACGGTTCTGTTCTCCTGGGGGCCACCACTGCAGCAGAGAGCCTGGAGTCCCTCATGTAACCTCTAACACACAGAGACACACACGCATACACACACTACAAGGAGCACCACACACTCTGGAAAATACACTGTGCTCTATGTTGAGAGAGAGAGAGAGAGAGAGAGAGAGAGAGAGAGAGAGAGAGAGAGAGAGAGAGAGAGAGAGAGAGAGAGAGAGAGAGAGAGAGAGAGAGAGAGAGAGAATATTGCCTTTTTTGTACCAGTCGTTTGCAACGTGAGCTAGCAACTAGTGGATTGTGATTCATAGGCTTAGCTGGCTACAAAATATATGAGATTATGCATCCAATTATCAGAATAAAACATACTGTTTGTCATGTATGACCACACGTTGCAACTGGCTGCTAGGGGTCTGGTATTCTGTGCCTTTTGTAATTCATGTTGTACTTTCAAACTGTTTTGATACTATGTCTTTGTGACTAATGCCAAATGTTCTGTACTCTTTTTTTTAAAGGTGACCACTGTCTTGTTTAAAGTTTGTTAAAGTTTTTGAGTTATTTGATTTAACGATCTATCCCTTTGAAACGTCTTATTTGTATGTAATTACTTCAACGGGATGAATGACTTCAATCCTTCCTATATTCTGTCACTCTATCTACTGTATGTTTCTTCTCGCTCTTGTGGATGACTTGTGTAAATACTGGTGTTAAACATGTAGAATAAGAGATGATCAGTTGGAAAGGTGAAATTCTATAATATTATCTCATATTATGTAAATAATAATAATTGACCACTATCAAAAGGCCAAATGTATTTATACATCTAGATTTGATATTTTACTATGAAGTTGGCTTTCTAGCCATTTACAAACATTGTTGCTGTTTATTTTCATCGGGGGGGGGGGGGGGGGATATTACTGTGTTGATCATTTAGTTCAAATATCGATAATACTTATTTCTTATGTTTTGATCTTTTTTAACATTATAAAGTTTGGACTTTTCAGTAGTCATAAGATTATTAGAAACAGCACTGTACATTTGAACAGGATGAGTAAAAATGTTCTCTAAACCTTAACCTGGTCATTTACTATCACAACAAACTCTCGTCGTCGTCTCAGTAGTCTTTCCTTTACCCCAATGAAACTCTTTAAAGAAAAGTTTCGATCCATGCTTTTATTTATACTATAATACAAGAGCATTGTGGGTACACGTTTCAGGAGGACCTGTACATTATTGATGAAGAGAAATAAATAAACTAATCGAATCAATTTCACAATCTCGATAGTTAAACTGAGATTGAGTCAGAAATTATACTTGCATATAGCTATACTTGAATTATACGTTACATATTGATGTACACAACACATATCCGTCATACAGAAGATAAAGTGTATGTAGTGCATAATTGCAGTGAGAGTATGCATGGCCGTCCCATAGGTATGTTAACATCATTATAATAGAATACATCGTTATTATATGGCCTATTCGTTTGTCACACACCCAGTGCACTTGACCCGGGTGAGATATGCCCAGTTCCAAACCAACCCCTACCCACTAGACACTAGTGTAGATATGAGATGAATAAATAAGATCTGCTTTAAAGGCAACATCTCATCAAAAGCTATGATGTGTCAAGTGACACTTTGCTTCTTGAAAGTCCAATATCTTGAAAACTGCAAACATTTTGGTATCAACTATGGACTAATGTAACAAATACCAAAAGATAGTTTTTGAGTGTAGTTTTGAAGTGCCTAAGGGGTAGGTGTCCATTTGGAATACAGCAAGAATCAAGGTTAAGCACATAACCCACCCCTCCCTCCCTCCCTTCCCCTCTGCATGTACAAAGTCAACAAAAAAAATATTTTTGTGCAATAATATATCGAGTTATACAAATATAGGCATAAGAATAATCGGAAGCATTTTTTGAATTGCCTAGACTGATCTCTGGTTGAAAAATAGACATTTAGTTTTCACCTCCCTTTTTCCTACTCTACAGCACCACATGGGCTCATGTTTTTCAAGCTATAAGGTATGAAATGACCTGAAATTAATCAAAATGATTTAAAAAGAATACATTCTTGCTTTGGAAGATTAAGGCAAGTCGGACATTAAAAAAATATCTTATATTCAAGCACAGTTAGTATATTATATATACTGTATATATCTATATATATAATCTTATTTGTTTAGAAAGCAAGCATACCCCGAATCACAGCAGAGTAACGTCACAGGAAGTGTAGCTGGCTCTAAAGTGTGTGTGTGTGTGTGTGTGTGTGTGCGCGCGTGCGCTGTTTCCTCAGCTCAGGAGTGGTTGCTGGTTTGAGCATGTACTGCCTCCCCCCATACACCCCTCTTCTCGGTTTGCCCTCCCCTCCATCGCCTCCCTCTCTTTTCTCCTGTCATCTGCCTCATCCCTCTCTCGTGTGTCTGCGCCTCTTAGTTCCCCTGGGAACCCTGTAACGGAGAACAAGATAAAGAGAGAGGAAAGGTTGGGAACAGTTCCAAGGGGCTGATATTAAAATGACCACCATGCAAGAGGCTTCATAGGATGTGTGTGTGTGTGTGTGTGTGTGTGTGTGTGTGTGTGTGTCCTCTCCTCACTGAGTTGGTTCTCTTGCGTTTCCAGCAGTCAGGGTTGAGTCTCTTCTGCTCGTCAGCCAGAGCCTTGGCCTCCATGGTGTACATCCTCCTCTCCTCTCCTCGCAACTTCTTCCACTTCTCTCCCAGGATCACACTGATCGCTCTGAGGGCAGCGCACACACACACACACACACACACACACACACACACACACACACACACACACACACACACACACACACACACACACACACAATAATGTGTTACATTCACTTGATTGATTAGTCCAGGGAATTTGGGGATTTGTTTTGCACATACAAATGCGCACACACACACCTGTTGTCCTTCCCAGGGTACATCTGGGTGTACTCCAACCTGAACTTCTTTGCGAATAGCATGAATGCATTCATTGGCCGCTTGCACTTTGTGGGCGAAGCCCCGCCGGCTGCTCCCAAGTCCTGCTGGCTCTTAATTGGCTTGTTGCGGTGTGTGTCTTGGTCAGGGCCGACGGCGCCCCCGCCGGACTGGGAGTTCCTACGCTGCCGGGCCATGCTGCTCAGAACGTACACCGCCGACGAGTCCAGGGGAGTGAAGTCATAACTGATGTGAAAAACACATGAACACAAAGAAGAGTCACACACTGAGATCCTAGAGGCTTTAGCTCGGGGGGACTAACACAGTCTTGAGCCGCGGTTAAAACCCAGCGTGTCCCACACGCGTTGTAAAGTACCGAATGGACACTACTACCGCTATTGAACTAATGCTGAGGGGTTTTACCTCCTGAATGTGTCGAACACCAGGGAGTCGTCAGTGTGGACGGCATCTCTGTGTCCAGGAGGCAGACACACGTCTCCCACCATCACCTCATAGCACGGGATCCCATACTGCACCACAGTCAGACTGGGGTAGAACGACGACCAGCCTGCCGCAAGAACACGCACGTTAGAAAAAACACACGTTACACACATACACCTTATACTTTACATACGTTACACACACATCACCCACACACACCCAGGCCTCCTACCTTTGTTTCTGACGTAGAACGGGTGGTCCAGCTGACACTCAGCAGACAGAAGCCACTCCCCACAGGCACCTGGGTCAAAGGTCAGCTTGAGGACGGACTGGCCGAACGCCCGGCTCTCTGTGTGGGACACCAGCCTCAGGCCCTCACGACCATAGCCCTGAGGACAAGACACAACAGAGTCATTGATGGGGAACTTTACTCACAAGGGGCTCATAGGGAGATAGGAGATGATAGGAGACCATATTAAAGAATTTCAGTTAAACTGTGTTACTCAGGAACTCATTAGTCCACTGAGCTAGGCATTATTGTACCTTCAGGGGATGTGATATTGCCTCTAAATAAGTATGTACTGCACCTTCAGGGGGTGGGTTATAGCCTCTGCCTCATCGTCTGAGTCTTCGTCTGACACCAGTTCCTCAGCATCCTGCCACTCCACACTAGAACCCTTATGGAACCGCAGACGAGTGCCTGAGGACACAGGAAGAAATGTATAGAAAATGGATTAATGGTCATTACACAACAAGGTCAGGCGTTCGGTCCCGGGAGTGATCACATAGACATATACAGTCAGTGACCCGTTTATTAAGTACATCCTGAATTCTTCGGGCATGGATTCAACAAGGTGTCGGAAACGCTTGTAGAACCCATGCCCAATTGGTATCAAGGGATCTAACGTGTACCAGGAAAACATTCCCTACACCAGTACACCACCAGCCTGTACCGTTGACACCAGGCAGGATGTGTCCATGGACTCATGCTGCTTACGCAACAGTGACCGGGATTCGTCGAGCCAGGCGATGTGTTTCCACTCCTCAGTTGTCCAGTATGATCGCGTGCCCGCCGGAGCCACTTCTTCGTGTTTTTATCTGACAGGAGCGGAACCCGGTGTGGCCGTCTGCTGCAATAGCCCATCCGTGACAAGTATCGACGAGTTGTGCGTTCTGAGATGCCGTTCTGCACACCACTGTTGCACTGCAAATGATTTGTCTGTTTGCGTCTACCTGTTAGCTTGCAAGACTCTTACCATTCTCCTTCGACCTCTCTCATCAACAAGTTGTTTTCGCCATCAGGGCTGCTGCTGATTGGATGTTTTTTGTTTGTCGCACCATTCTCGGTAAACCTTAGACACTGTCGTGCTTGAAAAGCCCAGGAGGGCGGCCGATTCTGAGACACTAACAGTGACGATCATGCCATGCTCAAAGTTGATATGGTCACTCGTTTTGCTCATTCTAACTGAATGCCTCGATATCGGTCTGCCTGCTTTATATAGCAAGCCACAGCCACATGACTCACTGTCTGTAGGGGCAATCCATTTTCATAAAAGGGGTGACGTAGCTAATAAACTGGCCGATAAGTGCATATATATATATATACATTGTACCTTTGAGGAAGCAGTGCCAGGCAGTAGGTGGCCAGGAGTGGCTCCAGCCCATGTCCTCGTCATCAGACACATAGGAGTGACAGGACACAGCAGACTCACACTCACTGCTGACCTGTAGAGAGGAGAGAAACCAAGCCAGGATCAGTTAGTTAGCTAGCTAACTTTCACTTATATTCTCAAACAACTCCATATTTCTAATTCATGGGGAAAGACGATCGACTTGAAATTGTATAATTGACTTAATATTCTCAGTAAAAGCAGTGCGTTTGCTGCACTGGTCCAGTGTTGCCACCAGTGCATCATGAATCTAGTGTAGCATTACGTGCTCCCGATTGGCGCAGTGGTCTAAGGCACTGCATCTCGGTGCAAGAGGCGACACTACAGTCCCTGGTTTGAATCCAGGCTGAATCACATCCGGCCGTGATTGGTAGTCCCAGAGGGCGGCGCACAATTGGCCCAGCGTCGTCATGGTTTGGCCGGGGTAGGCCATCATTGTAAATAAGAATTTGTTCTTAACTGACATGCCTAGTTCTTAACTGACATGCCTAAATAAAATAAAAGAAAAAATAACAGCTCTTACCCTGACTCGCCTGCTGCGCTCCCTGTGTTGGCCTCTAGAGGGCAGGGGAGGCCGGGTGTGGGGAGGCCGTGCGTAGGAATGGAGGTTACTACTGGTGCCAAAGATGTGGACGGGAGTTGACCTGGGGTAGTTAGAAATGGACAGTTATGAAGTATTAAAACGGGAGCAGGTGTGTGTGGTACAGTAACAGCCCTACCTGACGACCTGAGTGGATCTCTGTAGCAGGGGACTCTGGGGGCCTGTGGCGATGTGAGCTAGCTGTGTGAGCCAGTGTGTGTCCAGGGGCCCGGCCGTATGAGTGTGTGTGTGTCCGTCACGTTCCTGATGGGACACCCCTGCCCCCACCTGAAACACGGTGGGGGCTGTCTGGTCCTCCTCCACCTCCTCCAGCTCCGGGAGGTCATCTAAGGGGAAATTACAGAAATATAATAACTAGGTTGATCAGAATTCCTTCAAGGGGTTAAATATGTAACAGAATAGCTAGAATGAACAGAGATCTAAAAGCATGTATCACAGTAAATCAGGAATGATGTATTTGTATCACGCTGCTTAATGATGTACAAAAGGTGCTTTATAATTTAAAAGTATGGTAATGATTTACCATATTATTTACCTGTATAAAGCATCTATAATCACATCATAAACATGACATTGGCTTATGATTACCGTATTCCATGTGGCTGTCACTGGTGGGGCCTCCGGGGGAGGAGGGCAGGTGTTCTTCACACTGGAGCAGGTCCAAGCCCTGTTCTCTACTTGCCTCTGGACCTGGCCCTGTGATATCCAACATACTACTGCTGCTGCTCAGGGGACTCTTCATTTCCCACACCATGTTATAATGCTTCTTTAGGTCATCTGACTGGAAACAAACACACACACACCATCCATTCATTCATTAACGTTTTATTAACACAGTTGTTGAATGTGAGCACATTTAAAATACCCAAATGGGGGACAATAGGATGATTTTACGGGACATTCGCGGGACAGTGTACCCTGGTGTACAACATTGAAAAGGAGCGTTGAAGTGGGAAAAAAGGGGGTGCGATGAGGAAGGGAAGGATGGGGGCCTGGGGGATTTTTCTTATGCAGAAAAAATTACGCCTATGCCATTTGTCAACATTTGTGTTGGAAATTGAAAGCAGCTGTCACAAAAAAAGTAACACTCATATAATTGTTTTAACAACGTATAATCATAATGATTAAAATTAGAGAGATAACTTTTCCCATTCAATTTCGCAACAGCGTCATGTGATGCAGGCCTTGTTTATAAACGTTCAGGACATCGCGCATGCGCATTTGCGCTCATTCATTCAATACGGTGAAAGGACGATAACTCACTCGCTTAAGTTAAAATCACGAAAATATCTCACAAATAGTTATACCCAGCATCGACAGCTAACTATATTACTGCCGAGTGATTTGGTTTACAACGAAATACTTACATAGTAATACACGATCCCATTGATTTGGAAAACGCAACCTAATTTGGCCAAGGCTTAGTCAAAACACAGAAGTGTCGAGCTGACAGAAAACACAGTTTAAAAATCGACAAGTATTGGATCTTGTGCTATATGCGGAAGCAGAAAATACTAAAACATGTCACGAGGAGCAAATGTTAATATTTGTATACAATGAAATGAAAGAATGAAAGAGCCTATGCATTCGTCTCTTGCTCAAGCTGGTAAGAAAACTAAACGCCAACAATGAAATTTGTTACCGATCTGACATGTCATTCGAAACTGAAGAAGTCAATCCCAACTTCGCCTTTTTCCTATGCACCTGTAAGATTCTGCTATTTATTTATTAATTTCGTTGAAATAAACTCTTTGTCGACAGTATTTCTAATAAACTTTCTTTGCAACTCACCAAAACAGTCGCCATCAACGAGAAGTGAGAGATAAATATTATTCTTTTTCGCAAACATTATTGGTGGCTTCAGACGTCAATCTATGGCTTCTCTCTCGGTAATTGGTTATACTCTAAGTAAATACACTCTCATATTTGTTTGCGCTGTTCCTTTTGGCTGTAATTCATGTCCCTCATCTCTCAGATGGCTCTAATTGGACGACTTTGTGCAACTAGCTATTGTAGTTTTTATACTGTATGAGGTTTGGTAACAGTTTTGACTACAATGTCAAGGCCTGGCAGACAAAGCCATAATCAAAAATAAAGGCACAGACTGTCTTTGGTAAAGGTTTGTAAACATGCATGCATTTGCTGTTTGCTTTTACCTGTGTAATATACACACCAGATACGTTTTAAAAAGGTTTTCCAACAGTAAAAAATGCAAATGTTCAATTATTTATACAAAACCTAAGTTTATTGCAATGGAAATTCAAATAACAGTTAAGATACTGAAAATACTGAGGAAATTAGGCGTATTGTAACAACATTACAAGAAAAAGGGGAAACTGCAAAGCAAGTGTCAGAGTGGAAACTTAAAAAGAGATTCAATGAAACAAATTGAACTCTGTTTTTACACACAGAACACAAACATTAACACCATGAAACAAGGAATGGCAGATACCTGTTGTTGGCATAGGTAATTATGTGCAGAGGTAGGCAAGATAAATCCTTTCAGTTGACTGATAAAACTGGTTTAGAGATTTACTTGCATTGGAGGTTGAACATCTATCTGACAATGTATTGGCAGGTTAAAATAATGACACTTATGAAATCTCTGGTTCAAAAAGGCAAATACGGTACTAAGCTATTAAGGAGAGCAGTGCGTGAATGACAAAAACAACAAATATTTTCTTTTTTTAAACAGACTGTACCAAAGAGACTATGTATCAAACGTAGGTTTAGCAGCAATATGCAAAATGCTGAGCAAATTTCCCTATCTGATATTTCCCTTATGAAGACACCCTATGTCTGTTTAACCGGTTGGAAATATTGAGCTGAAAATCAGCACTCCAAAACACCCACTGATACATCAAAATTCACATGGGAAAAGACACCGTGTCAAAGAAACATCCTCTGACAATTTATTAACAGCTTATAACACAATAACTAGTAAAAAATAAAATGAAGTAAGCAACACAGTCCATTAATTAATTGGTTCTGTTTAGACCAACTTCACATATGGATTTGTCAGGAAATACAGCCTTTTTTTTTGCTACAGAGCACCAAGTTGTGTCAATGTCCCATTTGATTTAACAAATATAATACGTTAGTTTAACAAATAATTGGCTACTGATGCTCTTTACCAACTAGATCATAAATGCTTAACTTAGGACTATAGCACTATTAAACTTCAAGTACAATATGCATTGTTCAATTTAATCAAAAATAAGTTGACAACTACAAGTGAAAGGTACACTGAAATATACCACTACCAGCTCTATGTTGCTTTTTTGTTCTGGAAAAACTGTTGATTTCATATGACAAACATGTTCCTGACTAAAATGTTACTCTAAAAAAGTAGCTAATACACTTGGGAGATAAGAAACAACAAGTATAATCTTATTTCATATGCTAGTGGTAACATTTATAGGCAACAACAACAAAAATAGCAACGTCTTTCTAAAGTGTTTTTCCGTGAGGGAAGGTTAAATGCTGGACAATAGATGACCCCATCTTGTTTCATTTTGAATCAAAAGCCGTAACGTACTTCATCTATTAGACAAACCTGATAGAAGTGTGTCTTAATATGTACCATTTGGATATAAGGCCAGGAATGAATCTAAAAGGTCACTATGTTCATGTATCATACAAAATACTAAAACTATACAAATGGGATTCATCTCATATGAAGTATGAGTTTGCAGTATGAACAAACCTCTATCTAAAATGGTCTGATTGCTAATACTGTAATAATAATATAGTGGGTGATGTGTGTTAAACCAGACTGATAATAAAGCAGATCAGTACCAGGGGTATTTGGCCCCTCAGGAGAGTCTAGGAGTCCCTTGTTATAAAAACATCATGTCTCAGCTGTCTTTGCCGAGTGTATTCTATCACGCGGTGTCGTTGTCGTGAATGCCAGTGTTACTTCTGAACAGCGCGGCCAGCTGCTCGTCGTAGTTGACGATGTTCCTCTTCATGATGTCCATGCAGGGGCCCAGCAGACGCTCAAACGCCTGCACGTCCATCACTAGAACACACAAACACCACACAAATACCACACAAACACACACAGACGCAAACATAGACAAAAAAACACAAGGACAACCATATCAGCTGCAGCTAACGTAGCAAGGCTATTGGATATCATCTAGACTAGAGAGCATGAGTATTGACAATGATACAATTCCTGGAGTGCAGCGCTCCTCCAGCTGATTGCAGTCTTTATCTACTTACCTAGACACTTGACGTTTCCTACAGCGTACGCTGAAGCAGCCCGGGGCTTGTTGGTGACCAGAGCCAGCTCTCCAAAGTACTGTCCCCTGGTGCACATGGCAATCTCTACCTCCTCTTCCACCCCTTCTCCCTCCTCCTTTTTCAACTGGGTGTAACAGACAGTCAGACAATACCAGACACATAGTGCTTTCAGTAGAACAAACTGTACCATTGGCATGCTGGGTAACGGTGCTTTCAGCCCATTTTAACCTGTTAACACTAACTCCAGACATATTAACATGTCCATGAATACGTATCAACCGTTCCAATAATGGTAGAGCATCGAGAAGCATAGAGTAGCCTTACCTTGCTCGTATTCATTGTTATTTGTACCTGACCAGATTCTACTATGTAGAAACAGTTAGCTGTGGCCCCCTGGCAGAACAACAACAGTTAGTTAGTCATCTGAGTAGCACCCGTTACATTTTACATGGACTTCCTCCAAATACAGGGATAATGAGAGAGAGAATTACCTGCGCTATAATCTGTTCTCCATCAGTGTAGGTCTTGGAGGATAGAACATCCACCACACACATCCTCTCAGAGACCTGTCAGGACAAGAGAGAGCAGTTGCGATAGCTGTTATAATGCTCTACAGATGCGAGATAAACACATTTGTACTGTAGATATACACTACCGTTCAAAAGTTTGGAGTCACTTAGAAATGGCCTTGTTTTTGAAAGAAAAGCAAACATTTTTGTCCATTAAAATAACATCAAATTGATCAGAAATACAGTGTAGATATTGTTAATATTGTAAATGACTATTGTAGCTGGAAACGGCTGATTTTTATGGAATATCTACATAGACGTACAGAGGCCCATTATCAGCAACCATCACTCCTGTGTTCCAATGGCACGTTGTGTTAGCTAATCCAAGTTTATCATTTTAAAAGGCTAATTGATCATTAGAAAACCCTTTTTGCAATTATGTTAGCACAGCTGAAATCTGTTGTTCTGATTAAAGAAAAAATAAAACTGGCCTTCTTTAGACTAGTTGAGTATCTGGAGCATCAGCATTTGTGGGTTTGATTGGCTCAAAATGTCCAGAAACAAAGAACTTTCATCTGGGAACTCGTCAAACTTGATCTAACCAGAATAGAAAGAGGAGTGGGAGGCCCCGGTGCACAACTGAGCAAGAGGACAAGTACATTAGTGTCTAGTTTGAGAAACAGGCGCCTCACAAGTCCTCAACTGGCAGTTTCAGTAAATAGTAAATAGTACCCGCAGCTACAATAGTCATTTACAACATTAACAATGTCTTCACTGTATTTCTGATCAATTTGATGTTATTTTAATGGGCAAAAAAATGTGCTTTTCTTTCAAAAACAAGGACATTTATAAGTGACCCCAAACTTTTGAACGGTAGTGTAGGTGCTTATGATGGATATCATTATGCATTGTATATACTATAGAATGCAAAGTGTTAGAACTGTGCTATTAATGCATTATCAAGTGTCACTCAGTCAGCATCACTCTCCAAGATGTTCCAGTTTTGGATGGAATAATCCCAAATTAGTAGTTCTGATTTGTTCTCCAGGAGCTGATTATTATTTAATCAAATAATGTAATTTATTTGACAATCCCTTGAAAATGGCACGCAGTTGTCAATGGTTTTAGCGGAGCTGGGGGTCTCATTGTCCCCCAGCAGGCAAATCGAACGCTCTGCACCTTACTGAGAGGTTTATCGATAACAACCTATAGAGATCACAGTTGTTACCTGTAGGGATGTGAGCAGGGGCAGTGATTCGATGAAAGCCTCGTACATCTTCCTCTTCTTGTGGTTGTTCTTTACTATGATCCTCCTGAATGTCAGTCGGTCCTAGAGTACATACAACATACCAGGCCTCAGATCATTTCAACCAAACACCACATTCCATGGTTACTCCAGTAATCAAGTTGCTTCAACACTCATCTGGGGCCAGTTTCACCGTTTTGTCCCGTAATGGTTAAGATTATGATCTCAAGAGAGTAGGCTGATGCCTTCAGACAACCCAGGGCGTGTTGGCATGTTTTGCTTTAGGCATCACTTCTGTAATTCACTCCACAATCTACCGGGGGGGGGCATAGTCTTCCATTCAAACCTACAGTATGTAACAGCCTACCTACACATCCTCTCATCCATATCAGCTACAGTACAATCCACTGGTTCACCCTGAAGCCTTAAACCTACCATGCACCAGAGGGCTCCCACTGAGGTGGCGATGATGGTGGCAGCCCTGGGTGTATTGTACATCAGGGCAAGCTCGCCAAAACTGCCCTGATTGTCATAGGAACCCACCACACGCTCCACTCTGTCTGCTTTCATCAGGATGTCAAAGGTCCCTCTGGGAAAGAAGGCAACATCATAATGATACATTCATTAATTGTATAAGTATTTATTATATGGGGAAATCTTATATCGCACCCAACTCCGGCCAATAGTAGTGCATAATACAGGAAATAGGTTGCGATTTCAGACCCATCATCGCCAGTATCAGCAAAGCATCTCAGAGTAGGCGTGTTGATCTAGGATCTGGCCATATAGTCATATTCATTATGATCTAAAAGGCAAAGCTGATGCTAGAACAGCCCTTCTACTCTGAGAAACTTTGTGGATACGGACCCTGGTCTCAAAAAGTGCTGTATAGACTGTCTAGTCTGTTTACAATGTCTTGATGAATCTGAAGTCCTACCTTTCGATAACATAGAAGTTGTCCCCATCGTCATCCTGGTCTATAATGTGTTCACCAGCCTCCACTGACATCTCAAACATTGCATCCAGTACCTGGGACATCTGCTCCTGTTAACACAAACACAGAGATATTTCAGTGACACGGCAAACAACAGCATCCATATACAGTATTTGTTGACTTTTCCTCAATGCATTTGTTTAACCTAGTCTTTCCAACCCACTTCACTTTACCGGGTCTAGATTTTTGAACAGTAGAATGTTTTTGCAGGCCTCCTGTAGTCTGTGCCTCTGCTCATCGGTTTTAGGATGGGTGATCTGGAAGAGAGCAGAGCCATAATTAGCATGTATTATTATAGCTACTGTATCAGGTTCAAGTACAGAGTGCAGACAGTCATCTAATCTCCTTCCCACCCTGTTTCACTCAGCACCTGACTTCCTATGCTGAAGTGTTCTTTTGTTCCTGATAAATACACAACCTAAACCAGTTTTGATCAACGATGGTTTGCAGTGGTCCAGCGGCATCACATCATTAGCTAACTTGAAGTTAAAGGTTAGAGGTCAACCCCATAGTGATGGAGGTTAAGTGATTTTACCCTGGGATCTTTGTCCTCCTCCTCCTCATCAGGATTGAATGCTTCAGCACACACTGTGGAGAGGAACAAGAGTCATCACATTACACTTGAGTGCCTCCTTCAGATTTCACTCAGGATTCCAACCACACCAAACCAAGGTGGACACAATCTGCAGTGTAATCCACTTCACACAGCATTGTTTAAGCCTGTCATGTCTCTATAGGTGAACAAGCTGAACTCTAGACTGCTCCTGATACTTGAGTATTGTGTGCATTGAAAACCCTCTGGCTAGCAGACAGACATTTGTGTGATCCTGCTACAGTATTATTAACATATGTGATAGTGATGACAGCAGCAATTGCTGCTCTGACTGGATCAATAGTCCCAGCCACTGAGAGGATATCATTATGCCCATCAAACACACACTTCAGATGTAATTTCCTGTCACTATGTCGAAAACACTGAAAAAGTGGGTACTTCTGTGGATGCAACATACAAAGGACATAGCTAGAATATCAAACCTTCTTACCTGAAGATCTTCTCAAGAATCTGTTGATCACTGGAGCTAATAAAAAAAGTTACATGAAGATGAGGTATTTTTTACTATGATATAACCATGTAACAATGTTCTGGCTTGACATATAGAGAGAGTATTCTGATCTAAAATCACTGTTGATTGTTTTCAGCTAACGTTAGCTAGATAACATGGAATGAATCTAGCTAGCTAACGCTACTGATGCTCACACAGGTCAGGATAGTCACTGACACTTTCAGAACATTCTTTCCACTCCACTGCCGGCCAAAGTAAACAATGGGGGTTACTCGAGGTTTTGGGATGGTAGCTAGATAGCCATTTCCCTTTGAGATTAGAGTTCAATTGCCTTTTCTTGGCCTGGCATCTGTTACCCAGAAGTAAAATTATCGCGAAAGTTGTCACTTCCCTCTGTCCACGAGGGATTCATGGTAACATGGTCAGTAGCTAACGTCAGCTGGGCTGACTATTCTAACTATATTATAGTAGTAGCAAAACGTTAGTGAGCTTGACTTTCTCAGTGGCTGCCACCGTAACGTCGTTAGCTAGCTAGCTAGCTATCAAGGTTAGCAGCACCACACAGGCAGTACTGACTTTTCTAGCAGAACGGTGAGGTTAGCTACCTACGAATTCCTCATCATCATCTTCTTCTTCTTCATTTTCCGAATCAATTTGCACTGCCTCCATGCCAAAATTGACCGCCCTTCCACTGCTAACATTATCGCCAGGTCGACCGTTAGCCGAATTTCGGGCATTGTCAAAGGCGGATCCTCTCTGATTCTCCTTCAGCTGGATGAAATACTGCAAGGCAAAGTCCAGAAGGTCTCCTGGCTGATTCCTCAACACTTCCACTGTAAAGCTTTGCAACAGCTCCGTCAATCCGTCTGGGATTTCAATACTCATTTCTAATCGGTCTTTGAAGAGTCAGGCAAATAAAAATACCGGTGGCTATTTTCTGAATATAAAAAAAATGATATTCCAGCTCAGGCTTGTAAGGGTTGACAGCTCACTTGAATAATACGTCCACAAACACAGCCTTTTGCAACAAATGTTGTTGGCGTTATACCCATTCTCAGTGTATGTTCATCTGTAGCTAGCTATAGCTTGCTAACTTAGCTACCGCCTTTTGATGAAAACTGAATGAAAATGGCAGTAAAAATGCTAGCTAGCTAGCTCGTTTCATTTTGCTGCTGGCTTCAGGAAACCCACGCATGTGACCCAGGTATCCATGACAACCAACCGTCTAGAGATTGCGCACGCAGAATCATAGAAATAGAACGGTGATCAGATCAGTCACCACTCCATCTAATGGGAGCGTCGTTTTACCAGAAAGTACAGAATGTTTAGAAACTCTGTGATTTTACCATTCTCAAAATTCACATCAGTACATTATTCCCAATATTCCGTCATGCATATTGACAGTCTAGCATAGTATTTTCCTTTTTGCATAACAATTGTCCTATGTAGGCCTACACTGTGAACAATTATTTCACAAGGAGATTCCATTTTTAATTGATACCTAAATACAGCAACTGACCTCCTTAGAAGTTAAGGGAGGGTTTGGCAGAGTGTGTTCTCTACAGTGGAGCAGAGAGGCGATGAGGGACACAGACTGTTCAGTCGCTGTAACAACATAATATAACCATTTAATCAAATCGGATTTATTAACACAGAAATTCATATGCAAAGACATGCTACACAAGGAGATGACTTTTTCAAGAATTGAATACAAAACTTTTTTGATGAACAATGAAACTAAATCAAGTATGAGTTCTCAGTCGTCACCCTCCTCCTCTTCTCTCTGACAGGTGTGTGAGGTATTAGCGTGTAGTACAGTGTCCACAGACAGTAGACTCCTGAGACACTGTAGAACAGCCAGGATCAGATGATACTTACAGGACACTGACTCCACACCTGAACTAGAGCCAGAGCTTGACCAAACCGTCACCTCCTTTACCCCTGACCCAGATCCTGACCCAGACATAGACCCTGATCTAGTGTCAGCCTGGACCATATTAGAACCATCCGCTACCAGAACAGCACTGTCTCCGGCGGGTCCGGAGAGTTACCATGGTTACGTATGCAGCTGAGAGTGTGTGCGAGAGCCTTAAGGTAGCGCCGAGGATTGTGGGAGTAGATCTGTCTGGGCACACTCAGTAGGGCCTCTGCTAGCATCCCCGAGACGGCAGGGGTGTCCAAGTGTGACAGAGTGTGCGTGTCTGTGTTTGACGGAGTGTGCGTGTCTGTGTTTGACGGAGTGTGCGTGTCTGTGTTTGATGGAGTGTGCGTGTCTGTGTTTGACAGAGTGTGCGTGTCTGTGTTTGACAGAGTGTGCGTGTCTGTGTTTGACGGAGTGTGCGTGTCTGTGTTTGACGGAGTGTGCGTGTGTGTGCTGTAGGAGGGTGTGGTGTAACAGGAAGTCAAAAGTCCTGCCCACGGAAATGACACAACAAGGCTCCATCACGTCTGTGTGTGTGTGTGTGTGTGTGTGTGTGTGTGTGTGTGTGTGTGTGTAAGCGGTTCTTTCTGTAGCTCTAGTCCTGTGTTTGGGCCCCCAGGTAGCATGTGTAGAGCATCTCGTACAGCACATACACTCTGTTCCGTCTGGCCCTCTGTCTGTCCACACACAACCAGACTGTGGGGTCTGCCCCTGTCCTCTGCCTTAGGAAACCCCACATTGACGAACCTGGGAGATAGAGAAAACCACATAATTAGCATAGTGTGTATGTGTGTGCGCGCATAACTATCCTGTAACCATACCTGTGAGCTCCCAGCACCAGTGGCTGGCAGAAGGTAACCGTAGCAACATGTTCCTGTGCAATCACGGCCCAGTCTGAGACAGGCTGGGCTCCACTGAGCACAGAGAACAAGGTAAGGTCGTCTTCACACACACACTCACCATACCTCCCCACTGCAGCCTGGAAGGCCTCCGACTGTCTGACTGATGAGAGGAGCAGAGACGTGACACACACTGTCTAACCCCCGCCCTGATCTCACACTTTCTATCCCTCTATTAGCCCCACCCAGCTCCAGTACAGTTCCACCAATCAGTAGGCTGGGTTCCAGGGGTTCCATCACCACAAGGGCCCTGATTGGTCCATGGTCGCGGAATGGGAGGGGTGTAGAGAAATCTGCATGTATGACCTGGCCCTCCAGCAGACGGGAACAGCCAATAGGGAAGCCTGATACTGCTGTGTGCAGAGCAGGGAAGTGTTAGTTTACGAAGTCGCCATGGCAACTCCAATGGGAGATCAGCTCACAGTTCATTTGGCTTATGATTTCAGCATGAGTAGGGCTGATCCGGGTGTGAAGGAAAGCACTGAGTAGGTGGCACAGAGTGGGTATGTCTGTCTGTCCTGGGGTGTGTGTCTGAAAGGGAGGAGCCATGTGGAGCCACTCCAACAGTGATGACATCACTGAGCTCGTCCAATCCGAAGGCCAGCAGAGCTTCAGCCAAACGCTTGGCACCTTCCCGGCGAGCTTCTCGGGTGTGTTTCTGTATCTCCCGTAGCAATGAGGCGAGCAGCAGGACGAAGGTCTTGGAGCCGTCTCCTGTCACCGAGCTGTGTCTCCTCACACACTCCACCACCATCCTACACACACACACACAGAGATTGAGATTTCACAAAGTACTGTAAGTGTGAACGTGTGTTTATGTCAGAGTATGTGAGCGGAGCGGGAGCTGGAGCGTGCCAAATTTGACTGGAGCACGGAGCGAGACTACCAAACGCTAGAGCATCGGCCTTCTCGCCCGCTCCAATTTTGCTCCAATAGCACTCACTTCACGAGCATTCCTGGCCCAGCATGCATTTGTAGTCTACTTGTGTGCTGCTATATCCCCTTACTTTAGCTACTGTCATGGTGTGCTAAATATTTTCGTAAAGAAACTGATAAAACACACAGGTGCAAAATCAAGGTGACTTACAAAGATGAGGACCAAGATCAAGAGAGGGAGTGTGGTGATATAATGTCCACAACTAAATAATCATTGCGGAATCGGAAATGACACATATCCCGAAAGCATGATGGTGTACTTACTACGAGCACATGTTAAAAGAAAGGAACGAGGTGAGTAGCTAATTAAGTTTCATTGTAGCAAATTATTCATACACAAAACAATCTCATCTCATAAAAGTTTCCTTCATTTTTGTTAGATTATCTATACAATAGGCAATAATTGATTTTCATATTCCAACTTTCAAGGCGCTTTCCATTTGGATTGGGTTATTTTGCCTAAAAACCTTTAGGCCTACCAATAGAAGAAAAATAACAACTCTGCATCCCTGCCCAGCCTGTCAAGAGTGGCCAAAGGGGTGTTTACCATCCCCAGTGGCTCTGCAAGCTTGGAGAGGATATTCCCTGCTCTAGAGGCACCATCACATGAGCCTGAAGCCACTAGCCAAACTGGTGTTTCTAAAAATGAATTCAAAGGAACTCTAGACTGAGCCTAATAAGGCATTTTTCATTTCATGTGTTTTTAATTCTAAGTGTCGCAGCTTATATGCACAATTTAGACTATAATGATTTAATACAACAAACTGTTCTTAAAATGTTGAGCGCTTAATGTCCCAGATTCCCTACCAGCCGTGTGTTGCACTCGTAAATGCTTCACAATGTATTTCTTTGTAGGCTATAGCCTTGAAACATTTTTAATATCGCATGAATAATTCATTTTCATTCCTTCTTAGGCTCCCTGTCTGGCTGCTGACCTATTTCGTGTTTATATGCTGTTTAATATGACATGTAGCCTATTTGAAATTAAGCGCTTCTTACATTCAGCTTTTCATGGTTATTAAAGTATTTTTCATTCAAATCATATGGTTTGGTTTCAATACTTCAAAACCAAATAGTAGGTTCAGGTAGTCAAAAAACGTTTGGGTGTTAAATTGTGATTGTAATGAATGGCGCGAATTTGGGGCTGCAGTTTTTTTTCCTGAGAGCCGGAGCGGGTTTTAGAGGGGCTTTTTGAATGGACGTGGAGCGCCAGAGTTGTGCGCAAGTATCGCTACGTCCGCAGGGCTGTGAGGATGCGTGTTCCGTGGCGTGTCAGCAGCGTTTGTCCCGTGTGAACAGCACCTGTCCTCCATCAGGACCAAAGCCCCTCCGGATCACTGTCTCCAGGACACTCACTGTCTGCAGTACGGAGTCCAGCTGCAGACACTGAAGCTGCAACCGCATCCCCATCCCCAAGACCTGAGAGATGGAGAGAGGCTGCCTATCCAGGACACAGAGACACAATTGCGTTGGCTCGAATTGGGTTAGCTGGGATTCAATGCGAAGCGCATAAACGCTTCGCGGGCGACATGGGGTGGTGCTGCACACATTTCATATGAATTTAAGTAGCTAGTTAGCCTACTTCGATACTGCGCGCCTGATCCTCAACCTCTTTCGTCTTGATGAGTGAAAGGTCACTTTATGGTAAAACTATACTGACTACATCCACGATAAAACACCCGAAATTCTGATTTCTGGTTTATGTGAACTTACCCTGGTGTGGAAAAGCTTCCTTTTGTTTCCTAGAGGTTGATGAGTCACTCAGTTTAACGTCTGCATGTCGCCCTCTAGCAATGGGAGATAATATATAACTATATTTCTCTATAATTAGGTTTATTATGGTATTGCCACCATCAGTCATGCAAGTCGGGCTGTTATATTAACAGATGATACAATCAGATGCAGTGCATTAGCAGAGGAACAGGAGTCAATATTTATGTATAACTCATAAACATGGTAAGGTCAGGCTTTGATCTTGAAAGTGCAAAAATAAGACTGGTACTGTATACAGTCCATGGTACAGTCAATGGGTAATGCATCGGAACAACTAGTTACATCATTGAGGAAGGGTTGACAAACTTTTAGATCCAGACTTTGGTCTCTGACTATATCTCCCTCTCTCCTTATTTGGGAGTCCAATCAACATAGTAATTTTACCTAAAGTGGCTTACAATTATCACATATGTGGCCCATATGGGATTCGAACCCATCACTCTGGTGTTGCCAGCCCATTGTCACCATAAGGGGAGCCCCCTAAGCTGAGCGTTTATCCCCCCCCTGCTTGATGCCCAGCACCAAGTGTAGGAACCAGTTGAACTGCACGGTCCAGCCCTTGTCCCTGCAGATCTCTATCTGGTCCAGCAGGTGGCGCTGTGCCTCCTCCTCCGGCCGGCCCACAGTCAGCGCTTCGCGGATGTACTCGATGTCTTCTTTGCTGGTGAGCTGAGGCATGCCCGTCATCAGCATCATGGAGAACAGGATGACGAGGAGGTTGGTGTGATGCCTTAGAGCCAGGTAGGCCCGCACACACACATCCTGGGAGATCAATACTCTAGTTAAGAGTGTGTGTTTGTGAGTGTGTGTGTGTGTGTGGGTGTTTGTGTGCGAGCAAATTTGTGTATATGTATTTTTCTTGTTAGACAACATGTTCGTTTGAGTACCTGGAACTTCTGGAAATGTGGGCTGCTCTTCTTCCCTGATGTGCCCATGACATAGAGGAAGTCAGGGGTGAGGACGAAAGGAACCCTCTCCTTACTGATACCCAGGAAACTCTTATAGTTCCCCAGTATGTGGCCAAAGTCTATGTGGAACAGGTTACCTGAGGGCAGACATATCAAGGGGGGAAAAGAATGTTATAGATAAACCACCCAATACATCAGAAACAAATTACTACATTCAGATGAACAGAAAATAACTTTCTATGGGTTCATCCACATATATAGAATATTGTGGAATGTATTCCTAATGTTTTGGCAACCACTTAACGCCAAGTACTGTATCGTGTTTGTGCTATAGGGAGATAAGGATGAGCTCTGGTACCAGATTCAGTGATCATGATGTTGTCGTTGTGTCTGTCTCCTACCCCCAGGACGTAGGTGGCCACGCAGTACCCTCCACAGGAAAACACAAACCTCTCCACCGCCTGCTGGAACTACAGGGAGGAGAGAGAGACAGAGAGAGAGAGACAGAGAGAGAGAGAAAGACAGCGAAAGACAGCAAAAGAGAGGGAGAGACAATGACGGCGAGTGAAGCGGAGAGACAGAGAGAGGGGAAGTGATAGAGACACAGAGTGGAGGAAATGAAGAGCATTCGTGAGCTGCCATTTCATACAACCGGCTCTGCTCGTTTATTTCCACAGACAACATTGGAGCAAACACGGTGGCTCAAACCGCGTTTCATCTTTCTCCATTTATCTGCTAGCGCTGTGGTAGCTTCTATGGTATACCTTCACCCTAAAGCTATGGTGGCTGCTGCATGGGGATATTTCTAACAGGCCAATTCAAAAATAGACATAGCAGAGCTGAAAACGTGGAGGTGCTTCAGCCTACACAGTCTGAGTAGACGTGAATAGTGCTGCAGACAATGCCCTGGGTAACAGGAAATGCAGCATGGGTGTTTCCTTCCCCCTTAGCGGTGCAGTTATAGCCTCTACAGCTGAGACGCTGCAGCACCGTGGGAGTAACTGTAACCAGCTACCTTTTCCTCGCTCACACACTTGTCCCGCAGCCATTGGTTGAGGATCTCGTCCTTGAACGCTCCTGTGCTTCCCACAACGCTCTGCTGGATGTTGGCAATAGTGGTGGCATCCCTCACTATCTCAATCATCCCTAGAGAGAGAGAGAGAGAGAGAGAGAGAATAAAATAAGAGAATTGAGAACAATGCTTATCTAATAAGAAATGGCATATATATCTATAATTATTCATACACTATATATTATATGTTATAATATATTATTATTAACACATCATGACAGTGTAAAGTCAGTTGACATACCTATTTTATTCCCAGTAGAGATACAACCGTAGGGCAATAAGGACAAGTCCAAAGACTCTTCCTCCCATATGGACTCCATGATCAGCAGAATCTAAAAGGAGGAGCATTTCGTTGTCATGGAACATTTGGTGGACAGTTTTGCCTAACCCATTGAGAAAGCAAGCCCACACACCTGTAGAATGAGCATGTCCTGCCTGAGGTCATCCCCGTCCTTAAAGATGACCCCGATGGTGTCACTGGACAGGGTGGTGGGGTCAGCCCTCTTAAACTGCAGCCACAGCGGTCTCTTCTTAGAGGCCATCACCTTACACTGCTCTATCTGAAGAGAGGGACCCATGTTTACAGTCAAACACAGGGGAGAATGGAGGAGTAAGAATACAATTAGTGGAGGATACAGGAAATGATGGTGAAGAAAGGGATGGAGACAAGGCGAGAAGAGACATGGAGGAAAATAAGAGGGGGGTAGAATAGAGATGGATGGGTATTATTCCACTCACCACCAGAGCACCAGCCCGTAGACCCGGGTCATAGGGCACTCTGAAGCTCTCTGGCAGCCCAGACGTCTGCAGATTCTCCAGCTTCTGACGCAGCTGGAACACAACTGAACATACCACCAGGATTCATTCCGTATTCATTTCTATATGAATTTTATCTTGATCTCTTATACTAGGTACGTTGACTTGAGGCGACAGGCTCACCTTGTGCAGAAACATCATATTTCTCAGCAGACATGGCCTTGATCTCCCTGGTGACTTTCTGCAGGGCTTCTGTCATCTCCACCTGTTGATGATAATGAATTGGATTATTCTTTATTCCGATCCTCGTTATCTGACACTTTAGCGACCTAGTCTTTTTAAATCTGTCTTTTCTATCCTCTAATTTTTTTGCGTACAGTATATATTTTATTGTGAGGTGTATTGAGATGTTTTAATAAAGTTGTATTTGAATCTAACACTCTGACGAAAGATGTGGGGAAGATCCACCTGACGTGCCGGCCTCAGCCCTCCGAGGAGTCCACACAGTACCAGAGGTACCTCAACTACCTGATTGGCTACGACGTCAAAGCCCTACAGTCACATTGTAAGGAGGAGGAACTCACCTCACCCACTCCTACTGTGTCCGATCACACATCACACCGTACTCTTGTTTACGGCTGGGGTCAAGGCTATTCGATCACCCACCTGGCGTCTGAAATCCTGCAGCATGTCCTCTCCACAGCCTCGGAGGTAGGCTTCCAGCAGCACAGCGTACCTCTGCTGGTAGTGCATGGACTGGGCTATCTCACTCCTCAGGAACCAGAAAAGGAAATGACCTATCCTCTTACTCCTGAGAGCTCTCTTCAGCAGGAACCTGGCCAGGGCACTGTCATGGTACGGCTCAAACTTCACAGCCTGAAAGACACAGAGGAGCACACATATGCATTTTTCTCAAAGTAAACACATCCTAAATGCAAGCTAAATGTTTCAATAAACTGTAATGAAACATTATAAAGTATCTTCCCGTTTGGGGATTTTTTTCATACTCATAGTGTTTTGCATGTTTAACCAAGGCCTCATTGTTGACAGTAGAAACGGTTTATTTGACTCTACACTGACGAATGGCACATGTAAAACTACCCACAGGTGCTCCCAAAGGAAGTGTTGTCTGTAAAGGTTGTTATTGTATTTTTTTCTAGTCAATGTATGAAACAACTACTTCGTTTTTATGTGTGCTTCTACACTCAGAGACAGGTAGACCAACCAGCTATGACTAGGGCAACTTAGTCTTTCTCATCATGAATCTTGTTCTGGTGGCAGCTCTGCAGAGTGGTCACTAGCCAGCACAGCCACAAAGTCATAAAATCAGATTTTAAACCTAACCTTAACCAAACTGCTAACCCTAATGCGTAAACCTAACCTTAAATTAAGAACAAAAAAGCAAATGTTTGTTTTTATGAATTTTTACAATATAGTCAATTTTGACTTTAGGTGAAATCGCTCTGGTGAAATCGCTCTGTTCTGCCTCCAGGACAAGAGTCATGACAATAAATGTCAACTTGCATGACTAGGGCTGGGTAATAAAATTCGGTTCCTCTATGGCACAGACCGAATCTTGACAGAACCAAGGCCGAAACACATCAGACATTTCTCAGCCAAATTTGGGTTCCAACAAGTCCGACTAACTCACCTGGACCAGCTGCAGCAGGTATCTCAGGACGTCGTCGTCCCCCAGGGTCTCCAGCTTGCGTACGGCCATAGAGCGGACGTGAGCGTCAGAGTAGTGGCAGTCTAACAGCTGCATGGCCAGGCCCACATCCAGCACACTACGGTCCCACACAGAGCTCCTCTCCAACAGCCTATGGGTGGCCAGGACAGCCTCCTGTCTACCCCACCGCACAGAGCCCAGCAGCTTGGGGTATGCCCTGGGAGGAGACAGTAGGGAGTTTTACAACATTTCAATAAAACTCCCAAAAATTGCACTGAATCATATTCACAGAAAGGTCTCTGTGATACTCTTCTAGAAAACATATTATTTCAAATAAGAACAAGAAAGATGGAATTGGGATGAAACAAGTGGTTCTGTATTATAAACTCAGATGACTTATTCAGTAATATAGTATTAGATGACCATGCCAGTCAGTCTTACCTGGGGTGACGCATACACTCCTCTCTGAAGTGCCACAGCAGCTCTTTGTCTTCTTGGCTGAGAGGGTGCAGTGGATCTGTCTCAACAATTGACTCAAACTGCTTCCTCAGGTGGTTAGGCATCTCCCTTTGCCCCCTCTCCCCTCCCTCGGCCTCCCGACCCTCCCCCCCAGCCTCCTTGCCCTCTCTGCTCTTGGGCAGGGCCACTGGGTAGCAGTACTTGTCCAGCAGGATGGCTACGGCCATGGAGGAAGCCTTGTCTGGGTTGGTGGCTGAGGTCAGCTTGTCTGCATTGACGCTGCTGTTGTCCTCAGTCTTCTCAGGCATCTTCCACATGTGGAGGATGAACTCTCCCTGGCGCAGCAGCGAGCGGTGGTCCACCAGCAGCAGGTTGACGTAATACAGCAGACGACTCTTAGTCTTATTACCATCATGGCTGCTGCTGCCACCTCCAACTGGGGATCCTCCATTGTCCTGGTAGGAGGAGGTGCCCTTAGAGATCTGGGTCTGGGCCTTCCCACAGGACACCTGGGGAGAGGAGAAAAGAGAATAGAGTTAAATTGCAATTAATTTAATTAAGTTGTGTTTCATACTATATTCTCCAAATAATAGACTGGTATTCTACAAAAAAATCCCTGAAATAATAGCGTGATCACAACAAAGATGTCGGCTAAAGCAAATATAGATACGGCAGCCGGACTAAACCTAAAAACATTATGCAGTTTACCAGTTTACCTGTAGGCTGAGGCGAGCCCCCTTGGGCAGGTCTCTGATGCGTATATTAAACTCCAGCCAGGTGTTCCACAGCACCTCCTCAGTGAAAGCCTTGGAGGAGGTCCTCTCCTGAGCCAGGAGCTGCTGGCCATGGAAGATACTGGCCTCCACATACACGATCAGCTCTGGGTTCCTCGGCAGGGCCGGGATGTCTATGCCCAGGACTTTAACCCTGAACTTCCTGTGACAGTCCCACAGAGAGATGGTGAAGACCCGCTCGTGGTCTTTCTCGTCGATCGTCAGCTGCTCATGGGTGCCTGTTGGAACAGAGGAATATGAATCATCTTAATCATCAAATAAATATTCCCCAAAGGAAAATCGTGTGCTATAATATTGGTTATTGTGGCACAACTCTATGGGCTAGGGGAGTTTGTTAAATTTATGAAAAGCGCATATTGTAAAGTGTAATCTATTGGTGAAACTTTCTTATATGATTACTATGGGAATATTGATGCTAGCTTACCTGCCACTCCAGTACAGTCATCCACCTGTGCCCAGTCCTCTTTCTGGACCAGGTCTTGACCTGGATTAGGAGCCGACTCCAGGACCAGATGGATCTCCTCCCCGTTCTTCAGACACTGTCGGACCCAGTGGAAGTCCCTGACCGGGTGGTTCCCATAGATATACTCTTCCCTGCCACACACCCTCAGGATGTAGTCTCCCTCACACACATCCTCAGGAACTCCCAGCAGAGCCCTCTTATTGGAGATCTTCGTAAAGAAGGTCTGGAGCACCTGGACAGGGGTGTCGTCGATGGACACCTTGATGGTCTGGCTGGCCTTGTTCCTGTGAATGACCAGCAGGATGTGGCTGTTGGTCACCTAGAATAAAATATTATTCAATCTTTATTGATCCATGATACAGAGGTAATGGAAATTGGCTATTTTTTGCTGTCCCAGTACCCAGCTACATCACCCAATAGAGAACAGGCTGGGAGCAGGCAAGCAGCACAGGGTCGCCCACAGAGCTGCACCCCTGGAGCAGCCAGGTTAGGGGTTACATACTTTGCTGAGCAGGTACTCTGGGAGGTGCTTGGATGTGATCCAAGGGTCCATTGAGTAGAGTTTGGGGTCCCGGTCGGCCAGCTCGATCTTGCGGGGTGTGAGGAGCTTCCTCCGGGTGAACTCCAGCTCGTCATCGTGCACGTTGCTGACGTCGGTGACGTCGTAGCCAATCAGGTAGTTGAGGTACCTCTGGTACTGTGTGGACTCCTCGGAGGGCTGAGGCCGGCACGTCAGGTGGATCTTCCCCACATCTTTCTTCAGAGCTTTAGATTCAAATACAACTTTATGAAAACATCTCAATGCACCTCACAATAAAATATATACAAAAAAATGCAAGGGTATAAAAGAAAGATTTAAGACTAAAAGCTTCTACCTTTCCAGTAGCGGATGCAGTCCAGGGTCTGAAACACCTGGTGCTTATCGTAGATCTCACACCAGTTACCCTTCTTCTGGTAGAGCAGGATGCAGTGGTCAGGGGAGTACTTCTGATAGAACTCAGGGCACAGGTTGGTGGCTACTACCCTCAGCCACACCTGGGCTTTCACTTGCTCCACCGTCCAGTTCCCAGCCACCTCCAGGAGCAAGGTGTCCGGGCTGCGGCTACTCTTAGTGGTGGTGGGGAGGACGAACTCGATGGCTATCTGATCCATGGCCACGGAGAAGGTGGAGGTGAAGGCTTTCATCTTTCTTCTCCTCCTCCGGTTCTCTTCTCTAAGGACTACAGGTTGAGGTTCTTCTTCATCGCTCACTTGCTGTTCCATAACACGAGTTATCTATTATCAATGAAGAATAAAATAGATTAGTTTAGATTAGAATAGATGGATGTATAAGGGATGTTAAATGTAGCATGTATAATTATCTCATGTTGGTAAACTTAGACAAAATAAGATACTCTATCATGATATGTTATGCTTATACTAATTCTATTTTATTTTAGTGATGGTGCGTATCAAGCTTGTTCAACTTCTTCTTTCAGATCAACTTCTCTGCATAGGAAGTTGCAAAGCAGGAAGCAAGGAGAAGCACTGTCAGCAGTAACAATGTATCAACCCCATACAGTCATTGGTATCAACTCATCAAAATATGATAATGTTGCAGTAAAATTGAGCAACCAGAATTTGGCAACATTGTAAATTCCATAGTCATTTCAGAACATATTTCAAAAAATGATTCAATGACAACTTGAAATTAAATTGACAAGTCTCTTACACCTGCCGACAAAAACAAACCTACAGTTTATAATAAAATCATCCATTATATAAAAATACAAAAATAATCGATGAAACTTCAATGTTACAGATAGTTTCCATGAGAAAATCCAGAGCCGTTAGATTTCAAAAACAGAAAATAACGGTATTGCCGATTACATGGGCCAGGGAAAGTCTATGAAAGAAACTTACCACTCGGTAGACCTAAACACACTCACGCCAGCAGAAATATGACACGGTGGGTCACTAGGCATTTGTAAATAATTGTACAATGGTCCCAGTTTCTCCTTAGTTCATGTTGAGTCCGAAGAAGTGGTACTAAAACTTTCTGTCTGCTATTCCATTCACCCCTCCCCGTGATGCGTGAAGCCGAGTCCCATGCAAGTCTACATGTTGTTCTCTTATTGGTCGCTCAGAGGCGCCATAACTGTAGTTTTGAGGGAACTGGACTACAGAAACCCACAGCCTAGTAATGACATTATGATTATGCGATTTAGTTGAAAATTAGCATTACTATTACTATTACTGATTTTTGTAGCCGTTATAACTGGGATAAGTATGTTATTGTATCCATGCCAAGATTGATGCGTTTATATTCAATTTCCATTGTCATATTCACTAAAAAGTTTTTTCCTGAAAAAAAAGAAGAAAGAAAGAAAAATGTGTCATTCTCTGGCATGGTATTATTTCCTACTATTATATAAATATAGCAAAGATTCTAAGTTCTTATTGAATCCCATCAGTTACAACCAATGATTTATATATATAACTTTTGAACGGTAGTGTATATTTTGAACGGTAGTGTATATATATGTATATATATTATATACACTACCGTTCAAAAGTTTGGGGTCGCTTAGAAATGTCCTTGTTTTTGAAAGAAAAGCTAATTTTTTGTCCATTAAAATAACATCAAATTGATCAGAAATACAGTGTAGACATTGTTCATGTTGTAAATGACTATTGTAGCTGGAAACGGATGATTTGTAATAGAATATCTACATAGACGTAGAGACCCATTATCAGCAACCATCACTCCTGTGTTCCAATGGCACGTTGTGTTAGCTAATCCAAGTTTATCATTTTAAATGGCTAATTTATTATTAGAAAACCCTTTTGCAAGTATGTTAGCACAGCTGAAAACTGTTGTTCTGGTTAAAGAAATAAAACTGGCCTTCTTTAGATTAGTTGAGTATCTGGAGCATCAGCATTTGTGGGTTCGATTACAGGCTCAAAAGGGCCAGAAACAAAGAACTTTCTTCTGAAACTTGTCAGTCTATTCTTGTTCTGAGAAAGTAAGGCTATTCCATGAGAGACATTTCCAAGAAACTGAAGATCTCGTACAACACTGTGTACTACTCCCTTGACAGAACAGTGCAAACTGGCTCTAACCAGAATAGAAAGAGGAGTGGGAGGCACCGGTGCCCAACTGAGCAAGAGGACTCAGTGCATTTAAATATCTACATTAGTTTCTGCCATGTTCATTCTATTTCAGACACCTTAATGCAACTTTTAAATCATATAATATTATGTGAGCTAAATTAATAAAATAAAATAAAAATAATACACTACATGACCAAAAGTATGTGGACACCTGTTTGTCAAACATCTCATTCCAAAATCATGAGCATTAATATGGAGTTGGTCCCCCTTTTGCTTTTATAACAGCCTCTACTCTTCTGGGAAGGCTTTCCAATAGATGTTGGAACATTGTTGCGGGGACTTGCTTCCATTCAGCCACAAGAGCATTAGTGAGGTTGGGCACTAATGTTGGGCGATGTTCCAATTCATCCCAAAGGTGTTCGATGTGGTTGAGGTCAGGTCTCTGTACAGTCAAGTCCACACCAATCTCGACAAACCATTTCGGTAGTGAGTGTTGCAACCGAGGACAGACGATTTTTACGCGCTACGTGCTTCAGCACTCGGTCACCCCGTTCTGTGAGCTTGTGTGGCCTACCACTTCGCGGCTAAGCTGTTGTTTCTCCTAGACGTTTCCCCCTCACAATAACAGCACTTACAGTTGGGTCGCTCTAGCAGGGTATAAATTTGACAAACTGACTTGTTGGAAAAATAGCATCCTATGACGGCGCCACGTTGAAAGTCACTTAGCTCTTCATGAAGGCCATTCTACTGCCAATGTTTGTCTATGGAGATTGACTGTGTGTTCGATTTTATACACCTGTCAGCAACGGGTGTGGCTGAAATAGCCGAATCCAGTCATTTGAAGGGGTGTCCACATACTTTTGTATATACTGTATAGTATATATAAAAACATTTTCCCTGAAGTATAATTTTTATGAGATTACTAATGTTACTGTCCTCATTACAACAACAAAAATACTTAAATGCATGCAATTTTGTCCTTGAAAATGTTAATTGAAGCAATGTAGAATTCCATTCATTCTTATGGAGGACTGGGCTTACTTAGGAGGGCCAATATGGCCGACAGGTGGTTTCAAAGCCGTATACTCTCCAATACAAAACATGGCCATATCAATCCAGGGTTTATATACGTCATTGGTTACAACTGCTGTCAGTGAGATTTGGGTTTGTTAAACAATAGCGCTCTCTTCTGGTTATGGTGGTTATAATTTCACCAACGTTTCAATGATTCCAGCAAAGGCGGCTGCAATTTCGAACAGGCCCATAGACTTTTCCATTGAAACAGAAACAAATTAAGGAGTGGGATGCATAGACTGTAAAAAATAGTGCGATGTCTCGCTTCCTTTTCCGTCTCTGATTTCAGAGATGTTACAACAATAATGGTGGCTCCTGGGAAAAAATGTATTTCACAAATAATTAATTTTCAGCGGTCTCATATTTTTATCTATACATTTTTATATGCAGTTATTTACATCTTGATTGTCATGGTATCTGCATTCTGCAAAAAAATATATTTTCAGTTACATATTTGTTAATTCCATTCATTTTCGCTCAATATAGTGCAGTTCAAGGGTTGCTATAGGCCGCTGATCCTAGATCAGTCCTTACGATTAAGAATTTGGGCAGTGGTGTAAAGTACTTAAGTGAAAATACTTTAAAGTACTACTTAAGTAGTTTTGTGGAGTATCTGTACTTTACTATTTATATTTTTGACAACTTTTCCTTTTACTCCACTACATTCCTAAAGATAATATTGTACTTTTTATTCCATACATTTTCCCTGACAACCGAAAGTACTCGTTACATTTTGAATGCTTAGCAGGACAGAAAAATAGTTTTACGCACTTATCAAGAGAACACTTGGTCATCCCTACTGCCGCTGTACTGACGGACTCACTAAACACAAATTAATCAATTTGAAAATAATGTCTGTGTGCCCCTGGCAATCCGTTCATTTTAAAAACAAGAAAATTGTGCCTCTGCTTTGCTTAATATAAGGAATTTAAAATGATTTATACTTTTACTTTTGATACTTATTAAGAATATTTTTTCAATTACATTTACTTTTGATACTTAAGTATATTTAAAACCAAATACTTTTAGACTTTTACTCAAATAGTATTTTACTGGCTGACTTTCACTTTTACTTGAGTAACTTTCTATTAAGGTATCTTTACTTTCACTCAAGTATGACTTTTGCGTACTTTTTTCACCACTGAATTCGGGCAAAAGATAAGCCTGCTTTGTGGCCTTGCCTCCTACACTACGTCATCGTCTGCGCTGGTGCGACTCGAGGCCCGCCTCCCTGCCGCCCGCGTTATGCCCGCCCCCTCCGTCTCTTCACGGTCTCTTCCCCAGCGACGGAGCTAGGTTGAGTCCCCGGCACGGAGTAATAATACTGACACCCGCGACTGACTGAAACCAAGGGGAAGATGGAGCACAGAGACCCTCATTTCAACATATTGTTAGCTACTGATTCTTATAAGGTGAGTGGGCGACAACGGTACGTTTGTGCGATTGTCTGCGTAGTCGTAGGTTCAGTGTGAATGTAATTCGATCAGCCAAGGTGGTTGCATCCTCCAAGGCCATCACGCTTGCTTTGGTGGCTGCCTGTGTCAGATCGTTAGGCCAAATGGGGAGGAGAGAGGGGCAGGTAAAAAAAGGTAGTACCAAATTTTGCCTATTTTCATCCGGGATAATTGACGGAATTGCCCCCAGCGAATCTACGAAGATGCTCACCTTTGCGCAGCTAAGGCAGGCAGCTAACGAATGAGCAGAGGATGTATTGGCTAAATATGTGTTGTGAATGGGAACGCTATAGCAGCTAATTGAAAAGGCGGTAGCTAGCGCAAGCAAGCAATGAATGGAGCGGGTGATTTTTCTTTCTACCAAAACGTGGGACGGCTAGCTTTTGCAAGAGACGTAGCTAACAGGCCAGCGTCTCTTGTGCTACTATCCATTTCCTTACTTTAGGAAAAGCAATGGCAGATCCTGAAACAAAAGCGAAACTTTGGTAAGCCTTTGGATACGCTCCAGGTCTTAGTGCAATCCTTTTTTGACCGTCGATGTTGTCGAAGACGGAGGTGGAATGAGTGTATTCAGTGCACATCAAATTGAGAGACGCATGCTGAATGATTGACTGGGTTTTACATGTTATTTTCTTTGAATAAAAATCAGCTGTCTGCTGATAGGTACACTTATAGACCTTGCAAGCAAAATGGTATAGAAATGACTGACTGCTTTTGTCAATTACAATACTACGAGAAATGTATTTATTTGTGGCCCCGTGTCCTGTCATCCAAGCAGTCATGTCAGCTGAATCTCTCACTCAGAGGTCACAACACAAGTCTTACAGTCTTATTTCATACAATTGTGGCACAACACTATTATATAAACATAGTGGAACTGCTATGTTTCCTCTTTACCAGAGGGACAAAAATAAAGGCTGCACATAGCACATTAATCATATTATATTTGATGAGCCAGCGTCAACTGTCAATCATTCTCCCTCCTGGTCACTGCTGTGATGATGTTGTTTTCTGGACTGGTGTGTGTGTGTGTGTGTGTGTGTAGGGTGGCATAAAAAAAACTTCAGCATTTGGAACTATAGTGTGTGTGTGTGTGTGTGTGTGTGTGTGTGTGTGTGAGAGAGAGAGAGAGAGAGAGCGAGAGACTAAAGGCAAGGGCACAGGCTACTGTGACTAATACACCATAACATGGAGGCTAATAAAGGGGTAATAAAGTAGTCCCTAACCGCTGTCCTAAAACCATGGAGGAATATTGGATTATCAGAGTGTTCTGTCTTTGCCACGCAAGGCTTATGCAAACTGTTGTTTCACAACCCCCGGTCTGGTAAAATACCCCCATAAATTGAGATTTGTGAACAGAATGGAGTCAACCAGTTCCAAACGTTAGCTTTAATCTTGGTCAATTGTGCTTCGTGAAAATATTTTATTTAGTCTTTCTCTCTGCCGTTGAGGCCCTAGATTCAGAATTGCAAAACGGACCTTTTGGTTCTGTTACTGGTTAGTTCATGAGATCTTGTGGGGGGAGCTAGTGAAGGATGGGACAGCGTTGGTTAATAACCTAGGCCGAGCGACCTGTTGCGTAGGTTATGCCATTGTATGTGCAAGGCCAGTGCAGCCCAGAGGAAGGACGGGGCGAGGGTCAGAAGTAACACAGTTTTTACAGTTGACTGAATTCCCGGAAAGTGAGAGAGAGATGGACGTATGTGTGAGTGCCCAGAGGCAAGGACACGGGACTGTGCCAGACGGATATGCCGCTGTGGAGAGGCCAGGGTAATTATATGTACATAGTAGTCGTGGCTAATCAATAAAAGCATCGGCGGCAGATTTTCTCATTACTCTGTGTTTGCGGTATTTGCTGTCCCATCTGCTCCACAGCCTGTCTCTCTGTCCCTCTCTTTTTTTAAACTGCCCCCAATGTGCCCATCCTCTCTTTCTGTTCCACTTCTCTACACATACCTGGGTGACCCAGGTACACCTAGAGAGAGTGAGCTGGGGGGATGACGACGTAGTAGAAAGCACTCGGTATCCCTCCAAATGACACGAATGCACAACATTTCACCAGAGCCGACCTTTGACCAATAGTGGGTCATTTGAGATCTAGATTTTTGTTAGCACTTCCTCTAGCCTAACTCTGTGAGGACTTGACCATGAATACGTCATACCAGTCCATCACTTCAGCGATATCTCTTCGGCTCAGCGGGCTTAGAGCCCTGGACACCTCTGTGGGTGTGTGACAGAAACAGGCAGCAGATTGCAGCGAAATGACTAATGAAGATCACGTTAGTAAATTGTCAGATGACAGCTCTTTGATGAGGGCTTTGGGAGGAGGTGGTCCTCTAATTGGATAGCGGGTGGGAGCAATCATCCCTGTATCTGTCCAGTGTCCATCTGTCCCGTGTGGTACAGACGGACAGAGAGAGGGACAGGCCTGGTCACTCAGTCTTATCATGGTCCAGCAGGCTGATGGTCTAGCAGCTTAGAGTTGAGTGAGAGAACTTCCACTCAGTCAAGGGACACATTCTGGAGTGTTTATGTGGGAACAAATAGCAGCATAACCTTTCTTATGTCTCCGTGGTGTTCGAGGAATGAGGAAAAAAATGACGACAGCCAATTGCTTTCTCTGTGCAAACCTGTGACACAACATCTTCCTGTTGCTGCATAGGAAATGCCTGTGACGCCGCGACCAGCAACCTCCGGTTGTGAAAATTATAGTAAAACTGCCAAGAGAATGTCATATTTATATCACTTCTCTGGAAGGATACCTGAGGGCAACTAACTAGTCAATCGGGAGCTGTGACAATGTATCCTGTAGTTAGGCTATTTAAACTGTTGTTAAAGATGCACGGTCAAACTTCTGTATCATTTCAGCCAGTCATTTTGAAAGTAGTGCTCACAAGCCGTAAGTGGTCCCCGAAAAATGCGTACCACGTCACAGATGTGCAGATACTGTATGTGCACCACGTCGTTGCTCTTGCTCTCTGCTGTGACCACTGAGCCGTTGGGCCCGCCCTGCAACCTCATTGGATAACGCTGGGCAGGCCTTTTCTTAGCTGAAGTTCATTGGCTGAAACTGGAATTACTAGGCTGGCACACGTGGGGGGGAAATGTCACACATTGACACATCCAGCCCAAAGCGGGAGGTTTAAAAAAAAAATAAATAAATACTAGTCACCAAATTACCTTTCA
This sequence comes from Salmo trutta, assembly GCF_901001165.1. NCBI lineage: Eukaryota > Metazoa > Chordata > Actinopteri > Salmoniformes > Salmonidae > Salmo > Salmo trutta. The sequence continues at coordinate 33,984,133 of NC_042964.1, forward strand.
ATCTCTTTAACTGTCATTTTATAGCCTGAAGTTCCGATGTATTTTATCCATGTTGTCTCCTCCGTCTTTGATCCAGGTGACACACTACAAGCAGTACCCTCCCAACACCAGTAAAGTGTACTCCTACTTCGAGTGCCGCGAGAAGAGGGCCGACCCGACCAAGAACAGAAAAGTCAAGTATGAGACGACGGTCTTCTACGGCCTGCAGTACATCACCAACAAATACTTAAAAGGTAAGGATTGTATTGATGTCCTCATAATGCAAAATGTGACATCCAAGCCTGTATAAATAGCTCTCCTGTGAGTTAACATTCTCTACCACTAGGCCTTGATACTAGTCTGCAGAGTTGAAGTGAACTGAGTGATCCTTCCTGTCTCGGCCAGCAGGAGAATCACTGTCATGTGATCAAGGCTAGCATATAGTTGAATAGGCGCTCAGATGAATTCTACAGCATGGACTGGCAGCATCTGAGGATCTGTAGCATCTAGACTGAGCAGGGGAGAATCTCAGTTGCATTTCCTTGATTCCTCGCGTCCTCTCTCCACGCCTCCTCAAAACCCATTGAATGGGAAAGTTCAGAGGTCCCTCCCAAGGATCAACTTCCAATACTTTGAAAAGCAATCCTTCCTTTCTGCCTCACTTGGAATTTATGATAGATCAGTCCTCTCGCTGTCAAGATCTGACCTGAAGTGTGTTTGTCTGAATTTTCCTTGTTTTCCTTCTGGAAACTTCTGGTCCTCACAAGGATAGTAAAACCAAACACACACACACACACACAAGAAAAAATGCTATTTTTGGCTAGGTTACGGTTACAATTAAGGTTAGGTTTGGTGTTAAGTTTAGGATAAGGGTTAGGGAAAATAGGATTTTGAATGGGAATCAATTGTTTGGTACCCACAAGGATTCAATGAGCTCTAAAAGTATTGGGATAGTGACTTATTTTTTGTTGTGTTGGCTCTGTACTCCAGTACTTTGGATTTGAAATGATACAATGAAATCATAGCACTGTTTGTACATAGTCCCCCCATTTTAAAAGACCAAATGTATTGGGACAAATTCACTTATGTGTATTAAAGTAGTCAAAAGTTTTGTATTTGGTCCCATATTCCTAGCATGCAATGATTACATCACGCTTGTGACTCTACAACCTTGTTGGATGCATTTGCTGTTTGTTTTGGTTATGTTTCAGATAATCTTGTGCCCAATAGAAATCAATGGTAAATACTGTGTTCTGTCATTTACAATAAATGTGGCTCCAAAATGACACTACATTATTTCCCATTCATTTCTATTGGGAACAAAATCTGAAACCCAACCAACACAAACAGCAAATGCATCCAAGAAGGTTGTAGAGTCGCAAACTCGATGTCATCATTGTGTGCTAGGAATATGGGACCAAATACTCAACTTTTGATGACTTTTATACGATGGAATTTGAGAAGGAGTCTTGGAGAGAGGACGCAAGGAATCAAGGAAATGCAATTGAGATTCTCCCCAGGATCACGTTCCAATACGGTTAAAAGGAAATCCTTCCTTTTGATTGGTCGAACGTCAGTGGTTAGGATTTCACTATCCAGTAATGTCCGGTCAGGGATTACTCCACGGTAGGAAGTAGGGAAAGAGGACGCCTTTTATTTTCACTGTATTTGAACGGGGCCTAGACTACAGCTCCTCCTCTGGCCATCAGTTATTGTAAAGGGAGCTGAGCGGTTTAGCTAGATGTCGTACCTTGGGCAGCCTTGGCCTAGACACTGATCTAAGATCAGTTTCTCACTCCATACCCTAATGGGGCCTGCCCTAAGGTTAACGTTTTGTCGAAGGTTAAGCTGATCCTAGGTCTGTTGTTTTGTTCTTCCGCACAGCATTAGAGAATGGAACTCAAAGTGATTTCACGGCGAGGCAGAGAGAGGTGCTGTAGAGAGCTTCAGGACTGGCGTGGACTGGAGACAAAGGAACATCTGCTCTTTGAGCCCCAGCAACACAAAGGGCAGCTGCGACTTGGGGCTACTAGCATTGATTCACTACAATGATACAGAGTTCTACTCGCAAGAAGTAGCCTTGGAATAAACATTTCTTAACTTTAAGCTTTTATTTGTACTCAAATAACCTTTTGAAAATACCAGCCTTGTTATTTTATTGCAACAGGAGGTCATATCAAGCACACGTTGTTGTGTGCGTGTGTGTGTAACTGTTAAGGTGTGGTGTGTGGGCTGTGAGTATGTGTTTTTGCGTGCGTGTAGCTGTATACATTGTTTGTGTGTGTCCGTAGCCTGTAGCATGTCCTGCAGCAGGACAAAGCCGCTCTGTAAGAGGGGGAGAGAAGCTCCTAATTTAATAGCACATGGATGGACTAGAGTTTGGGATTCCAATGCTTCTCTCTCTCCTCCTCCTTCTCTCTCTCCTCCTCCTTCTCTCTCTCCTCCCCCTTCTCTCACTCTTTTGCGCTCACAAACTGTTATATCTCTCTCTATCCAATACACCACTTGTTCACTGATGCTTCAACCATTTGAACCTCTTTCTTTCCCTCCCTCCCTCCCCCCCCTCCCTCCCCCCCTCCCTCCCTCCCTCCCTCCCTCTCTCTCTACCGTTCTCCCTCTCTCTCCCTCTCTCCCTCTCTCCCTCCAGGGAAGGTGGTGACTCCAGAGAAGATCCAGGAAGCAAAGGAGGTGTACAGGGAACACTTCCAGGATGACGTCTTCAACGAGAAGGGCTGGAACTACATACTGGAGGTACACATTCACGTTTGTTTTACTACAGTGAGCTCCAAAAGTATTGGGACAGGTTTGCCTCTGTACTCCAGCACTTTGGCTTTTAAAATATACAATGACTATGAGATTAAAGTGCCGTCTGTCAGCTTTAATTTTAGGGTATTTTCAGTCATATCGGGTGAACCGTTTAGAAATTGCATCACTTTTTGTTCATAGTCGCCCTATTTTAAAAGACCAAAAGTATTGGGACATTCACTTATGTGTATTAAAGTAGTCAAAAGTTTAGTATTTGGTCCCATATTCCTAGCACGCAGTGATTACATCACGCTTGTGACTCTACAACCTTATTGGATGCATTTGCTGTTTCTTTTGGTTGTGTTTCAGATTTTTTTTTGTGCCCAATAGAAATGAATGGTAAATAATGTATGGTAAATAATGTATCTACATTAATGTGGATGCTACCATGATTACGGATAATCCTGAATGAATCGTGCTAACCTCCCGTTATTGTAATGGTGAGAGGTTAGCATGTCTTGGGGGTATGATATTTGTGCGTAAGTAACCTCATCATTATTCACGATTCATTCAGGACTATCCGTAATCATGGTAGCATCCTCATTACATTTACATTTAAGTCATTTAGCAGACGCTCTTATCCAGAGCGACTTACAAATCGGTGCGTTCAGCTTATGATATCCAGTGGAACAACCACTTTACAATAGTGCATCTAAATCTTTTGGGGGGGGGGTTAGAAGGATTACTTTATCCTATCCCAGGTATTCCTTAAAGAGGTGGGGTTTCAGGTGTCTCCGGAAGGTGGTGATTGACTCCGCTGTCCTGGCGTCGTGATGTAGAAGTGTTTAGAAACGTATAATATTCTTATTTACAATAAAAGTGACTCCAAAATGACACAGTACATTATTTACCATTTCTATTGGGCACAAAATGATCTGAAACACAACCAAAACAAACAGGTGTGTAGAGTCACAAGCTTGATATAGTCATTGCATGCTAGGAATATGGGACCAAATACAACATTTTGACTACTTTAATACAATTGTTTAGGGGGACTAGGTACAAAAAGTGATGTAATTTCATTGTATCAAATCCAAGGTACTGGAGTACATAGCCAAAGCAACAAAAATGTGTCACTCTCCCAATACTTTTGGAGCTCATTGTATCCTTGACCAAACAATTGATTCCCATTAAAAATCTTATTTTCCTTAACCCTTAACCCTTAAACCCCTACATCTAACCCTAATAGTTTTTTTTAATTGAACCTTTTATTTAACTAGGGAAGTCAGTTAAGAACAAATTCTTATTTACAATGACAGCGTAGGAACAGTGGGTTAAGGGGCAGAACGACAGATTTTTACCTCGTCAGCTCGGGGATTTGATCCAGCAACCTTTCGGTTACTGGCCCAACGCTCTAACCACTAGGCTACCTGCCGCCACAAACCCCAACCTAGCCTAAAATAGCCTTTTTACGTGTGTGTGCGTGTGCGTGTGTGTTTTTTGTCTGAATTTTCCTTGTTTTACTATCCTTGTGAGGACTTCTGGTCTCCACGAGGATAGTAAAAACACACATCCACAAACGGGTTTCAGGTCAGATCTTCACAGCGAGAGGACTGAGGGAGAGGCCATAGAGATCACATTAGATGTTTCTCTGAACTCTGACATCACTACCTAATGGTAGACATTGTACCCAATTAGGCCTGCACCATTTGTGCAATGAGTACCAGACGTTGAAAATATGTATTTTTGGTGGAAAATACATTGTTCAATCAATTTTGCTCACTGGGTTACAATGCTGATCAGGGTCACTTTAATTTGATTAGTGTCCTATCGCAATTTTTTTCCCCCCCATATAGAATTTTAAGATGCTTGAAACATACTTTTTATTTTACTAATATGATAAAGAAAATGGATCAGACTGTGGGCTTTAGGGTGAATGTTGTGTGTTGCAATGGCTGCTGTGAAGGTTGTATGTGTGTGTGTTGCAGAAGTATGACGGCCACCTACCCATAGAGATCAAGGCGGTGCCGGAGGGAAGTGTGATCCCGCGGGGTAACGTCCTCTTCACCGTGGAGAGCACCGACCCAGAATGCTACTGGCTCACCAACTGGGTGGAGGTAAGTGTCAGTGGGGGGCTCGGGGGGGCAGCAGGTAGGTTAGGTCTCTCCATCAATGTGACTGGATTGGGTCCTTCCTGTCCGTTCCAAATGAATCCTTAGAGTCAGTGTGGCTGTCGGAGATTGTGCCTGATCTAAAATAAATTGTAATATTTATTTAACTTCACTCCTCACTCACCAAGGCCCTGCCCCTAGAGCACACCACACAATATTGCCACAGTGACTCTGCACTTTTTAATTCACTTATGATGAGAGCCATCAGTCTCTATCTGTAAACCTCTTCCTCACGTATCCTGCCTCTGTCTGTCTAACCTCAAGTGTTTCTTGCTAGCTTCTCTGACTAGGATGGTTTCTATGGGTGCTGCATCACAAATGGCACCCTATTCCCTATATAGAGCACTTCTTTGACCAGAACCCTGAGAATAGGGTGCCGTTTGAGCTAGGTGAGCTAAGTCCCGTCTCCACCTCTCAGTAGCCACTCTGTGCACAATCACTGATCTACAAATCATCTTGCCTCCCGGATGACTACTCATTTTGCGATGAAGATCAGTGAATCTGTGCCGTGTCTTTCTCAGGCCGATCTCCGTGAACGTGCAGAGTAGTTCCACTGAAGAGCAGACCGTAGACTCACTGGTCTGACACCGTCACGTGATCATATTAACACTGGTCACCAACCGGTCGATCGCCAAACATTTCTGTAGAAAGCCAACGATTTTTGTCTTTCACTGTTGGTGGTAGGTGCACTTGATTCAGAAGGGTAAGTAAAGTGTTCCCATTTTGAACCATTTAATTTGTCTGAAGAGAGAGCTAAATCAAGTGCGCCTACTGCGCTGGCCAATTGCATAGCTCAAATCACTGCCTAGTACAGCTTCCACGGCACCACAGAAAAGTTTGATACTAGCCTATATGAGATGTTATACGCTTTAAAACCATGTCCAGAGAGAGACTCTCAAAGAATACAGCAAAGAGATGCTGCTTTTATGAGTAAGTTCATGTTTCAGTTTTTAATTCGGCACTGTCAACACTGTTTTTATTCAACAATTTTACAAAACATATGACTCGCTTCTCCTTGCTTCCACACAAACGATACAACCAGCAATGCAGCTGTAATGAATGAGTAGTAAAGTATATTAATAGGCCTGTGTTTTTATTATTGGCAGCGCATCATGTCTATTTTTAATATCATGGAATGTTATTTCACTAACTCTGGTCATAAGGACAACGTGAGTTTGTGCATGAATAATGCGGTGCGGCTAGAGTTTCGCCATCAGGTGGAAGACGATGTCCCCTTTTCTCTGGTCAGTCTCACCGGAGGGAGGGGGGGAGGGAGGGAGGGAGAAGAGACCGTGAGAGGTGGAACCTCTGCTGCTCCCTCCCACCACTGAAACTGACCATCAGATGCAGGTACCATCAGTCCAGTAAAATAAAAAATAAAAAAGCGAATTATTTCAATTTATGCTCAGCTGTGCCTCGCAAGTTAATAGTGCGCAGGCGTAAACAAATTTAAAGTCATGTTTTTGTTGTTTTTCTGAGCGGTAGATCTCGGCTTGCTTTTTGACTCAAAGGTTGGTGACTGCTCTATTATACAGGATATTATGGTTTGGCTCTGGAAGTGTGTGGCTCTGCTATCCCCATCCACACTACGGTGCTCAGTGGCGCCCTCCTCAGTCTCCACCTGGCATTACTGCTGTAGATCACCACAGCGTCAGCATCACTGAATGCGTCTACATACAACCGGTCATATAGTAGGCCTGTATGGCTTCAGTTCCTTAAAGATAATTCATTTGTTTCTAGATTATAATGATCCTTTTCGCATGTTGAGTTGTAGTTGTTGGAGCTGTGGCTGGCAACATGTTGTGGTAGCGTGCGAGAAGTCAGGTAACCCTGCAAGGTGTTTCTGACCCTGTAGACCGTACAGATGACCCTGCGCACACACACACACGTACACACACTCGCACGTACGTGCACACTACACAGCTCCTAGAGGGAGAAATATGACTAAACACACACTCGGACATGGCGTGATAATATTGACTCGCCCGTTCAACGATGACTGGACTGTTACAAAGACCCAGGCATCTCTAGCTGCCAGCAGAGCACGGCTAAGTAACTCTGTCCGGGGCTTGCCATGTGTGGAATCCTCACATCGAACCCTGTGTTGACATGCCCTCTCTCTGTCGCTTTGCCAGGGAATGTGGCTCTAGCCCCTGAGCCTCCCGAACAGCCCACTTCCCCTTCCACATAGCAGGATAAAGGGTCTGTCAAGGGGGTTGGTTTTGGGTTCATGTTCCAGCTCACTACACTGTGATGGGGTGACTGGAGGGTGTGGATGGGGCTGTGGTGGGGTCAGAGGGATCTTTTTGGGGGGTTCATGGACAGGCACACTGCGGTTCAAGGAAGATGGAGGAGAGAGCGGGCGGAGCGGGATCAGGAATGAATGAGAGGGAGGGAGGGAGGGAGGGAGGGAGGGAGGGAGGGAGGGAGAGAGAGAGAGAGAGATAGATGGATGGATGGATGGATGGATGGATGGAGGGATGGAGGGAAAGGAGAGGGAGTTAAGATTGATGGAGGGAGAGGGAGACGCTTCGAAAATTGTGCTTCGAAAGCTCCAGGCTTGGGCCCATTCTAGCATGGCAATCTACTAACCCCCTCCACTCTTCCTCCTCCAGACCATCCTTGTCCAGGTCTGGTACCCCATCACCGTGGCGACCAACTCCAGGGAGCAGAAGAAGATTCTGGCCAAGTACCTGCTGGAGACCTCTGGCAACCTGGACAAGCTGGAGTACAAGCTGCACGACTTTGGCTACAGGGGAGTTTCCTCACAAGAGGTAGAGGAAGTGTGTGGGTGGAGGGGGTGTTATATGCAGTGCATTCGTAAAGTATTCAGACCCCTTGACTTTTTCCACATTCTGTTACGTTACAGCCTTGTTCTAAAATCTACACACAATACCCCATAACGACAAAGCGAAAACAGGTTTTCAGAAATGTTTGCAAAGTTATTAAAAAAAAACAACATACCTTATTTACATTAGTATTCAGACCCTGTGCAATGAGACTCTCAATTGAGCTCAGGTGCATCCTTCTTCCATTGATCATCCTTGAGATGTTTCTACAACTTGATTGGAGTCGACCTGTGGTAAATTCAATTGATTGGACATGATTTGGAAAGGCACACCACCTGTCTATATAAGGCCCCACAGTTGTCAGAGCAAAAACTAAGCCATGAGGTCGAAGGAATTGTCCGTAGTACTCCGAGACGGGATTGTGTTGAGGCACAGATCTGGGGAAGTATACCAAAACATTTCTGCAGCATTGAAGGTCCCCAAGACCACAGTGGCCTCCATCATTCTTAAATGGAATACATTTGGAACCACCAAGACTCTTCCTATAGCTGGCCACCTAGCCAAACTGAGTTATCGGGGGAGAAGGGCCTTGCTCAGGGAGGTGACCAAGAACTCGATGGTCACTCTGACAGAGCTCCAGAGTTCGTCTTTGGAAATGGGAGAACCTTCCAGAAGGACAACCATCTCTGCAGCACTCCACCAATCAGGCCTTTATGGTAGAGTGGCCAGACGGAAGCCACTCCTCAGTAAAAGGCACATGACCGCCCGCTTGGAGTTTGCCAAAAGGCTCCTAAAGGACTCTGACCATGAGAAACAAGATTCTCTCGTCTGATGAAACCAAGATTGAATGATTTGACCTGAATGCCAAGAATCACGTCTGGAGGAAACCTGGCACCCTCCCTATGGTAAAGCATGGTGCTGGCAGCATCATGCCTGTCGGGAATTTTTTCAGCGGCAGGGAGTCTAGTCAGGATCGAGGGAAAGATGAACGCAGCAAAGTACAGCGAGATCCTTGATGAAAACCTGCTCCAGAGCACTCAAGATCTCAGACTTGGGCTAAGGTTTACCTTTCAACAGGACAATGACCCTAAGCACACAGCCAAGACAATGCAGGAGTGGCTTCGGGACAAGTCTCTGAATGTCCTTGAGTGGCCCGGACTTGAACCCAATCAAACATCTTTGTAGAGACCTGAAAACAGCTGTGCAGCGATGCTCCCCATCCAACCTGACAGAGCTTGAGAGGATCTGCAGAGAAGAATGGGAGATACCCCCCAAATCCAGGTGTGCCAAGCTTGTAGCGTCATACCCAAGAAGACTCAAGGCTGTAATCTCTGCCAAAGGTGCTTCAACAAAGTACTGAGTAAATGGTCTGAATAATTATGTAAATGTGATATTTCTGTTGTTTTTTTAAACCTGTTTTTGCTTCGTCATTATGGGTTATTGTGTGTAGATTGAGTTGAAAATTATATATATATATATATATATATATATATATATATATATATATATATATATATATATATATATATATATATATATATATATATATATATATTGTTGGTAAGGCTGTAACGTAACAAAGTGGGAAAAGTCAACGGGTCTGACTGAATACTTTCCGAATGCGCTGTAGGTGTGTGTGTGTGTGTGACATTTGACTCACCATCTCTCTTCCCCATTTCAGACGGCAGGTATCGGAGCCTCTGCCCACCTGGTGAACTTTAAGGGCACAGACACAGTGGCTGGCATCGGCGTGATTAAGAAGTACTACGGCACCAAAGACCCTGTGCCTGGCTTCTCTGTGCCCGCCGCGGAGCACAGGTAATAACGTCAGGACACACAGTGGCTACACAGTTAACACGCTAACATCTCTTTCTTGGTCCCGAATCAATGAAATTACACTTGTATAGGCCTTCTCAGCCCCAGCTAGCAAGCTTGTATAGGCAATTGATAACAGTACACACACACAGGAGATCAGGAGATGTACAGTACATTTCTAGCTGAGTTGGCTGTACCACTGTTCCACGCCACAAGGCCACTTACAGCTGCTCCACTGCACCATTTATTTGCCCCGTTGGTTTCTGGGAGTTCGGTTCAAGAGGCCCTGGCCTGGTCACTGTGGTTACGGAATCACGCCAGTCCATTTTAGTTTCATCTTCCAGATACACACAGTACTCTACCATCCCGCTCACTCTCTGGGTTCTCCAAGGTGGTAGATAGCAATGCATTTGGAGATACACCCCTCATTTCTTTGCTAATAGATTTGATAGCATTAAATAAAGAATCAAATTGTAATTGAGACAAGCGTAATGCACCGATGGATTCAGAAAGAAACTAAAAGGACATAGCTAGCTAGCTACAGTTCACTGTTGTTGACATGAGCTCCTGGAAGTCCAGTTTCTGCAAAGTGTTGATAAGGATGCCCTCTAGTGGTGGTACTGCAGCTCCATGTGGAAGAGTTCACAGGGAGAGGGATATGTTTTGTTGTCTTTAGTAAATCGTGATAACTTTTGTATCCTCCCTCTTTCTCTCCAGCACAATCACAGCGTGGGGGAAGGACCACGAGCGAGATGCCTTTGAGCACATCGTGAGGCAGTTTCCCAACGTGCCCGTGTCTATCGTCAGCGACAGCTATGACATCTACAACGCCTGTGAGAAGATCTGGGGAGAAGACCTGAGGAGCCTCATTGAGTCCCGCAGCGCTGACGCCCCACTGGTGGTCCGTCCCGACTCAGGGAACCCCCTGGATACCGTACTGAAGGTAACACTAGGCCTATCTCGACCCTAAGTCAACCCCCTTAAGCCCCTCGTCGTGCGCCCGACTTTGGGGAAGCCTGTGGATAACGTACTGAAGGTAGGTCCCAACCAGGTCCTCTGAGAAAGTACTAACGCAATACTGAGTATTATTAGCCCGATCCTAAGTTGGGGGTGCATGATTTGGGTGATATTTTGAGCTATGACCGGGCTTCTGTAGTTGAGATTGAGCCATATGGAAGCCCTCTCAGTCGGTGCTGTATGTTCCTCACATACAGATTTTAGCATTCTTGTTTAAAAATAAAAAGTACGTGCTTCCTCCACTCAGGTGCTGGAGATCCTGGGGAAGAAGTTTATCCCTACAGAGAACTCCAAAGGCTACAAAGTTCTGCCGCCCTATATCAGAGTTATACAGGGGGACGGAGTGGACATCAACACCCTGCAAGAGGTACACACGCGCACACACACACACACACACACACACACACACACACACACACACACACACACACGGACACACACAGTGTTTTAACAGTGCATGTGTCTGTGTGTGTAGATCGTGGAGGGGATGAAGCAGCATCGGTGGAGCATTGAGAACATTGCCTTTGGCTCCGGAGGGGCTCTGCTGCAGAAACTGACCAGGGATCTGCTCAACTGCTCCTTTAAATGCAGCTACGTGGTTACCAACGGCCTGGGGGTGAGCAGAGCATTACACGCACGCACACACACCATCACACACACGCACACGGATAATGTATACTGTATTACAGTGGGGTCTTAAATGATTGACACTTTTGATAAAGATGAGCAGAAATGACTGTGTCAAATCAATAATTCAAATACTGAGCTAAATTGTATGCTAGAAAAATTGGGAAATTATTTTATGCTAGTACAATTGCTCAGAGAAAGAGATTTCGTTTAACTAGTAAAACGTTTTTAGCTCAAAAAGGTAGGGGTCAAAATTATTGACACCCTGTTTTCAATACCTCACCTTGCGAGAGTAACGGCACTGAGAACACGCTGGGAGGGATCTTAGACCATTCCTCTATACAGAACATTAATGTGTTGAAAATCCCAAATTGTTTGCGTAGTCAACTTACACACACTTATCCCACCAGACATGCCACCAGGGGTCTTTTCACAGTCCCCGAATCCAGAACAAATTCAAGAAAGCGTACAGTATTATATAGAGCCCTTATTGCATGGAACTTCCTTCCATCTCATATTGTTCAAATAAACAGCAAACCTGGTTTCAAAAAACAGATAAAGCAACACCTCGCGGCACAACGCCTCTCCCCTATTTGACCTAGATAGTTTGTGTGTATGTATTGATATGTAGGCTACATGTGCCTTTTTTGAAAATATATGTAGTTCTGACCTTGAGCTGTTCTTGTCTATTGATGTTCTGTATTACGTCATTCTGTATTATGTTTCATGTTTTGTGTGAACCCCAGGAAGAGAAGCTGCTGCTTTTGCAACAGCTAATGGGGATCCTAATAAAATACCAGATCCTTGATATCTTTTGTCTGCACTTATGGACTACCCTTTTCAATTCAAACCACAGGTTTTCAATGGGTCCTGAGACTGAGATGGCCATTGCAAAATGTTGATTAACAATTCCATATGAGGGTTTTGCTGGGTGCTTGGGGTTATTGTTTTGCTGGAAGATCCACTTGCTGCCAAGTTTTAGCCACCTGGCAGAGGCAACCAGGTTTTTGGCAAAAATGTCCTAGTAGTTCATGATGCCGTTGACCTTTAACAAGGGCCCCAGGACCAGTGGAAGCAATATAGCCCTGTAACATTAGAGATCCACCACCATATTTTACAACGGGGTTCTTTTCTGCTTATGCATTCTCATTTCAACACCAAACCCACCACTGGTGTGCGTGGCCAAAGAGCTCTATTTCCATGTCATCTGAACAAAGCACCAGTTACAATCCACGTGACAATGCTGTTTAGCGAACTCCAGGCGTTTACATTTGTTGGATGAAAAGAATCCGGTAGGTGGATACACATCCTGCTAAAAGTGCAAGCAGATATTTGTTTACTCTAGTTCAGTTAATTATCAGTTAATTGTTACATTTTAATTCAGGCTTCTGTTCATTTAGACCATACGCAGGTCATATACATTTTAAACCTGTGCGGCTGGTAAAAGTTTGAGTATACCCTGCAAAATAAATGAATGCTAATTTTGCAGCCTTTAGCCTATTCGATTCTGGGAGTTGTTTTATATAAGTTTCAATTAAACTATTTGATTATCGAAACAATATTGAATGTATGTCAGCTATAGGCTTTCATTGGGTAAGAAGGCTAATTAGAAGACTCTCTCTTTTTTTTCTCTAAGCAATTTCAGTTGACAATGTGCCGCATCGCATTGTGAAAATAAGAAGATATCGTTCTTAATTCATTGCGTAGGTTCCTTTTTATCCAAATGTTGAAAAGACATGCAGACAAATCAATTCATACAGGAACGGGGAATAGCCTAATAGCCTATACTACTCTGGAGTCATAAAAACAATGAAATACATTATTATTTGTCGGGATGCGGAGAAAGATCTGTACTGATGGCGGGGGGGCGGGGCTCGGAATTGACGTGGCTGGCGAGGGCGGGTGCATCTCCAAAAAAACTGGCCCGTGCAGGACTCTTAACACAGACACACATCCATGCCTACCTTCACTGGAAGGACAAGTGTAACTGTTTTTAATATTTGGTGGCAGGTGAATGTGTTCAAGGACCCGGTGGCGGACCCTAACAAAAGGTCAAAGAAAGGTCGTCTGTCTCTGCACCGGACAGCGAGCGGGGACTTTGTCACTCTGGAGGAGGGCAAGGGAGACCTGGAGGAGTACGGCGTGGTGAGTGGAGTTCACATATCATATCTTACTCCCACATCAATGCATTCCAATAGATTTTGTAAATGTGTTTTTAGTTATTGAAGTTTGTCAAATGTGACCTTTTTTTATTGAGGTTAGTCAATTAGACACTTCACTAACGGTCATTTGTTCTTTTCCCTCTTCTCCCTCCAGGACCTGTTACACACAGTGTTTCAGAATGGGAAAATTGTCAAGACGTACACGTTCGATGACGTCAGAGACAATGCCAAGATAACGGACAGTGACCTCAAGGAGCTCCTCCACTGAGGGGCCACTGACCCCTGAACCCCTGACCTCCATCACCCCACCGGAGGTGGGGCCCCCCTTCCCTCAAACCCCACCCTCCCAGAAGCACTGTCCTCCACTGGAGAGGAGACACACACACACACGTCCAAACCTACACCTGAGTGAAGGCCAAGGGATAGAGAGAGTAGTGAGTGAGTGAGGGAGGGAGGGAGAGCTAGAGGAGTGAGTGAAACAAGTAAGTGATAAAGATAAAGGAAGTTGAGTGAGATAAATGAGAGCGAAAGAGAGATGGAGATAGAGGGAACACATTCACACTGACTCTACCCTGTGTTGTGTGTACAGAGCTGTTTAAAGTCATTCATAATCTACTTAGTTAGCGTTGTCTTTTAGTGATGGATGGAACGATATCGTGATATATATAAATCATTTAAACTGCGGTTACGTTACAGTGTTTATATGACCAAGTGTCGCTATAAATTGATCACAGGAAAGGAGGTACTGTGTTCATGAAAGTTCCTGAACTTTGTATGGTTCTAGAACTGAGAGGTATATGTTTAATGTTCCTGAGTGGATGTTTGTATGTGTGTGCGTGCGTGCGTGCTGACAGTTTCTTCCTTTTAAAGGAACGTTGTATTCCTTTATGCAAATGAATTTGCTGATCAAGGGAACAAATACTCTACCTTTTAAGTTGTTGGCCTTTTTTAAAATTTGTTTTCCCCTGGATCTTTAGAACACACTACCCACACAGGAGCAAGTTGCCATATAGAAGACAACTAAATCATGTTGCTAAAACACTGTCTACAGAACTGCACGACACAGTCTGTATGTCTGAAATGGCACCCTATTTCCTTTACCAGTAAAAAGTACTGCACTGAATAGGGTGTCATTTTGGACCCACACACAGAGTCAAATCTCTCTATTTGTGGCACCTTTTATTTGTGTAAAAGTACAAATATTTGTTACACATACATTCTTCTTTGCTTTAGAGAACAGTAAGGCATTTGTCGCTGATATTGAATTATGGGGAACATTTCCGTAGAGCTTGATTTGACTATTTTGATACCGTTGTGGTTGGTTCTTACCTCCAGAAATCATTTATTTTTTATGACAAAGGTAAATATTGCCAGATTATTTGCAGTAAATCTTCATATTTACAAGGATGTGGCCAAACTGTCTTCTCACGTGTATATAACAACTGCATTATACTGCGGGAGGGCAGGGTAGGGAGAAGTAGCGATATAATTATTATTATTTTTGTCTAATTCCCATTTTCTACCAATACAGAATTCTCCACACTGGTTGTTTGTTGTATGACAGGTGTTATGTCAGCTTTTAGCAAATGTTTGTGTAGAGTAGTGTTAAACAATTCTGGTAACTTTCCCAGAAAACCCGATTGAAAGATTCCGGGAATCAGGAGGGAATATGCACAGAATCCATAATCCTGCAACCAGGATTTCATGATTACCGGAATTTTACAATCCTGGTGTAGTCTTGTATGAATGCTGTTTTGGAAATAATACTTGTGAATTCTATTTTTGTTTTGTTATATGTTGGATGTCCCAAATTGTTTCCCAAAACTGAACATATCTGATATTTTAAACTAACATTACTGTTGCAATGTCTACATATTAAAAACACCATCCTGTCAATTTGAAATGTTTGATTTAATGATTACATTATTTTTTTAAATTTTTGGTGTAGTTTACCCCCTTTTTCTCCCCAACTTCGTGATATCCAATTACGATCTTGTCTCATCCCTGCATCTCCCCAACGGGCTCGGGAGAGGCGAAGGTCGAGTCATGCGTCCTTCCAAAACATGACCCACCAAACCGCGCTTCTTAATACCCGCCTGCTTAACCTGGAACCCAGCTCCACCAATGTGTCAGAGGAAACACCGCTCAACTGACAACCGAAGTCAGCCTGCAGGCGCCCGGCCTGCCACAAGGAGTCGCTAGAGCACGATTAGCCAAGTAAAGCCTTCTAACCTGGGCCCATTGTGCGCCTTCGTGTGGGACTCCTGGTCACGGCCGGTTGTGACAGCCTGGGATCGAACCTGGGTCTGTAGTGACACCTCAAGCACTGCAATGCAGTGCCTTAGACCACTGTGCCACTCAGGAGGCCCTTGATTTAAGATATTGTTATACGAGGGAATCTATTCCCTTCTCTAGCTGCTGTCCAATCAGTATAATATGGTTTCCTCAATGCACTAGCATTTAATTAAATAATATTGATATCACATGTTGGAGAATTAAATAATTACAACTTATGTGTGAATCTTTGGATAAAAAAACTAATTTATTGTGTTCTGTTCTCTGTTTATTGGCGGGGCCCCTCATGATTGAGTTCCATAGACATCATATTTTCATTCATATATGTTTGTCATTGATAAAGTCAGTCATCTGCACCAATATTTTCCTCTGAGTAGTACTGTACAATTCAGTGGAGGCTCCTCGGAGTAAGGGGAGGACCATCCTCAGTGAATTTCAGATTTTTTTTTAATTGCAAACATTTAAGAAGTTGTCCTTTTTAGACAAAACTATATAAAATATAATCATGTCACCAAATAACTGATTAAAACACTATTTTGCAAAGGTCTATAGTAGCCTCAACAGCACTCTGTAGGGTAGCACCACGGTGTAGCCGGAGGACAGCTAGCCATCCTCCTGTGATGGACATTTTTATATTGTGAAAAGACAGCCTTGAAAATGTTCATCTTGTCTTAGTGTCATAAATAATCCTTGGTTCCTGCCTGTACTTGGTAAAGATATGAGGGGGGGGGACGATACAACCTCCTCCTTAGGACCATCTGGCAGAACGCCCAGAATAGTACTTTATGTTAAGATAGGAGACTGTGCCAGACATGCCGGAACCAACCCTATGAGCTATGCCTATGTAACATGTTTATAACTAGTATATAAGGGATATAGGGACTGCCCTAAAGAAGAGCGCTCCTGATCGACGTGTACTTGATGCATTGAGTTGGTTGGAACCTCTCCAGCGCCCTGATAATAATGATTCATTTATGGTTGACTTTGAGTGTCCCTGTGTAGAATTTCTACAACTATTTGGTGTCACAAATAGGATGATGGATTCTGCTTGCGCAGCTTTCCAGTGGGGGTCTGCGAGGAAAACCGGTGGTGCATTTTATGAAGCGTGAGGGAAATTCCAGTCTGACCAAAAGAGGACGAGACCCCCAGACCAGACCCTTACTGTGAGCTGCCCAGGAGGAGACACATCACCCACAAACAAACGAGGGACACGACAACTGATTACAGTAAGTCAATTTTAAATGAATTTGTATAAAAATCTAACATAATAAAACAAATTAAACTAAACAAAAATTGAGGATGGTACCACTAACCACTAGTCCTGAGTCAAGTAATAGCACGAAGTGGATGTGAGATGTGGATGGGAAAGTTGTGAGTGTGGAGTTACTGAGTGAATGTGTGAAAGTGCATGTCATTCTATTTGTATGTGGCAAGACTATGGAGTCTATAGAGGCTATAGCATTTGACTATATAAACTATTGATACTATGGATGCTGTAGGGACTATAGATGCTGTAGGGACTGTGATGCTATAAGGACTATGGATGCTCAGGGACTATAGATACTGTAGAGACTATGGTGACTGTAGAGGCTATAGAGGAACCGTGGCAGTGATACATATGACAGAATAAGCCTAGAGATGGTCTTAGAGAGAAGACTAGAGCGAGGGCAAGTAACGGTATCATGCCCCTCTGACAACTGTCTGTAGGCCTTTATAAGAGAAGTGTCTACGTGGTCTGCAGCCACTGATAATAGCACAAGGTGCTATTCTGTATGTATAATGAAGATACATATGGTGCATAGGAAGTAACTACAGGAGAATCGTTGAAGATGCACATGGGGTAACAAGGGAGATTACTGAGTGTGTTTGGGAATAGTATTAAGTGGATGTGAAAGTTGTGTGATTGTGAGATATGACATATTAAGCTGATTGAAATTTGGATAATAAGCTGATTTGAGATTTGATAAGCAATTTTAGCTAATTTTAGCTATTAAGTAGAGCAGGGCTGCCCAACCCTCTTTCTGGAGATCTACCGTGCTGTGGGTTGTCAGTCCAACCCAAATTTAACACACCTGATTCTACTAATTAGCTGCTCAGCAAGACCTTAACTAGCAGAATCCGATACGCTAAATTTGGGTTGGACTGAAAACCTACAGGACAGTAGATCTCCAGGAAGAGGGTTGAGCAGCCCTGAAGTAGAGAGTGAATGAGAGCTGTCAGGGGACTAGCTCCAGTGAGAAAGATGACTGAATGGATACCCGAACCAGTTCTGTGTGAGCTGCGTTTTTCGATCTATAACGTTATCTGGGGGTTCCGTCCACCACCTCCCATCGTCTGGGACTACTAATAAGAGCACAAGTGTTATTGTTGTTTTATATGTATAGGAAGTAGTGGTCTATAGGCATTTCTGGGAATTGTCTATGTGGTCTGGGACCACTGTACCATAGTCTCTGGGAGGCTAGAGAACCGTTGAAGATACATATGGTGCATAGGATGCACATGGAGTGGTGTGTATGTGAATACCTAAGTATAGTTATATAGGGAAAAGTGAATGTAAAGATATGAAAGAAGATAGGACTATTCCTGAATATGCTGTTAAATAGAACACTAGAGTGAATATTTAAACCCCTGAATGAATAGAACACTGGTGTAGAGGAGGATTTTGTGATGTAACGCAAATGTATAATGGGTTACTAGAGCTAAAGTAACATAATATTGAGTATAATGGTTTACTAGAGATCTGATGAAATAACAATACAAAAAATAATAATATACAATTTGCACACCCACACGCAGACGTACGTAAGTGGTGTAAAAAATATTCGGAGAAATGTTCAGAGTGGTCTCTTTATGGATCATTTGATAAAGATAAGGTTAAAGCATTGTACAGGACTTGACTTACCCCTAACCAATAAAACTATTAATGCTTATGAGATTCCCTCCACCCTGGTAATACATAGGGCTGTGGCGGTCACAAAATGTTGTCAGCTGGTGATTGGAAAGCAAATAATATATACTCAATATACTCAGTAATTTACCGTTAATTAACATAAACACATTTAGCATCTCCTGGCTTTCACACATAGCCTACAAGCCATTTTTTTTTAAAGTCTAATAAATCCATGTAATATAGCCTACAACTTCACAATAAATCCATTATTTATTTTAGACAGGTCTTAGACCGGTCTAATATGATATGAAGAAAATGTTGTCTATTTCAGAAGAAAAGAATAGCATGCTCTGAGTTGTCTTTATGTTAGGTCCTGATGTGGCTATGCCAAATGACTGTGGGCTACACTAGTTCATTTAGCAGACTTGCTTATAATTCTGTGGCATTATTTTATATTATTTTATAGTATGAAGAATATAATTGAAAAAGCTGAATAAAATATAAATATTGTCTCCAAATGATTTGAGGGAGTGCGCACATGCAACTGTTCTGTGTTGAGCGGTTAACAAAGAAATGGGTACTCCTATATTCTTAATTTAGTTATTAATGTAACTTTAGTTGTTCTACAAACGTTGGGCTATATGTTTTGACTTTTAATACATTGTAAGGCTGCATGATGAGATTCTAATTATGATTTGAAAAAAGTTGCTTGAAAGGCGTGAGCTCTGCTTTGTTTTTTGCGCAGGCTGTACACTCTAAAAAGAAAAGGTTCCTGGAGTATCCTTTAGGGGTTCTTCAAATTGAAACTGTGGGGGAACTCCAACAATAACACGATTTTAGTTTTCAGTGTTTATTATGATTTAAATGGCAAAGCAGAATAAAAAAAATCTAAATATGAGGTAAACTCCTAGCAGAGCCCCAAGTCCAATGTTAATGTCCTCTGGTGTGGTGATGTTGATGTTCTCCGTATCCATAGCCAGAATGATTTTGCAGTGCATGGTGATCAAACAGGTTTCCTGTTATATTCATCAGAGGTGTACGGAGGTGTAATTATACAGATGATTAACAAAACATGAACATGACAGTATTCATACCTTGGATTTTGTTCAGGTACCTGCAGACACAGAAGTGAGCAGTTCAGTCATCTGCACCCAATACAGTGAGCCTTCAACATATTCTCATAGCATACAGTACATATTCTTACCTTTTTGTTGATTGATATCCATTGAATTGTGTCCATTTTCTGTTTTAGAAAGATTTGCACAAATATGAAAATATAGATGGTATCATCATAAAACAATATCAATTTAGATCCTACAAGGGAC
Source organism: Salmo trutta (assembly GCF_901001165.1). Lineage (NCBI taxonomy): Eukaryota > Metazoa > Chordata > Actinopteri > Salmoniformes > Salmonidae > Salmo > Salmo trutta. Next base: position 34,003,948 of record NC_042964.1, read on the forward strand.
AAACCTTACCTTAAACTGAGATCTTAACATTTTTCAGTTAAGTGCCTGCACCTGCTGTCCTTTCAAATCCAAACATTTCAGTTGGGCAGTTAGGTTCCTACAAGAACCCCCACGAACTAAGGAGGTTCATCAATGAACCCCACCTACTATGGGGTTCTTGGAAGAACCTTTTGGGGGCAATTTTCAGTGCCATGAACCCTAAGGTTCTTCGACGAAGAACTTTGAGGATCTTAGAAGAACCCTTGTTGAACCCCTCATTTTTTAGAGTGTACACACTCCAATAGTCTCTCATTCAGAATTTGACAAGCTCTTGATAATGCCTCGAATTTCACGACTGCATCCCCTTTGTGGCTGTAATGCACCCTAAAAAAAATCCAGGCCTTTTGCGGCCCGGAGTGCTGCGTTGTGCCCTTCTCCCCGAGTGTGCTGCGCAATCGGAAGCCCTCTCACTCACATGGCTCTCTGTCACATGATAGGGTCTTTCTCACAGGCTACAAATTAAGACAGACACAATGGAGAAGCAACTGTGTGGTCCTTATCCAATTCCGAGGTGCATATTGGCAGAACTGTCCACATTTACTTTTCGTCAGCCAGCAAGATGAGTAGGCCTAACGAATAGCAAAAGCATATCTACTATCATAGTATAAAAGTCAACCTATTCAATTCTGTGCAAGAAATAAATATTGCAAACATAGTCTGGGACAGTTGTGGGATACGACAGATCCCAAATTAATACAACCACTCGCATCAAAACACCTTTTTTATGCAATGTGGCTGACGCAAAAGATCAGAACGTTTAGCTTAAAATGTTGATAAACTATTAGGCTATTTCTTCACATTATAAGCGCAGCAATGCCCACATGGTAGTAGGCTGTAAGGGCAAATGTTCCTTTAGCGGAAAACACCATTATCGAAAGTGACCGCAAATGCAAATATGCATGTAATGCTTTTATTATAAAGGTGCATTTTATGGTAAAAATGATCTTCCCTAAACTTGAAACTCACGCGTTGCTTATATTTGCCAGTTAGGCGCTACACCCCTTGTAAAGCAGATTACTGTGCTTCATTTTAAGAAGTAATTTGGCCACTTTAGTTGTGTGTCACGTCCTGACCATAGAGAGCTTGTATTTTTCTATGGTAGAGTAGGTCAGGGCGTGACTGGGGGGTTTTGTCTAGTTTATTTATTTCTATGTTTGGTTCTAGTTTATTTTTCTATATTGGGGTTTTTTCTAGTTTAAATGTTCTATGTTGTGTTCTAGGTTCTTTTTTCTAAGTTGGGGTTTTGTATGATTCCCAATTAGAGGCAGCCAGTCATCGTTGTCTCTAATTGGGGATCATATTTAAGTTGTTGTTTTTCCCACTAGTGTTTGTGGGAGATTATTTTGAGTTAGTGTATGTTGCACCTCTTCGTCACGGTTTGTTGTTTCTTTGTTTATAGTTTATTGTATGTCTTGCATAGTTTCACAGATAAATAAATATGTGGAACGATACACACGCTGCGCCTTGGTCTCATTCATACGAAAACCGTGACAGAATCTCCCACCACCAAAGGACCAAGCAGCGTGGTCAGGAGGAATGGACCTGGGAGGAAATCCTAGATGGGAAAGGACCCTGGAGGCAGGCCGGGGAGTATCGCCGTCCGAAGGAGGAGATAGAAGCAGCGAGAGCAGAACGGCGACGCTACGAGGAACTAGCACGGCAACAACGGAAGCCCGAGAGGGCGCTCCCCAAAACATTTTGGGGGGGGGGCACACGGGGAGATTGGTGGAGTCAGGGTTGAGACCTGAGCCAACTCCCCGTGCTTACCGTGGGGAGCGTGTGACCAGTCAGGCACCTTGTTATGCGGTGATACGCACTGTATCTCCAGTGCGCATTCATAGCTCGGTGCGCACTGTGCCTGCGCCCCGCATTTGCGGTGAGCATTCAGCCAGGATGGGTTGTGCCGGCTCAGCGCTCCTTGTCTCCGGTGCGTCTCCTCGGTCCAGGATATCCTGCACCGGTTCTATGCACTAGGTCTCCAGTGCGCCTCCCCAGTCTAGTATGTCCTGTGCCTGCTCCCCGCACTCTCCCTGAAGTGCGTGTTCCCAGTCAGGTATGTCCTGTGCCTCCTCCTCGCACTCTCCCTGAGGTGCATGTCACTAGTCCGGTGCCACCTGTACCGGTCCCACGCATCAGGCCTCCAGTGCGCCTCCCCAGTCTAGTACGTCCTGTGCCTGCTCCTCGCACTCGCCCTGAAGTGAGTGTCACCAGTTTGGTGCCACCTGTCCCGGCTCCACGCACTAGGCCTCCAGTGCGCCTGCCCAGTCCGGCGACAGTCCCCAGTCCAGAGCTTCCGGCGACAGTCCCCAGTCCAGAGCTTCCGGCGACAGTCCCCAGTCCAGAGCTTCCGGCGACAGTCCCCAGTCCAGAGCTTCCGGCGACAGTCCCCAGTCCAGAGCTTCCGGCGACAGTCCCCAGTCCAGAGCTTCCGGCGACAGTTTCCAGTCCAGAGCTTCCGGCGACAGTTTCCAGTCCAGAGCTTCCGGCGACAGTCCCCAGTCCAGAGCTTCCGGCGACAGTCCCCAGTCCAGAGCTTCCGGCGACAGTCCCCAGTCCAGAGCTTCCGGCGACAGTCCCCAGTCCAGAGCTTCCGGCGACAGTCCCCAGTCCAGAGCTTCCGGCGACAGTCCCCAGTCCAGAGCTTCCGGCGACAGTTTCCAGTCCAGAGCTTCCGGCGACAGTTTCCAGTCCAGAGCTTCCGGCGACAGATCCCAGTCTAGAGCTTCCGGCGACGTTTCACAGTCCGGAATGTCCAACGACGGTCCACAGTCCGGAGCCTCCTGAGACGGTCCACAGTCCGGAGCCTCCTGAGACGGTCCACAGTACGGAACCTCCTGAGACGGTCCACAGTACGGAACCTCCTGAGACGGTCCACAGTACGGAACCTCCTGAGACGGTCCAGAGTACGGAACCTCCTGAGACGGTCCAGAGTACGGAACCTCCTGAGACGGTCCACAGTACGGAACCTCCTGAGACGGTCCACAGTACGGAGCCTCCTGAGACGGTCCACAGTCCGGAGCCTCCTGAGACGGTCCACAGTCCGGAACCTCGTGAGACGGTCCACAGTCCGGAACCTCGTGAGACGGTCCACAGTCCGGAACCTCGTGAGACGGTCCACAGTCCGGAATCTCCTGAGAAGGCCCCACAGTCGGGAACCTCCTGAGAAGGCCCACAGTCGGGAACCTCCTGAGAAGGCCCCACTGTCGGGAACCTCTTGAGAAGGCCCACTGTCGGGAACCTCTTGAGAAGGCCCACAGTCCGGAACCTCGTGAGACGGTCCACAGTCCGGAACCTCGTGAGACGGTCTACAGTCCGGAACCTCCAGAGACGGTCCACAGTCGGGAACCTCCTGAGAAGGCCCCACAGTCGGGAACCTCTTGAGAAGGCCCACAGTCGGGAACCTCTTGAGAAGGCCCACAGTCGGGAACCTCCTGACACGGTCCACAGTCGGGAACCTCTTGAGAAGGTCCAGAGTTTCCAGCGACGGTCTGCGGTCCAGAGTCTCCAGCGACGGTCTGCGGTCCAGAGTCTCCAGCGACGTTCTGCGGTCCAGAGTCTCCAGCGACGTTCTGCGGTCCAGAGTCTCCAGCGACGGTCTGCGGTCCAGAGTCTCCAGCGACGGTCTGCGGTCCAGAGTCTCCAGCGACGGTCTGCGGTCCAGAGTCTCCAGCGACGGTCTGCGGTCCAGAGTCTCCAGCGACGGTCTGCGGTCCAGAGTCTCCAGCGACGGTCGGCGGTCCAGAGCCTCCAACGACGGTCGGCAACCCAGAGCCTCCACCGATGCTGGCGGGTTCGCAGGATGAGAGGGTTCTTCGTCCTGCATCAGAGCCACCTCCTATGATGGCGGGTTCGCAGGATGAGAGGGTTCTTCGTCCTGCACCAGAGCCACCTCCTATGATGGCGGGTTCGCAGGATGAGAGGGTTCTTCGTCCCGCACCAGAACCGCCTCCGATGCAGGAGGATCCGCGGGATGAGAAGGTTCTTCGTCCTGCACCAAAGCCTCCACCGATGCAGGAGGATCCGCGGGATGAGAAGGTTCTTCGTCCTGCACCAAAGCCTCCACCAACACTAGACACCCCCCCAACCCTCCCTTTTGGTTTCAGGTTTTGCGGCCGGAGTCCCCAGTCCAGAGCTTCCGGTGACAGTTCCCAGTCCAGAGCTTCCGGCAACAGTTCCCAGTCCAGAGCTTCCGGCGACAGTTCCCAGTCCAGAGCTTCCGGCGACAGTTCCCAGTCCAGAGCTTCCGGCGACAGTTCCCAGTCCAGAGCTTCCGGCGACAGTTCCCAGTCCAGAGCTTCCAGCGACGTTTCACATTTTGGAACCTCCAATGACGTTTCACATTTTGGAACCTCCAATGACGTTTCACATTCCGGAACCTCCAACGACGTTTCACAGTCCAGAACCTCCAACCACGTTTCACAGTCCGGAACCTCCAATGACAGTCCACAGTCCGGAACCTCCAACGACGGTCCACAGTCCGGAACCTCCAACGACGTTTCACAGTCCGGAACCTCCAACGACGGTCCACAGTCCGGAACCTCCAACGACGGTTCACAGTCCGGAACCTCCAACGACGCTCCACAGTCCGGAACTTCCAACGACGGTCCACAGAGTGATAATACTTATTTCCCTCATTAACCTCTAGGGGACCCCTTCCCGTTCTTATCCTGTTAACGGGATTGATTTTGACAACAGCCAGTGGAAAATCAGAGCGCCAAATTCAAAACAGCTAAAATCTCATAATTCCATTTTCTCAAACAATAAACTATTTTACACCATTTTAAAGATAAACTTCTCGTTAATCTAACCACATTGTCCTATTTCAAAAAAGCTTTACGGCGAAAGCATAAAATTAGATTATGTTAGGACAGTTCCAACACAAGAAAAACCACACAGCCATTTTCCTAGCAAGGACAGGCGTCACAAATACCAGAAATTCAGCTAAAATTATGCACTAACCTTTGACGATCTTCATCAGATGACACTCCTAGGACATTATGTTACACAATACATGTATGTTTTGCTCGATAAAGTTCATATTTATATCCAAAAACAGCATTTTACATTGGCGCATAATGTTGAGAAATGTTTTCCCTCCAAACCTCCGGTGAATGAGCACACATATTACAGAAATACTCATCATAAACTTTGATCAATATAGAAGTGTTATGCACAGAATTATAGATACACTTCTCCTAAATGTAAGCGCTTTGTCAGATTTCAAAAAAGGTTCACGGCGAAAGCACAATTTGCAATAATCTGAGTACAGCCCAGAAGACACCAATAACAAGCAAACAGATACCCGCCATCTTGGAGTCAATAAAACTAAGAAATTACATTATAAATATTCACTTACCTTTGATTATCTTCATCAGAAGGCACTCCCAGACACCCCAGCTCCACAATAAATGTTCGATAAAGTTCATATTTATGTCCAAATAATCCATTTTGTTCGCGTGTTAGGTTCACTATCCAAATCCACAATGCGCATGCTTACTTAGTCCAGACAAAAAGTCAAAAAAGTTATACTACAGTTTGTAGAAATATGTCAAACGACGTACAGAATCAATCTTTAGGTTGTTTTTATCATATATCTTGAATAAAATTCCAACCGGACCTATCCGTTCTCTTTAGGAGTGAATATGAACTCAGCTCGCTCCCAAGTCCTTGCGCGTGACTGAGCCCATGCCTTATAATGGGACACCTACTTCCTTGTGTTGTTATTCCCATCAAATTCACCATAGAATCTTCAAACACCGTTCTAAAGACTGTTGACATCTAGTGGAAGCTTTAGGAAGTGCAAAATGAACCCTAAGTCACTGTATACAGTCAAGGCAATCACTTGAAAAAACTACAACCTCAGATTTTTCACTTCCTGCTTGACTTTTTCTCAGGTTTTTGCCTGCCATATGAGTTCTGTTATACTCACAGACACCATTCAAACAGTTTTAGAAACTTCAGAGTGATTTCTATCCAAATCTACTAATAAAATGCATATTCTAGTTTCTGGGCCAGAGTAGTAACCTGTTCAAATTGGGTACGTTTTTCATCCGGCCGTGAAAATACTGCCCCCTAGCCCCAACAGGATAATTATTAATGCAAATCAATTTATAACATTTTTGACATGCGTTTTTCTGGATTTTTTTGTTGTTATTCTGTCTCTCACTGTTCAAATAAACCTACCATTCAAATTATAGACTGATCATTTCTTTGTCAGTAAGCAAATGTACAAAATCAGCAGGGGATCAAATACGTTTTTCCCTCACTGTATATGTGTGACATTTGATTTAGAATGGACCATTATCATGCATCTGTCTTTTCCCCATGGTTTATTTTCATACCAGCCAGGTAGGCTATGCTCCTGTTGTAAATATAAGGAATGTGCTTAATATTAGAAAAGCTGAGAAATAAATATAGTAGGCCTAGCCTATAGAAAGCTGATAGGATCCTTTTTATTATCACTCAGTTTTTTCCCGCAATTGCATTGCCTATTGAAATGTTGCGCAACATGAGCTCATGGGCTCTCATGAAGTGTTTGATTAGATTTGCGAAGACATTTGCATTGATGTCAGAGTGATTAGAGGGACAATAGAGTGCTGAGTACCAGGCAGTTAGCAAGTTATGTATGCTGCTAATGACCATCAGCAGCATCAGAGCTTGGAGAAGCCTAATTACCATAACTAAACGGTCATGTGGAATTTGACTGCCTTCGTGACGACCAGTGTGGCGGTAATACGGTCACCGCAACAGCCCTAGTAATACATTTTGAAATAAATTCCATACCCTGTTAAATAGACCTAATGATTTTCTGTATTCACTTACTCAACTGTTTAACTTGCTAGATAGATACTTATTATGGACAGAGCACAATGCCATCTACAGGTGACTGATAGACTGTGCCAGCCCAGTTAATACATATTGATCCCTCCAAAGCATTACATGTGGATCTTAAAAATAATAGACATTAATAAATATTGAAGCAGAAAGGGAATATCCAACAGAGATTGGTAACAAAAATATAGTGTAACTTTTTGAAGGTATACTAAAATGAAAACAATGCCTTCCAATATGTAAAAAGTTATGTTTGTTTTGTTTGTTTTTAAACAGTGCAATATGGGTAAAAGCAGAACATTGTTTGAGAGTGATTGGTGTGTATTAGGAGTAGTGATTTAGAATGTGTTATTTTTCTACTGGAAAGAGTAGAAGGGTTTTAGTTGAAGGAAACAGATATGGAGACTAGTGAAAGTAACAAAGTGAATGGTAATATTAGATAGCACTCTAATAATGCAATATCTTAGTAATTTGAAGAAGTAAATGTTTCAATACAAGGTCACATGACGAACAGAGGGATTGAGCATTGGGACTGATATTAAATTTGATTGGGTAAGAGAAGTTTCCTGTGGAACAATAGATAGCTGCCAGTATTCACTGAACAAAAAACAGGCTGTAAGGGACACAGTGGGGAAATTTGGGACAGAGGTATGAATAATTGAAATGACAAGTTTTTGAGAAGTTCTAATTATTATTACTCAATGCTATAGTTTGGGTAGCAGCAGTGATTTAAGTAAGAAGGTAATGTCATCCAAAACAATAATCTGTTTCCATTACGTGGAACTGTGTCCGGAATAAGTAGATCCAAGTAAATATATTTAGTACCGAATATTGAGCTGAAAAGCTAGCACCAACATTTTGAAGGTCCTAGCAGGTTTGTTAAACAACAGGTTTCATATTTTGACTAGTTTATGTCCCCGGGACAGTTTGTACAGAACTGTATTTTAATGCAACAGGTCAAAAGGTTCCTATTCCTGCCCATGATGCAGTAAACTCGATTAAGAGTAAGAATTTTTTTAGGACTGATTTAAGATGTTTCTTTTCTTCCATTAAGGACTCATGGAATGTCCACTACCAAGTTTTTTGTATATGTTTGCCAATGGTTCTGTGTCTCTTCCTTTGAAGGGTTTCCTGAGGCAGTTGCCTTAAGAGTACAGTTATTGAGACTGTGTACTGTGCAGTGTAAAGGTGCCCGGATCCAGCTGTTGAGGGAGCTCCCAAATTAAGAAAGGCCTGGCCATTTTGTTTGTTTTTAACGCTATGATTTTTACCACACACACGCCAGCACCCACAGACAACCCACCTTGATAGAAAATGTACTGAAAAACCCAATGTAAACTTGATACACAAAATGTTGAAATGTTTCAAATATCTTTATACAGGGGAACAAAAACTCACTTAATGGGGTTGAATGACCTCTGACCTCTGTTCTAACTTCCTGGTGAGGCCTGATCACGCTCACTAGAAAGACTAGAGACATTGGGTTAGATTTAAATGGGCTATGTAGGAAGAAGTTTATAATTTATCAACAGTCCTATGTGTGATTCGGAACAAGAGAATGAGATAGAGAGAGAGCACTGCCACTGAATGAGGGAACCTGCCTCTAGACTATTCATTGAATTACCTTTTGGGATACAATTAAGTTAAGATGGAGTCATCAAGGGTTGTAATTCTAATTTGATTTGTTATTTTGATTTAACAGCCAGTGTTTATTTGGACGCATGAATCATGATGTGAGTCATGTGTCAAAAAAGGAAATTACCAGTCCCCTGGGGCCCTTTGGTAAATATGCAAATGGATTTTCTTCGCATGCCTGCCTGTAAAAGGAAAAAAGATATGTTGATAATGGTTGACAGTTACTTCAAATGGATTGAGGTTTTCCCCACCTCGAGTTTTATATGAAGAATTGTATTGCTGCTGCGGTTTTGTTGGTTTGGCTTTGTCTTGCTTCAATAAAAATCTTGTCTGCTGGGTGGTTGGGATGTCTCCCTAAGGATTAGCCCTCTGACTCCCTGACCCTGTAACTCTGCAGTGAGATCGCCAAGATGATAGGGGAGTATAAGTCAATTTGGAGGGAAAAAATGGTTTCAACTGTGTGTTACTCACTATGACATTTGTTTTAGACATTTGTATTAAGAATATTGGTAGTAGTAATAATTTATCAAACAGTGAATAATTTGTCTGGATTTCCTGAATCAGAAATGCCCTAAACTAAACTGTTGTTCTGGTCTGTCCTCTCTCGAGGTTATGGCGAAGGTGACCACAGATGGTATCTAGATACATGGAATGGATAATTTGGCCGAGAACAGTGTGAACCTCACCCCCTCTAATCAGACATGCCGGAACCAACCCTATGAGCTATGCCTATGTAACATGTTTATAACTAGTATATAAGGGATAACGGGACTGCCCTAAAGAAGAGCGCTCTTGATCGATATGTTTACTTGATGCATTTAGTTGGTTGGAACCTCTCCAGCACGCTGATAATAAAGAATGATTCATTTAAGATTGACTTTGAGTGTCCCTGTGTAGAATTTCTATGACACTCCTCTGGGTACATTGACTTCAATACAAAACATAGGAGGCTCATGGTTCTCACCCCCTTCCATAGACTTAGACAGTAATTATGACAAATTCCCGGAGGACCCTCTCCAGCCTATCAGAGCTCTTGCAGCATGACATGTTGTCCACCCAATCAAAGGATCAGATAATTAATCTAGTACTAAAAGCATATGCTACAGCTAGCTAGCACTGCAGTGTATACAATGTGGAGAGTAGTTGACTTAGAGAGAGCAAGACAATAGCTGAACAGTTTTAAACAAATTAATTTCTTCCGAAATGAAGGAGAAGCAAGAGAGAATTTGAGAGAGAGAATATTTTTTTTCAATTTCACTTACTTAGCTAGCAAATGCAGCTAGCTAGTTTAGCTTACTGTTTGCTAGCTGGATGTGACTTTCCAACACAGCACTGGAACTCTTCCAAGTCAAGGTAAGCTTTCGGTATTACTCATTTATTGCCACCGGGCCCGCCGGTGTAACTGCTTACTGATTGTACATTAACGTTACTGCATGATTGTAGCATGTTTACTAACGCATTAGCTCTATTAGCTATGCTGACTATGACATTATTTTAGCTAATATGGTGACAACAATGTAGGCTGTGTGTAGCAGTTTGGTTTGGAAAGGTTTTTTCGCCTGGTCACATACAGCTGATGTGTTGTGCATTGAAGTTCACAAGGAAAGAGGTGAGAGGAGGAGAGTACTTAGACGTGAGAAGGAATACAACATGGCTGCTATGAAAGTGAACTGTGTTTACGTGTGGTCGGGTGTATTCATTCCACCGATTCTGTTGGAAAAGTTTATTTAACAGAACAAAACGGGGATAAACATACCTGAATTTGTCCAATAGAAACTCTCGTCTGCAACTGTTGGACTAATGATCACACCCTATATCAGCTTGATGCAGTTCACCTCAAATGTGTCTCTTGACCTGTGTGCATCTACATGTTGTAAACTTTCATTCATAGGCTAGGTTGTAGCAACCTCATGATGGGTATAGGGAAAATGTGAGTATCATGTAGTAGCCTAAACCTATCGCTGTTACATTGAACTGGGTGAATGGAATATGAATGAGAGTCATCAAATATGCTGTATTATAATTTTAAAAATTACCAAAAATTTAACTAGGCAAGTCAGTTAAGAACAAATTCTTATTTACAATGACGGCCTACCCCGACTGGCAAAACCCTCCCCTAACCCGGACGACACTGGGCCAATTGTGCGCCACCCTATGGGGCTAAGGCCATACTCATGAAAAGAAAACGTCCTCCCTGATCTTAAATGGTACTGACCGTTACTGGTACAATTGAGATCAGACTTCAGCTATGGACATATAGATGACTACCTGCTTCTTTTGAACTGCTCGATGCCCCATATTATGTGAAGGAATTTAAAGAATTCTCGGTTTGGTGATTTTCTTTCAACATTTCAGTTGAATGCATTCACTTGTACAACTGACTAGGTATCCCCCATTCCCTTTCCAAGAGTAGCAGAAACTTGCAACAAGAGACCAAAAGATTTTTCCAAACAGAGACCGAAGGTTCAGCAGCTTAGTGGGAAAGACGGACATAATTTTTTACAGTCTTCTGCAGGCTTACACAGTGTCCTTTGGGATAAGAAATTCGAGACGCGCAGTTACTTCCCATCGTTAGTCTATCAGTTGTTTAGCCATTTTAGGATTTGTTAAGTAGACCTAATCCTAATTGATTAAAATTGCAACTATCTACCGAGAGAGTAAAAGTTTCTCCGTAAAGGCAAACTTGGACCGTATTCTTAATTGTTTTTTACTGTAGCCTCCGGTATTTGCGTAGGAGGGAGAGGCATCACCAAAACAGAGCGCACAAAGCCATTGCGCGCAGTACCCACGTCATTCTGTCAAACTTATTGAAACGTGTTTTGTTACTTTCTGGCAACATATACTTCATTTTCATTCAGATAATATTTAGATAGGTGGGGAGTCGGGGGAGATGATGACAGGATTTCGACTGAACTTGGCGCCTCTCAAGGAACCGCTGGGATTCATCAAATTTGTAGAATGGGTAAGTAGGCGACACTGTCCAGAATCCTACTGGAGAAAATCTGCAGCTCAACAGTTCTAATAGCGGAGGGAGTTTTCACTCTAGTTCGGTGCTGTGGCCTGAGAAAATAAAATAGAAAAGACTGTATATCACGCTTTTTTTGCACTTCAGTCATATTGCATGTTGGAGCAAACCACACAAGCTTTCATCAGTTATTTATTAACTAATGTGTCACAGTTTTGTTTTATTTTGTCAGTCTCTTTTCTCCTGATTCTGCAATGACAAAATAATGATAGCCTACAGTATGACATTCATTCAACTCTCCATTTTAGTCAAGTCTGCGGTGGGAGGTGGCCGAGCTACACCTGTGTTTGTAAGACAACCCGAAAACCGGTCGTCTCACATGTAGTGTCTGAACTTACAAACCCGGTACCAGTTTAAAAAATGAATGGAAGTTTGGAGGTCGTTTTGGGGTTAAATATATGTCCAAAAAACTCATATTTCATAAGCTTTCTTAGGCTGTATCTCCTAGATATAGGAACCTTATTCCTTAAGATACATTTTTTACTCTCTGTTTTTGCCTTGAATGTGTTATTCAATGCGTTTCTATGGGCTACAGTAGTAATGGGCAAATTGAATATTTTATCAAATCATTTCCTTATATGTTTATTTTATACCTACAGGGGTCCCAAAATTCTAAATCAAATATGTTAGCTTAGTAAACCTCTCCCCAAGGCTTAGACTTTTAGAGAGTTAATCAGAACTGAAGAGATTTGATCCAGTTTTCAGGCCAGGGTTACATTCCTTCCACTTTTGAAACCATGTTGTCCTCAGAATCCATGCTTTTGGAGAAAATTCATTAATCAAGTTTAACCGACTTGTCTGCATAACTCAGTCAAAAGGAATCCTGTGTAGCTATGCAGGAGGAAATTAGGTTAAAAATTCAGCTGTTCTCTTTCTCTCTCACTGTGCAAATCCTTCAAGATACAGGCTGCAGGCCAAACAGGCAGCAACACCCCAGTCATCTGATCATAGACTTTTACATAACAGGCTATTGTCTCTGTCTGTGCATTTGCAGTGCTCACTAGATGTTAATTGCTGTGAGATGGCATAAATTGCTACAATGAGGTAGTCAGTCAACAGGAAGTTGTCACACTGTGAAATTAAAACATCTGCAGAAGGGCGAGAAAGAAGGGCCTCTCTGGAACCAAAATGGAGGCACAGTCAAAAAGTAAGATTAAGTTCACCCTAGACACTGATCTCAGGTCAGTTGTGTGTTTCTTGTCCTATTAGTTCCTATTAGAAAGGGTAAAGCTGATCCTAGCTCTGGGCTTAGGGGCAACTTGTACCCGAAACTGATTCATTCCGAAGGTGCAGTGTATTATTACACTCTAACTCCCTCTAGGAGAGAGAGAGAGAGAGAGAGAGAGAGAGAGAGAGAGAGAGAGAGAGCAACATAGCTTGCAGCAGAGAGAATGAAAAGAGGATCAAAACACATCTTTATGTAGACCATTAGATCCATCTTGTTCTTGGCAAGCTTACTGTTGGGTGTGACGCTGCATGCATGCTATTCAATTCTTTCATTACATTTATCAAAACACCCCCCTGAGCTGGTCTACTACAGTATCTTACAGTATGTCCAGTGTAAGCAATGTTTCTCCATTCTCCTTGCTCAGCTAAAACAGTTGACATGATATCTCTCTGTCAATCACTCTTTCTTTCTCTGTTTTAAACAGCTGACAGCCATCTTTGCGTTTGGGAGCTGTGGGGGGTATTCTGGCAGGAATATCGTGTCACTCTTCTGCAGTGAAGGAAGGAACGAGACGCTGAATGTTACTTTTAGCTATCCCTTCAGGTGGGTGTCAGTCAGTTCTCTCTCTGTGTGTTACTGTGGTTGATGCACCATACAACTATTAGACCCTGCAAAAAAAATGTGGGAAATATTTGAAATGCCTTGATGTGTTATCGGATATCCTGCTGGAACTGTGAAGGAAGTTGTTGTATAGATATCATCTGTAGGAGGATGTTCATGGTGGAGGAAACAACTTGACCCCATGACCTCAACTGATTATTTCCTCCATTAAACTGGATGAGTGTTTTCTTGTGCAGTGTAAGGACTGGGGTTTATTCCAGGTGTAGTATGACACAAACAGGAAGTGACCTGTACAGTGAAGATGTATCAGGTTAAACTAGATGACACAAATTATACTTTTTAATTGTCAATCAGAAAGATTAGCAGCTGAAATGTTGACAATATAATGTCTCCATTCTATCCTCTTGTTATTGTCATTATATATCCCCTGGGTATAAGTACACTGAACAAAAATATAAATGTAACATGTCAAGTGTTGGTCCCATGTTTCATGAGCTGAAATAAAAGATCCCAGAAATGTTCTATATGCACAAAAAGCTTATTTCTCTCAAAGTTTGTGCACAAATTTGTTTGCATCCCTGTTGGTGAGCATTTCTCCTTTTCCAAGATAATCCACACCTGACAGGTGTTGCATATCAAGAAGCTGATTAAACAGCATGATCATTACACAGGTGCACCTTGTGCTGGGGACAATAAAAGGCCAGTCTAAAATGTTTTGTCACACACACAATGCCACAGATGTCTCATGTTTTGAGGGAGCGTGCAATTGGCATACTGAATGCAGGAATGTCCACCAGAGCTATTGCCAGAGAATTGAATGTTAATTTCTCTATCATAAGCCACCTCCAATGTCGTTTTATAGAATTTGACAGTACGTCCAACCGGCCTCACAACTGCAGACCACATGTATGGCATTGCATGGGCGAGCGGTTTGCTGATGTCAACATTGTGAACAGAGTGCCCCATGGTGGCGGTGGGGTTATTGTATGGTCAGGCATAAGCTACAGACAACGAACACAATTGCATTTATCGATGGCATTTTGAATGCACAGAGATCCGTGACAAGATCCTGAGGCCCATTGTCATGCCATTCATCCGTCGCCATCACCTCATATTTCAGCATGATAATGCACAGCCCTATGTCACAAGCATCTGTACAGAAGCTGAAAATGTTTCAGTTCTTCCATGGCCTGCATACTCACCAGACATGTCAACCATTGAGCATGTTTGGGATGCTCTGGATCGCCGTGTACGACAGCGTGTTCCAGTTTCCGCCATATCCAGCAACTTCCCACTGCCATTGAAGAGGAGTGGGACAACAATCAACAGCCTGCGAAAGAGATGTGTCGCGCTGCATGAGGCAAATGGTGGTCACACCAGATACTGACTGGTTTTCTGATCCACACCCAAACTTTTTTTTTTAAAGGTATCTGTGACCAACAGATGCATATCTGTATTCTCAGTCATGTGAAATCCATAGATTAGGGCCTAATGAATTTATTTCAATTGACTGATTTCCTTATGAACTGTAACTCAGTAAAATCTTAGAAATTGTTGCATGTTGCGTTTATATTTTTGTTCAGTATATTTACAGTGTGACACTGATCTCTTACTGAACTACTCTGGATAAGTCTTGTTATATCACGTATAGATGTACACTGAAGTATAAAGCTGTGTTGTGTCCCCAGGTTAAACCTGGTTGCTCTACTGGAGGCCAACACCACTCTGTGTAACCACTCCGTGCCCGTCACCCACCTGGTGGGAGACTCCGCCTCCTCGGCCCAGTTCTTTGTGGGCGTTGCCATCATCTGCTTCCTGTACTCTATAGTGGCGTTGCTTGTCTACCTGGGCTACATGCACGTGTATATCGACTCCGACTTCGGCCCAATGTTTGTGAGTACTGGGAAAGTAAAAGGACAAAACCTAGATTGAAATCCCCATATGTGACTTGACATTAATATGATTGATGTGATTTGATTTTGATTGAAATTAATTATTTAAGTGTAATACACCTACAGGTGCCCAGCCCACATGGGCTTACAAGACACTACTAAACATAGTACCATTTTACTTGTACTCAAAACAAAATAACATTTTACAAATTATACACATACAATAATCATGGCAAGTACAGCTACCATCTAGCCACACTACACAAACAGTACATTTCTCCTTCTCCTCTAGGCATTGTGAACAAACTGAGCAATCTCAAACACACCCTGTCTGAAACAAAATTCAAACCTCTGCTTGTACCGTAACCAGAATACTTCAGGGTAATCACCAAAGTTTTTACAAAAAATAACATCTCAGATCGTCAAAGAACGTCTGAGATCATTATACAGAGGGCAATAAAACACAAAATGGATTTTGTTTTCGATTTTCTCAAGATCACACATTAGGAAAATTATATTTTCTTCAGGCAATCTGTTAAAACCTGTTGGGGCTAGGGGGCAGTATTTGCACGGCCGGATAAAAAACGTACCCGATTTAAACTGGTTACTACTCTTGCCCAGAAATGAGAATATTCATATAATTAGTAGATTTGGATAGAAAACACTCTAAAGTTTCTAAAACTGTTTGAATGGTGTCTGTGAGTATAACAGAACTCATATGGCAGGCCAAAACCTGAGAAGATTCCATACAGGAAGTGCCCTGTCTGACAATTTGTTCTCCTTCTGTGGCATCTCTATCAAAAATACAGCATCTCTGCTGTAACATGATATTTTCTAAGGCTTCCATTGGCTCTCAGAAGGCGCCAGAAAGTGGAATGCTGTCTCTGCAGTCTCTGGGCGAAAAACAGCAGGAGTTTTTGTGAGTGGTCAGGCAGGGAACAATGACACTGAAGATGCGCGTCCACGAGACGACTCCATGTTTTTCTTTCAGTCTTTGAATGAATACAACGTCGCCCGGTTGGAATATTATTGCTATTTTACGCGAAAAATAGCATAAAAATTGATTTTAAACAGCGTTTGACATGCTTCGAATGGAATATTTTGAATTTTTTTGTCACGAAATGTGCTCACCCTTCGGATTGTGACCTGAACGCACAAACAAAACGGAGCTATTTCAATATAACTATGGATTATTTGGAACCAAAACAACATTTGTTGTTGAAGTAGAAGTCCTGGGAGTGCATTCTGACGAAGAACAGCAAAGGTAATCCAATTTTTCTTATAGTAAATCTGAGTTTGGTGAGGGCCAAACTTGGTGGGTGTCAAATTAGCTAGCCGTGATGGCCGGGCTATCTACTCAGAATATTGCAAAATGTGCTTTCGCCAAAAAGCTATTTTAAAATCTGACACCGCGATTGCATAAAGGACTTCTGTATCTATAATTCTTAAAATAATTGGTATGTATTCTGTGAACGTTAATCGTGAGTAATTTAGTAAATTCACCGGAAGTTTGCCGTGGCTATGCTAGTTCTGAACATCACATGCTAATGTAAAAAGCTGGTTTTTAATATAAATATGAACTTGATTGAACAAAACATGCATGTATTGTATAACATAATGTCCTAGGAGTGTCATCTGATGAAGATCATCAAAGGTTAGTGCTGCATTTAGCTGTGGTTTTGGTTTTTGTGACATATATGCTTGCTTTGAAAATGGCTGTGTGATTATTTTTGGCAGGGTACTCTCCTGACATAATCTAATGTTATGCTTTCGCTGTAAAGCCTTTTTGAAATTGGACAATGTGGTTAGATTAATGAGAGTCTTGTCTTTAAAATGGTGTATAATAGTCATATGTTTGAGAAATTTAAGTTATAGCATTTATGAGGTATTTGTATTTCGCACCACGCGATTCCACTGGCTGTTGACTAGGTGGGATGCTTGCCCAGGGAGGTTAAATCTGCCTGTCTCTATAGCCAGAGGGAGGGTGCTGGATCTGACTTGTGCACAAACTGACCTTTGACTTCTTGCTAGGTTCAAGTGGACATATGGTTCAGGGGTGTAGTTCTCTTTGATGAGAGTTTATGTTCTAAGCAGGGGTTGGAATCAAAATGAACAGAACCGTTATTATTTTTTGTTCAGTTCCACTGTTCCGACCAGCAAAATACATGATTGATTTCTTCCTAGTCTCATTCTTGCTGACATCAAAAGTTAACAAAAATATTAATAGGAGACCGAATGCGATCGGACCACCGTCTAATTGGCCTCCATATAACTCTTACAGAATTCCACATAGACGGGGATATTGGAAATGTAATCAAAGCCTATTGAAAGACAATTTGTTCTTAACTAAGACAAAATAATTCATAATTAACTTTTTTTTGCACAACATAGGTACAGCAGATCCCCTTATTGTATGGGACACTTTCAAATGTACTTTTATAGGCCATTCAATACAATACTAATCATTAAAACAAAAGCAGTTTAGTTCAAAAGAGATTAGACTAATAAAGGAAATAGACGAAGTAATAGCGCAGGTAGATGGTAATGGTAACTACTATAGCGGCACAAAATAGGTTAGAGGAAAAACAAAAGAAATGGAGGTACTTATTCAAGAACGATTAAGTGTAATGTATTACAAAAATAAAGCGAATTGGATGGAAAATGGTGAAAAATGCACAACATTTTTCTTGACTCTTCAACATAGAAATTCTACCAAAAATAATTGACAGAAACTTGTTACAAATGATGGAGTTATCCATGATTCACCAAATTATATTTTGAAAGAATAAGCTAAATATTTTAAGCATATGTTTTCTTTTCAGTCTCCTCCATTTCCACTGAATGATGTTAACTGTAAGGATTTCTTTCCTAATAATAATAATAATAATGTAAAATTAACACATTTACAGAAAGACCTGTGTGAAGGCCAACTTACAGAAGAGGACATTTTGAGGAAATAAAATCTTTTCAGTCTGGAAAAACACCAGAGCTTGATGGTATACCAGTAGAAGTATATCAGACCTTTTTTGATGTACTCAAATATCCATTATTAGCATGTTTTAATTACTCTTATACAAATGGAAGACTTTCAGGTACTCAACACGAAGGTCTGATTTCATTACTTCTAAAACAGGACCCACGTGGTAAGTATAAAGATCCAGTCCATTTAAGAAACTGGAGGCCTCTAACACTTCAATGTTGTGATGCGAAAATCCTGGTGAAATGCATATCACATAGAATAAAAAAGGTTTTACCAGATATTGTTTATCCTGATCAGACAGGTTTTTTACATGGACGATATATTGGAGATAATATACGACAATTACTTGAAACAATTGAACATTATGAAACATCGAAGATACCAGGCCTGGTCTTCATAGCAGATTTTGAAAAGGCGTTTGATAAAGTACGACTAGAATTTCTATATGAATGCCTTCATTACTTTAATTTTGACGAATCTCTTATACAATTGGTTAAAGTTATGTACAGCAACCCCAGATGTAAAATAGTAAATAATGGTTACATCTCAGAAAGTATTGAGCTTTTAAGAGGAGTAAAACAAGGCTGTCCGTTGTCTCCATATCTATTTATTATGACCATTGAAATGCTAGCTATTAAAATTAGATCCAACAAGAACATCAAGGGGTTAGAAATCCTGGGGATAAAAACAAAAGTGTCAATGTATGCCGATGACTCTAGTTTTTTTCTTAAGTCCGCAATCTGGATCCCTGCACAGTCTCATTGAAGATCTTGATCACTTTTCTAGCCTCTCTGGATTAAAACCTAATTATGACAAGTGTACCATATGTATGTATTGGATTGTTAAAAAATACAGTGTTTACACTACCTTGTAGTTTACCAATAAAATGGGTGGATGATGAAGTAGACATGCTTGGTATTCAAATCTCAAAAAATATAAATGAATTTACCACAAATAATAGAAAGTTCAATAGAAAGTTAGCAAAAATAGATAAGATTCTGCAACTATGGAGAGGTAAATAGTTGTCTATTTATGGAAAAATCACATTGATTAACTCTTTGGTCTTATCACACTTTACTTACTTACTAATGGCACTGCCTATTCCAGATGACTCCGTTTTTTAAATCGTATGAGCAAAAAATATTTCATTTTATTTGGAATGCTAAGCCAGAGAAAAGTAAACGTGCCTATTTATATAATGAATATGAGTTCGGGGGGCTAAAATGATTAAATATTAAAGCTTTAAACCTCTCACTAAAAGCTTCACTTATACTGTACATAAGTTATACTTAAACCCAAAATGGTTCTCCAGTAGATGATTAAAGAAAGTCTCATCCTTTGTTCAAAAATTGCTTTTTTGCCTTTATACAGATTGCAACTTCTAATTTCCGACTAATTGAAAATTACATTTTGTTTAAAGTATCCCCCTTTCTTAAACACGCCATACAAAGCTGGTTACAATTTCAGTTTTATCCTCCAGAAAAGATAGAAAAAATAATACAACAAATGTTATGGTTAAACTCAAATATAGTGATTAATAAATAATTATTCTTTATGGATTTAATTTAAAAAATATATATTTGTTAATAATATTATGAATAGAAACGGAGGCGTTATATGCAGTTACTGAAAATATATGGGAATATCTGTTCAATCCAAATGTACAACCAACTGATTGCAGCATTACCACAAAAATGGAGGAGACAAGTGGAAAAGGGAGAAGGTAGGGAACTTGTTTGCCTGCCATATATTAAAGATACAAATTGGCTGAAAGGAACTGACATAAATAGAAAAAATATACCAGTTTCATTTGAGGACAAAAATGTTGACAGCTGCACCTTACAGGTTGCAAAAATAAATGGGAAGAGATTTTCGATGTACCAATTCCATGGCACATCGTTAATGAACTGGTACAAAAAACTACACTTGATTCAACACTTAGAGTTTTTCAATTTAAATGATTATATAAAATTCTTGCCACCAACAGAATGCTATATATATGGGGCATACAACAATCTTAGCTCTGTAGATTTTGCTGCAAAGAGACAGAATCAATAGATCAATTGTTCTGGTATTGCCCCTACAGTTGAAGTCGGAAGTTTACATACATCTTAGCCAAATACATTTAAACTCCGTTTTTCACAATTCCTGACATTTAATCCAAGTAAAAATTCCCTGTCTTAGGTCAGTTAGGCTCACCACTTTATTTTAAGAATGTGAAATGTCAGAATAATAGTAGAGAGAATTATTTATTTCAGCTTTTATTTCTTTCATCACATTCCCAGTGTGTCAGAAGTTTACATACACTCAATTAGTATTTGGTAGCATTGCCTTTAAATTGTTTAACTTGGGTCAAACGTTTTGGGTAGCCTTCCACAAGCTTCCCACAATAAGTTGGGTGAATTTTGGCCCATTCCTCCTGCCAGAGCTGGTGTAACTGAGTCAGGTTTGTGGGCCTCCTTGATCGCACACGCTTTTTCAATTCTGCCCACAAATTTTCTATAGGATTGAGGTCAGGGCTTTGTGATGGCCACTCCAATACCTTGACTTTGTTGTCCTTAAGCCCATTTGCGACCAAGCTTTAACTTCCTGATTGATGTCTTGAGATGCTGCTTTAATATATCCACATAATTTTCCTGCCTCATGATACCATCTATTTTGTGAAGTGCACCAATAAGTCCCTCCTGCAGCAAAGCACCCCCACAACATGATGCTTCCACCCCTGTGCTTCAGAATTGGGATGGTGTTCTTCGGCTTGCAAGCCTCCCCCTTTTTCCTCCAAACATAACGATGGTCATTATGGCCAAACAGTTCTATTTTTGTTTCATCAGACCAGAGGACATTTCTCCAAAAAGTACAATCTTTGTCTCCATGTGCAGTTGCAGACCGTAGTCTGTCTTTTTTTGGAGCAGTGGCTTCTTCCTTGCTGAGCGGCCTTTCAGGTTATGTCGATATAGTACCCGTTTTACTGTGGATATAGATACTTTTGTACCTGTTTCCTCCAGCATCTTCACAAGGTCCTTTGCTGTTGTTCTGAGATTGATTTGCACTTTTCGCACCAAAGTACGTTCATCTCAGAATGCATCTCCTTCCTGAGAGGTATGACGGCTGCGTGGTCCCATGGTGTTTATACTTGCGTACTATTGTTTGTACAGATGAACGTGGTACCTTCAGGCGTTTGGAAATTGCTCCCAAGGATGAACCAGACTTGTGGAGGTCTAAAAAAAAATTCTGAGGTGTTGGCTGATTTCTTTTGATATTCCCATGATGTCAAGCAAAGAGGCAATGAGGTTGAAGGTAGGCCTTGAAATACATCCACAGGTACACCTTCAATTGACTGAAATTATGTAAATTTGCCTTTCAGAAGCTTCTAAAGCCATAACATCATTTTCTGGAATTTTCCAAGCTGTTTAAAGGCACAGTCAACTTAGTGTATGTAAATTTATGACCAACTGGAATTGTGATACAGTGAATTATAAGTGAAATAATCTGTCTGTAAACAATTGTTGGAAAAATTACTTGTGTCATGCACAAAGTAGGTTTCCTTACCGACTTGCCAAAACTCTAGTTTGTTAACAAGATATTTGTGGAGTGGTTGAAAAAAGAGTTTTAATGACTCCAACCTAAGTGTATGTAAACTTCCGACTTCAACTGTATGTAGCTTGTTTCTGGTTACAGGTTCTGGAATGGTTAAAAAATCACAACATGCACTTAAGATTAACCTTACAAATAGCAGTGTAGCAGTGAAAGCCATAAATAATACAGTCAATAAATAATATAATAATACTCGTAGCAAAGGTTTTCATCTTTAGCTCACAATCTGTGGATACTATACGATTAGAAAGGTACAAAAATTTGGTTAAACAGCACAATTTAAAAATATATGGCACATGGAAACCAAACTATAGGTGGGATGGGCTAAGCGTGGCTGAGGGTTGGGATTAAAGAGTTTATGTTTGCTAAGGTATTATTGTTATGTGACTGCTTTATATAAAAGTACCATGTATGAAAATGTGTATGCAAAACGTATATGTAAAATGTATAAAATGTATGTATATGTAGCAAAAAAGCTGTAAAAAAACAAAAAGATATTTGTCCTCCGAAGAGGGGTTAATAATACAAATAAATAAAAATAAAAAAAGTTCTGAACCGGTTTGAACCCCCAAAAAAGTTAAAGTTTGTATCAATCCTTTCTGTTCCTGTTCTGTGAAATATTTTTTTTAATATATATTTAGCTCGACATTAAATTAATTCACCAACGGATAGAGCAGCTTGCTATGGAGTGGGCAAGCTACAGTATGTACATGCATTGGACAGACAAGTGTAGGGTGCAAGATGTGACTGAAATACCAGTCTCAACGTCAACAGTGAAGAGGCAACTCCGGGGTGCTGGCCTTCTAGACAGAGTTCCTCTATCCCAGTGTCTGTGTTCTTTTGCCCATCTTAATATTTTATTTTTATTGGCCAGTCTGAGATATGGGTTTTTCTTTGCAAGTCTGCCTAGAAGACCAGCATCCCGGAGTTGCCTCTTCACTGTTGACTTTGAGACTGGTGTTTTGAGGGTACTATTTAATGAAGCTGCCAGTTGAGGACTTGTGAGGCGTCTGTTTCTCAAACTAGACACTCTAATGTACTTGTCCTCTTGCTCAGTTGTGCACCGGGGCCTCCCACTCCTCTTTCTATTCTGGCTCGTGATAGTTTGCTCTGTTCTGTGAAGGGAGTAGTACACAGTATTGTACGAGATCTTCAGTTTCTTGTCAATTTCTCGCATGGTATAGCCTTCATTTCTCAGAACAAGAATAGCCTGACCAGTTTCAGAAGAAAGTTCTTTGTTTCTGTCCATTTTGAGCCTGTAATCGAACCCACAAATGTTGATGCTCCAGATACTCAACTAGTCTAAAGAAGGCCCGTTTTATTGCTTCTTTAATGAGCACAACAGTTTGCTGCTGTGCTAACATAATTGCAAAAGGGTTTTATTATGATCAATTAGCCTTTTAAAATGATAAACTTGGATTAGCTAACACAATGTGCCATTGGACCACAGGAGTGATGGTTGCTGATAATGGGCCTCTGTACGCCTATGTAGATATTCCATAAAAAATCTGCAGTTTCCAGCTACAATAGTCATTTACAACACTAACAATGTCTACACTGTATTTCTGATGAATTTGATGTTTGCTTTTCTTTCAAAAACAAGGGCATTTCTAAGTGACCCCACATTTTGAATGGTAGTGTATGTTGCCTGTTTGTTTATAATGTTTTCATTTTAATGTGTTCACCTGCCCAGGGACTGCAGATGGAAATGAGCTTTAAATTAAATCTGGTGCAACACATAATTTCTCAGTGTTCTGAGATTTATGTTTTTGTTGTACATCGTCTCTGTCCAAAAAAACGCAATAAATAAATAGGCCTACATGTTTTAAGCCAATGTCTTGAGTTATTCATGCATATCTTCCAGTAGGATGTGAACAATTTATTTGGTGTGGTCCCACAACAGTTTTTTTTCTGTTTTTTGATAAATCCTCTGGTCATTGTCACGCCAACCAAGACATCACAAACAGATCAGGCTACAATTGAATGTACTTCCTTATCCATTTTAAACCTTGCTTAAACAAAGTGGTTCCGACGGGGACCTCTTCCCTCTCTCCCCCCAGGATTTTGGTCTGACAGCAGCGATTGCCTTCCTGTGGCTAGTGTGTTCCTCAGCATGGGCCAAGGGGCTGCAGAACGTGAAGGATGCCACCGGGACAGCGGGCATCACCTCCACACTGGCACTCTGCAAGGAGAGCGATGTGGCCTGCGAGGTCACTGACTTCGCAAACATGCGCACCCTCAATGTCTCTGTGGTGAGTAACTCAACCGTTCTTTTATCTTCTTATAGATGATGCTTGTTCATCAGAATGTATCAAGCTCACATTCACTTGAATTACATAGATAAAAAAAGAGATCAAATGTAACGTTTTCCTTTAGTTTTTCTGCACATCCAACAGAAATACTGTGTTTGCCATGCTCACTTATGTTTGACCATATGGTCTCACTCTGACTAAAGTGATCTCTGCCTCTCTCCTCTAGGTGTTTGGGTACCTGAATCTGATCGTGTGGGCGGGCAACGCCTGGTTTGTGTACAAGGAGACCCGCTGGCATTCTCAGAAGTACACTGCCCAGCAGGGGGCTGGGGCCAGGCGTGGACAACAAGTCCCTGCTGCTATCTAATACTCTACTGCACTTCCAATGCACAAAATAGCCCCGACACACCCTAAGTACTCCTGTAGATCTGAAAGGATTGGATAGATACACTATAAGCTTTATGGTAATAGGCAGCTTCATCTTGCCTGCTGATTGTCTGGGTGGAAATGGGCCATATCTATACTGTGCCTTAATTATCAATATCTATGCTTTGTCGAATATATCTGTGCCTTCAATACCTGTCCCAATATTGGCCCATGCCTTTCTGTGCCTTAGCATGCCAATCCTTTCTCTCCTCGTGCCTTCTCTAACCTCTAAACCGGTGCCTTCTCTTACCAGTAAACCCCACGAAGCCCTGGTACATTCTCCTAAGCTGTGGTACAGACTCATTGACAGCATTTGTGCACTTTGACCTGCAACTATCTTTGTGCTGGGAATTTCTGCCAAACCCTAACCTGGGATAGTTCAGATACTTAAACAATGCGTCCTTTTACCTCATGGCCTAGAAGGAATCATGATCTGTCGTCACTTGCCTCTTTTTGCCAAGTGTAGCAGTCTTGCTCCCGTCCCTCTCCTTGTCCCAACCTGGGCTCTAACCAAGGACCCTCTGAACACATCAACAATTGCTTCCCACGAAGCATCATTACCTATCGCTCCATGCTGCGGCCCTTGCAGAGCAAGGGAAACAACTACTTCAAGGTCTCAGAGCGAATGACGTCACCAATTGAAACGCTACTAGCGCGCACCGCTAACTAGCTAGCCATTTTACACCGTTTACACAAGGATGCATGTGTCTCTGAATGTACCGCTGGCCTTATGCTTTCTTAAATGTAAACATTTTGAAACCATTTTTACGTTTGTTTCATTTGAAATTAAGTAGAACTTTCCAATCTTGATCTTGTATCTTTCCATGTCATCTTCTGTTGCGAAGACCGATGTTTTATTATGCTCTTTAGTCCTCCATGTTTTTTCTACTTTGTATTATGCTGTTTGTTGAACCACAGCCACTAAGAAATTGTGCACTGTCTGTGCATGTGCTGGCTTTATGTTTTGAAATCTCCTGTTTTTTTTTATGATTGCTTAAATAATTTTTTCAATTATTATTTCTTGTCATTACCTTTGCATTTCTGATCTATTTTCTGTTATTACCTTTGATATAATAAAAGTGAAACTTGAAGTGCTTGTGTATGGAAGGCCAATGTTGACTGTATGTGTGTTTGTAATGTCTGGTATACTGGTTATGCCTCTCTCTTCCTCTTGTAATCATCAGACCAACTTTAGCTTTATGGAGGATTTTTATGTATCTGCCCTGTTGTGGAGAGAGACAGAGCTGTCCTTTCCACAATATGCAAATAATCTTCTTTCTTTTTGAATAAAAACCAATGAATTTCCTACAGTCTGTTCCTTTTTTCGTATAAAAGTAGATTTATCTCTTTCTCTCTCTGGTAATATTTACTTCATTTACAAGCCATACTGGGGAGGTTGCAGGAGATTGCTGACCCAAAGACTCCTGAAGACATAATGCAGCTTTTGTTTCACGATTTGTCTTGTGACCTCACTGTTTACTGTTTGTCTGGAGAACAAACAGGACACTATCTGCTAAAGCTGCTCCAGTGTGTCTGAGCTGATCACTGACATCCTTAATGCATCATTCCTCCCATCCTTAAAGTACTCATCTGACATGACTGGATCATTTTAATCTATGTGATCATTGTTTAGACCTACCAGACTGTCTTTGAGAGCAACAATTACTTCCTGGAAGGGGAGGATGAAATTATGCAATATTGTAGTAGCCTATTGGAACATGGCTCAAGTTTTCCTCCCAGTGATGTCCTGCAGATAGAGAACCACTGTTACATGCTCAGTCATGTGGTCTGTGGTACGCCACACTGACACGTGCAGAAGGCATGGAGCCCTATTGGCTTTGATCCACACCTGCCGTCTATCACTGATCTATTACTAATGTTATTACAGTCTGTAAATATAACACAGGTTTGACCGCTCAGCCACACATTTCTCCAACAATCACTTTGCTGAATGTTGGATGGGTACTGACTGTATGGATATTTTCACAAACATCGACATCACCGTACAAATGAGCCAATGTCGTAGGCTACTGTCTGTCCATCATTGAATGGAGACGCTATTTCCAATTCCAACCACAAGAGGTCAATGCCTGGTCATTTTTTGTTGTTGTGCCATGGAGCTGAAGAGCACTTGCAACAATTTATATAATTCCTATGCCAAATTTTTGATCAGCAAAAGTTACATTTTATATTATAATGTGTGTGGGTAGCAAAGGGTCTTTTGTTTGTGTAGTGCAAAAGTGTCCAACATTTTTGTCTGTAGTACAATTATTATTGACCTACTAGGATATTACTGCTTCTTAACGACTGCACGTTGTTGTACTATATTATACTGTAATATTACTAATATATTGGTCAAGTGTGCTGTACATTACATTTGCTATTGCCAGCCTAAAATATTATACTGTTACTGAAACATTAACTAAAACATACTTAATATGTAAGACATTGGAATATATTTCAGCAAATAAACAATGTGTGAAATGCAATTTGAGAAAAAACAACACACGTGTCATTTATGTATCAGAAAAACAAACGTGTGAACTTATGAACTTCAGAGGCGCACACACCCCTTTGCAACCTTTCAACTCCTTGCCGTCAGTGGCCGAGCGAAGACGGAACGTGACGAAGGTGACGTCAGGTGCCTAGCTAGTCTCGTTTAGTTTACTGCGAAGGAGAGGGGAAAAATCAAGCAACAAGAAGGAAGTGCAATGGCGACATTGAATCGCCAACTACCAACTCCGGATACGTTCCTGTGCAAACCTTGGTCAACTTTTATCAGCGCAGCAAAATTACACTATATTGACAGTAAGTGCACGTCCAATGTTGTCATCCATTTCTATAAAAATGGCACGTGCGAACAGTGTTGTTGAACCGAGATTGAGTTGTCCTCCATGCATCTGTCAACTGAACAATTTTAAGCTAGTTACCAAATTCATAACAAATCTATAAAACGCATGTTTACAAATGCTGGGTATTCATTTGTCTGATGCATTCTCAATATGTTCGTAATGCGCATGGGTTAGTTTACTGATGTCTGTCTGGCTAGGACAACTTTCGTTGCTTGTTGGTGACAGTTCCCTTGATTTATCAAGGCAGCTCGTCAGTTAACGTTACAGCTGCGAGCTCACTATCTAGCTAGACGTAATGACACGTTTCGGCGTGGCGTGCGTGAGATTTATGTTTTATTATTTATTTATTTTTTCAACCACCAACTAACCGATCGTACATGAACTCAAATATGAACTCTATTTTCTTAGATTATTTTAATACAGACTCACTTGTCGAGAACCGCTTGAAAGAGCTGTACCACAACTGGGAAGGAACTAAACTCAGCAAAGAAGGTAAGGTTGATCAAATCGCGCTGTAGTGACTGTCACCCGAGTCTTGTTTTTGTTGTTCTTGTTCTTGTGGACTGATGAGGCTCCAGTTGTCACTCCAGCATTCTTGCCAACATTCTTGCATATTTTAACACCACAGCCACACAACACGGCACAGCCTGTCAAATTCAAAGCTAAGGGACGACCACAGCATACATTTTTCCTAACACTGTTTATTATGAAGATAAAATATGTTTTACGTATGATAATGAATGTACGTGTTTGTTCATTACAAATGGATTGATATTTAGTGCCATGATATTGGTCAAGTAAGAAATGTCACACGTGCATGAGTATGTTCC
The DNA here is from genome assembly GCF_901001165.1 of Salmo trutta. NCBI lineage: Eukaryota > Metazoa > Chordata > Actinopteri > Salmoniformes > Salmonidae > Salmo > Salmo trutta. The sequence goes on from NC_042964.1 coordinate 34,032,093, forward strand.
CTTCCTGCTTACCTAGAGGCTCTTGGCTCTACCTACACTGTAAAAATGAGGGGATTTGATGACTATAGGTTGGAGGCCCACCCAGAGTGAAAGACAGGAGCAACATTCAAGCACTTCAGTACCAACTCCCCAGTCTTCAGTTCAGCCAGACTGTGAGTGCCAAAGCAGCCTCTCTCAGTCCCGGCCAGACTGGAATCACCAATATGTTCTGAATGCTGATCCCAGACCAACACACTGAGACAGAGTAAGATTGACTTGCCCTTTAGATACTGATCTAAGGCCAGTTGTGTTTCCCCTGGACCCCCTAATGGTTAAGGTAAGGAGATCCTCTCACTCACTCAGCCAGAATGGAGTCTCCCAGTGTTGTTGATCCCCGGCCAAGAGTCAGGGAGGTTGTGAGACACACACACACACACACACACCATCAGCTGATGAGGTCATACCATGTGTCAAGCAGACAGTAATAGCTAATGGTAAACTCAGTATTATGCCTTCTCTCCACTACATAGGTCAACAGCTGATGTAGTCCACAATTCAATTCTTTATCTTCCAATGTTGTTTACGAGGATAAGTGAGACTTGACAATGCACAAATACAGAAAATGTTATCCCCACTTTAAAACCTTTCTCAGCGGGTGTCTGATAGATAGTATGTTTCTCTGTGCCTGGGTAGCGCTCATTCACGAAAGACAGATTGTTTTAGCAGCACTGTTTTGGCAGTTTCTGTTGTTCTGGCAGGCTAGCGAGGCAGTAAGCTACACACTGTTCTCATTTGTCTTGGCAGAGACAGATGAAAAAAAAATGGTGCTTTTATAAGTACTATACTCGTTGTTTCTGGTTTAGGGATGGGCATTTGAAATAATTTCACTATTAGAATAATATCAGGATTTTTTTTCGCGGATATCTGGATAGTCGAAATGCATGTTTTTTTTTTTGTTTGCGCATCTTTTTAGTCTGAGCCCTTGCGTGATGGAGAGACGCAGATGGTTCTGCTCGGAGGAGGGGCCGGTGTGTATTTGTGAGACTGAGAGACTAGAAAGTAGCCACGCTGGCCTGCGCTAGTTAGACAAACTTGTAACGTTCGCTGTTGCTTATTTATCATCCAATGACAGTGCCTGTTTTTACTGCATCAAATCGATATACACAAGATAGCTAAGATAGCAAGTTAGCCAGCTAGATAACTAGCTAATTGAGGCTACAATTACTGCACTCCCCATCCTTGTAAACGAATGGCAACACCATGATTCAGATGAAACAACAGCCTACCTCTTGGTTGTTTGTTGTAGCCCACTCCTTCTTATTTAGCTAACTTTAAATTCCATTTTGCATTGATTAGAGATGTCTCACTTCACTTGCCACACATGGAACCTCTGACTGTAGAGCAGCTTTGATTGGCCGGCGAAATCAACAAGCGTGAAACGTGTGTAGGCTACCATCATCGATGGCTACAGATGTACATACTACATTTAAAAGTTGGTTGTTTTTATTCAATTAACAATTTCAAATGTCATCCTTGTATTTATTAATGTCACATGGGTAATTAAATGTACTTCATACAAAGCATTTTCATTGTTAATAAATAGGGCGGCAGGTAGCCTAGCAGTTAAAAGCGTTGGACCAGTAATCGAAAGGTTGCTTGTTCGAATCCCTAAGCCGACTAGTTGAAATATCTGTCTGTGCCCTGTGCAGCAACTACTACTCTTAAACCTTTGGAAGCCATCTACCATAGTGCCCTTCGATTTGTTACAGGTGACAGTTTTGATATTCATCACTGCATCCCTGTATCAAAAGGTTGGCAGGACTTCACTAAAGACCCGTAGATCTGTACATTACTCCCTTTTTGTTTACAAGGCCCTACTTCATAAACTTACATCTTATCTAACTTTGCTGTTGAAGTATAGACACCTGAGTTGCCTAACCTGTTCACAGGATTGGTTATGTCCTGGGATTCCTAGGGTCTCCACCGATCTAGGTAAATCTGCTTGTCGTTTGAAAGCACTGCATCTCAGTGCTAAAGGCGTCACTACAGACAACCTGGTTCGATTCCTGGCTTTATCACAACCAGCCGTGATTGGCCCACAGGGCAGCACACAATTGGCTCGGCGTCGTCCGGGTTTGTCCGGTGTAGGCCGTCATTGTAAAGAAGAATTTGTTCTTAACTGACTTGCTTGGTTAAAGGTAAAAAAAGAAAATATTATTTAAAAAAATAATAGAGAATGATTTCTTTCAGCTTTTATTTCTTTCATCATATTCCCAGTGGGTCAGAAGTTTAAATACACTCAATTAGTATTTGGTAGCATTGCCTTTAAATTGTTTAACTTGGGTCAAATGTTTCGGGTAGCCTTCCACAAGCTTCCTTCAATAAGTTGGGTGAATTTTGGCCCATTCCTCCTGACAGAGCTGGTGTAACTGAGTCAGGTTTGTGGGTTCCTTGATCGCACACGCTTTTTCAATTCTGCCCACAAATGTTCTATAGGATTGAGGTCAGGGCTTTGTGATGGCCACCCCAATACCTCGACTTTGTTGTCCTTAAGCCATTTTGCCACAACTTTGGAAGTATGCTTGGGGTCATTGTCCATTTGGAAGACCTATTTTGCGACCAAGCTTTAACTTCCTGACTGATGTCTTGAGATGTTGCTTCAATATGTCCACATCATTTTCCAGAACAAGATTCATGACAAAAGTGGGGAGATCCTTTTTGATTGGATCAGCTCAACCCCCCCCCCCCCCCCCACATTAACCATAGGAGAAAACAACAAAGCTGCGCTTAGATCAGTGTGATTGGGAGTCCCATAGGGCGGCGCACAATTGGCCCAGTGTCGTCCGGGTCTGACCGGTGTAGGCCGCATTGTAAATAATAATTTGTTCTTAAATGACTTGCCTGGTTAAATAAAAAAATGTCTAGGCAGCTTTCTGATTCTACTCCTAGTTCAGCCCCTGTCCCTTAGCTCACCCCTGTTCCTGTCTCTGTCCTCTGTAGAGATGCACGTGTTTGGCCAGTTTCCCAACCAGGAGGATTTCTGTCTCGTCGTCTGCCATGTCTGCAACCAAGTGGTCAAACCCCAGGGCATCCTCACTCACTACGGTAAGAACCCTAACCCCTACACACTACCCAAACACACTACAGTGAGAACCCTAACCCTGACACACTAGCCTTATGTACCACCCTAACTCTGACACTACCCTTACAGTACAAACCACCCTGACCTTGACACATTACCCAGACCCACTATGGTAAGACCCCTAACTCTAACCCATTACAGTAAGAGCCCCCCAACATTGGTCAGTGCTGGACCAAATCAGTCACATTTTATGTCACGTGCTTTGTAGACAACAGGTGTAGACTAACAGTGAAATGGTTACTTACAGGTCCTTTTCCAACAATGCCGAGTTAAAGATTTTTTTTAAAAGATAACAAATAATTGAAAACCAGCTCATGTCTGTCCGTTTGCTTACGTTCTCGTTGATCCCCAGTGAGCGGAGCGCGCTTACATCTGCTGCTGGCTAGCTGCACATGTCCTAGAGCGAGGAGTCTGTCTGTGCCAAGAGACAGGCAAAACACACATGCATATGCACACACACGCCCCCCCCTTGAGTGCTCTCTCCTGCCCCCTGCAGGTTGCTGCCTCCAGCTGCAGTCTTCTCAGACATGTAAATCTGGTTATAACGCATGTAAATCTGACCTTAGATCTGTGGTTAAGGGAAACGGGAAATCTTCCTCTCACAACAGCTGCTCACTGACAGGCTCTGAGTAGGTCAGCTCTGCTCAGTGGTCAATGCCTTTCAGCTATGCTCCTCCAGCTCTAGTCTGCGTGTGGAGAAATACTCTTTCTGCCAGCCAGCCAGTCTGCAGGAGTCAGACAGACAGTTGATACCCAGCTCTGTTTCTCTCTCTGCCCATCTGTAGCTGGCGGCGGAGGCTGATTTAAGCAGTTTAACGGAAAAGCTTTTGTATGTTATTCAGAGGTTGGGTGTGTGTCATTCAGAGAATGTATGCGTGTGTGCTAGACTGTTATTCATAGGGTGTGTGTGTTGTCTGGTGACTGCCCTTATGGTCCTGGATTAATTGAGCTCCTTGCAGGCTCTCTTCTCTCAGCTTAGTTTCGTTTCCTGACTTTGATGTGTGGGCTGGCACTCCCTGCAGTGTAGTGTGTTGGCGAGGCAGTTAGTTGTTTTTGTGCTTGCTTTGGTGCCAGTGTGGGCAGTTGTTGTGTTGAAGCAGCTGCGGTGATAGTGTGTGTGTGAGGTTTAGTGTAGTGTTGATTTGTATAGAGTAGTTTAGTGATGTGCTGCGTTGTGTGTGTCATGTTATGAAATGTATTGGCTGTTGCAGAAGGGTTTGGCGCTTCTCTCCTCTCTCTTCTCTCTTCTCTCTTCTCTCTCTCTCTCTCTCTCTCTCTCTTTGTCTCTCTGTGGTGGGTGTCTTCCTCTAGCGGTGGCAGTGAGGATGTAAACAAACCCAGCTGAGCTCTCAGTGCGATGCTGACTCTCAGCTTCCTACTTCCTGTGGCTGCTAGGCTCACAGGGCTCTCACGCTAGCCACTGCTTCACTCGCTCGGCAATGCCATGGCAACGGGCTTGAGGGACTAGGTAGACGTTGCCCCTAACCACCGATACAGGTTCAGATAGTTTTAACCCCCTTTAATAATGTTTAAGGTTAGGATAGGGTATTTTGATCCTAGATCTGTGTTAGGGGATAACTTGTACCTTGGAAGGGCAGATGCACGCTAAACTACAGTTGTAAGTAACCAATCTGTGTGTGAATCTGAATTGGCTGCTGTGTAGCTACTGCTGCATACCTGAATGAGGTGGACTTTGGTCCTGGCTCCCAATACAGCGGCCCCTCTGCTTTACCTTGCCTATTTACTCACCTGCACACACACCTGCCTGACGGACGCAGTTACACACTCACACACACCTGGAACACACGCACGACTGCCGCCTGGCATACACACACACACACACACACGCCTTGACACCTGCTTAATCTGTGTGCTCATTCATCTCTATTGTTCTAACGAGCTGTTGGTATTTCAGCACTCATTGGGCAGGGTAAGGCAGTCTCCCTGTTATTCCCACACACTGTCATCATATTGGCTCCTCACACTGTCAGTCACTAAACTGTGACCAACGAGACAGATTCTGTGGAGTGGGTGATACAGCCTGTCAGACAGTAGTTGGCTGAGGACAGTTGGCAGGATGGCTGTGGTGCCGGGGCCAAGTCTATTTAGGAAATTGCCAGGACAGAACAAAATGAATACTCATGAATAGTTTTATTTGCTGACAGTGATATAATGCATTATTTCATCCCCGCTGCACAGTTCACATGCTTTCCTCACTAATTTTGGTGCAAAGTCTGCGTGCGTAGTAGGTCTACAATACAGTGAGGGAAAAAAGTATTTGATCCCCTGCTGATTTTGTACGTTTGCCCACTGACAAAGAAATGATCAGTCTATAATTTTAATAGTAGGTTTATTTGAACAGTGAGAGACAGAATAACAACAAAAAAATCCAGAAAAACGCATGTCAAAAAGGTTATAAAAGGATTTGTATTTTAATGAGGGAAATAAGTATTTAACCCCTCTGCAAAACATGACTTAGTACTTGGTGGCAAAACCCTTGTTGGCAATCACAGAGGTCAGACGTTTCTTGTAGATGGCCACCAGGTTTGTACACATCTCAGGAGGGATTTTGTCCCACTCCTCTTTGCATATCTTCTCCAAGTCATTAAGGTTTCGAGGCTGACGTTTGGCAACTCGAACCTTCAGCTCCCTCCACAGATTTTCTGCGGGATTAAGGTCTGGAGACTGGCTAGGCCACTCCAGGACCTTAATGTGCTTCTTCTTGAGCCACTCCTTTGTTGCCTTGGCCGTGTGTTTTGGGTGATTGTCATGCTGGAATACCCATCCACGACCCATTTTCAATGCCCTGGCTGAGGGAAGGAGGTTCTCACCCAAGATTTGACGGTACATGGCCCCGTCCATCGTCCCTTTTGATGCGGTGAAGTTGTCCTGTCCCCTTAGCAGAAAAACACCCCCAAAGCATGTTTCCACCTCCATGTTTGACGGTGGGGATGATGTTCTTGGGGTCATAGGCAGCATTCCTCCTCCTCCAAACACGGCGAGTTGAGTTGATGCCAAAGAGCTCCATTTTGGTCTCATCTGACCACAACACTTTCACCCAGTTGTCCTGTGAATCATTCAGATGTTCATTGGCAAACTTCAGACGGGCATGTATATGTGCTTTCTTGAGCAGGGGGACCTTGCGGGCGCTGCAGGATTTCAGTTCTTCACGGCGTAGTGTGTTACCAATTGTTTTCTTGGTGACTATGGTCCCAGCTGCCTTGAGATCATTGACAAGATCCTCCCGTGTAGTTCTGGGCTGATTCCTCACCATTCTCATGATCATTGCAACTCCACGAGGTGAGATCTTGCATGGAGCCCCAGGCCGAGGGAGAGTGACAGTTCTTTTGTGTTTCTTCCATTTGCGAATAATCACACCAACTGTTGTCACCTTCTCACCAAGCTGCTTGGCGATGGTCTTGTAGCCCATTCCAGCCTTGTGTAGGTCTACAATCCTGTCCCTGACATCCTTGGAGAGCTCTTTGGTCTTGGCCATGGCGGAGAGTTTGGAATCTGATTGATTGCTTCTGTGGACAGGGTGTCTTTTATACAGGTAACAAGTTGAGATTAGGAGCACTCCCTTTAAGAGTGTGTTCCTAATCTCAGCTCGTTACCTGTATAAAAGACACTTGGGAGCCAGAAATCTTTCTGATTGAGAGGCGGTCAAATACTTATTTCCCTCATTAAAATGCAAATCAATTTCTAACATTTTAGACATGCGTTTTTCTGGATTTGTTTGTTGTTATTCTGTCTCTCACTGTTCAAATAAACCTATCATTAAAATTATACACTGATCATTTCTTTGTCAGTGGGCAAACGTACAAAATCAGCAGGAGATCAAATACTTTTTCCCCCCACTGTAAGCATTTAATGAGGCGTGTGCGTACGAGAGTGCGTGTGGGTGTGTGCGAGAGCGCGTGTGTGTGTGGGTGTGCGAGAGCGTGTGGGGGTGTGTGGGGGAGCGCCCGTGTGGCTGTGTGTGTTTTTGACATATCCCTCTGTCCCGACTAGGTGTCTGGGGAGTAGAGTCCCAGTGAGGCAGAGAGAGTAAAGGACCTCCCCACCTCCCCCCCGCCCCCCCCCCCCCCAGAAAGACATGCATAGCCAGAACCGTAAGTTTCCTCTCCTTTAGTCCTCCTTCCTTCCTTCTCTATCCTCTCCTCCCCTCTCTCTGTCTCTCTCCAATGCACTCTACTGCAATATGGATCACTGAGTTTCAGACTAACTTTTTCAGTTGGTGGCACCAGCTCATGATTTGGTCACACCCATAAAAAAACCGTTGTCACGCAATATACAGGACCAATCAAAAGTTTGGACATACCTACTCATTCCAGGGTTTTTCTTTGTTTTGACTATTTTCTACATTGTAGAATAATAGTGAAGACATCAAAACTATGAAATAACACATATGGAATCATGTAGTAACCAAAAAAGTGTTCAACAAGTCAAAATATATTTTATGTTTGAGATTCTTCAAAGTAGCCACCCTTTGCCTTGATGGCAGCTTTGTACACTCTTGGCATTCTCTCAACCAGCGTCATGAGGTAGTCACCTGGAATGTATATAAATTAACAGGTGTGCCTTGTTAAAAGTTTAATTGTGGAATTTATTTCCTTCATAATGCATTTGAGCCAATCATTTGTGTAGTGATATATTATGCCAAGAACAGTTTAAATAAGCAAAGTGTAACAACAGTCCATCATTACTTTAAGACATGAAGGTCAGTCAATATAGAACATTTCAAGAACTTTGAACGTTTCTTCAAGTGTAGTCGCAAAAACCATCAAGCGCTATGATGAAACTGGCTCTCATGAGGACCGCCACAGGAAAGGAAGACCAAGAGTTACCTCTGCTGCAGAGGAAAAGTTCATTAGAGTTACCAGCCTCAGAAATTGTAGCCCAAATAAATGCTTCACAGAGTTCAAGTAACATACACATCTCAACATCAACTGTTCAGAGGAGGCTGCGTGAATCAGGCCTTCATGGTTGAATTGCTGCAAAGAAACCACTATTAAAGGACACCTATCAGAAGAAGAGACTTGCTTGGGCCAAGAAACACGAGCAATGGACAATAGACCGGTGGAGATCTGTCCTTTGGTCTTTGGTTCCAACCGCTGTGTCTTTGTGAGACGCAGAGTAGGTGAACGGATGATCTCTGCAAGTGTGGTTCCCACCGTGAAGCATGGAGGAGGAGGTGTGATGGTGTGAGGGTGCTTTGCTGGTGACACTGTCCGTGATTTATTTAGAATTCAATGCACACTTAACCAGCACGGCTACCACAGCCTTCTGCAGCGATACGCCATCCCATCTGGTTTGCGCTTATTGGGACTATAATTTGTTTTTCAACAGGATAATAACCCAACACACCTCCAGTCTGTGTAAGGGCTTTTTGACCAAGAAGGAGAGTGATGGAGTGCTGCGTCAGATGACCTTGCCTCCACAATCACCTGACCTCAACCCAATTGAGATGGTTTGGGATAAGTTGGACCGCAGAGTGATGGAAAATCAGCCAACAAGTGCTCAGCATATGTGGGAACTCCTTCAATACTGTTGGAAAAGCATTCCAGGTGAAGCTGGTTGAGAGAATGCCAAGAGTGTGCAAAGCTGTCAAGGCAAAGGGTGGCTACTTTGTAGAATATAAAATATATTTTGATTTGTTTAACACTTTTTTGCTTACTACATGATTCCATATGTGTTATTTCATAGTTTTGACGTCTTCAATTCTACAATGTAGAAAATAGTAAAAAATAAAGAAAACTCTTGAATGAGTAGGTGTCTAAACTTTTGACTGGTACTGTATATTTTTATAATAATCTTGTCAAGTCATTCACAGTGCTTTATTAAGAAGTGTAATAGGCTACTGAGATGCTGTTAAATAAATAAGTTGTTTCATCCAACATGTCCAAGCAGGAATGCATGATTCAATATATTTTGATGTGCAACCTAATCCAGTGATTGTCATGAATTTTGGGTTGACAATTAAGATATTGTTATATTTTACTGTCAAAATAGGGCTCCAGATGTTCTTTATTGTTGTCATGGAGATGAATTTGCCTACGTCTTTATATGCATTAAGGGACAGTTAGAAAATTACTCGGGGGGGGGGGGGGGGGGGGTGCAAAAAAAAAGTTTTGGACCAGGCTCATATTCGTCACACTTAATATTTGCCTCTCCAAAGGCTGCGAAACAACATGTTTCATTGCCCATGATGAGGCTTTTTATCAATTAGAGTAATTGACCTCGCAAAAAGCCAGTGTCGAGTAACTTCCAAGTCAGCTTTGGGTGCTAAAATGGGAAGCGGCAGCCGCTGCGCAATCAATTGGGAGGTGGAAAGCACATGGTGCATTTTAATTTCACAAATTAACTAACAACAAGAGGGCTTTGTGTTGGAGCCTATTTCTTCCTATTTAAGAAATAAGATGTAGGCCGTCCTGTTTGGTAAGCAATTATAGGCTATCTATAGATTTGTCGGCCCATTCCTTCAGTAGTGTCACCACTTCTTAAATACCTCCGTGTCCGTACTTGTAACTAGGGTTGGGCGATATTACGATAGTATCGTCTATCGAGGATGATTGACAGCCATAGTCGATGGTGACGACATCATGATGTGACAGACGATACCTAACCTATTTCAATTTGACTGGCCTCGCGTATTAAAGAGAAGAGCGGAGTCAGGCGGTGCACAGCAGGGCAGTGCATGGGTTACATTCCGAGGAAATTGTCTATATTGCTATATTCCCATTTGCTATTTCAATGAATATCTTATATTTACAGAATGCAAGAGAACAATGTAGACATGGCCTAGTTTCACCAAAGCAGCGCTAAATGTCCAGTCAAACAATGTTTATTTTTTCTCTTTCTCCAATAGCGGATGATTTCTCCCACCGCGCTCTCATCTCATGTTCAAACAATTAGCCTAGAACTCCGTTAGATTATCTCAAAGTTTAAGTTGTTTTTTTAATAACCTACAAATATGGTAGACCTAAGGTAATAATTAGAGGCATATAGTGCCTTCAGAAAGTATTCACACCCCTTGACTTTTTCCACGTTTTGTTGTGTGGATTTAAAATTAATTGTCTTTTTTTTTGTCAACGATCTACAAAACAATACCCTGTCAAAGTGGAAGAAAACGAGCCTCCTCTACCCCCTCACCCTCCCCCCTGAATCACCGCAGACCCTCCCCCTATAATTAAAAAAAAACAAAAATTAAATATGAAAAATAAAATGCTATCTCGATTAGATAAGTATTCAACCCCCTGAGTCAATACATGTTATAATCACCTTCGGCAGCGATTACAGATGTGAGTCTTTCTGGATAAGTATAAGAGCGTTCCACACGTGGATTGTGCAACATTTGCCAATTTGTCTTTCAAAAATTCTTCAAGGGCTGTCAAATTGTTGATAATTTCTAGATAACCATTTTCAGGTCTTGCCATAGTTTTTACTTAAATATGCTTGAAATCTAACTCGGCCACTCAGGAACATTCACTGTCTTCTTGGTAAGCAACTCCAGTGTAGATTTGGCCTCATGTTTTAGGTTATTGTCTTGCTGAAAGGTGTATTCATCTTCCAGTGTCGGGTGGAAAGCAGACTGAATCAGGTTTTCCTCTAGGATTTTGCCTGTGCTTATCCTGAAAAACTCCCCAGTCCTTAATGATTACAAGCATAACCATAACATTATGCAGCCACCACTATGCTTTAAAAAAATGGTGAGTAATATGTTATATTGGATTTGCCCTGAACATAACTTTGTATTCAGGAAAAAGTCAATTGCTTTGCCATATTTTTTTGCAGTATTACTTTAGTGCCTTGTTGCAAACAGGATGCATATTTTGGAATAATTGTATTCTGTACAGGATTCTTTATTTTCACTCTGTCAGTTAGGTTAGTATTGTGGAGTAACTACAATTTTGTTGATCCATCCTCAGTTTTCTCCCATCACAGCCATTCAACTCTGTAACTGTTTTAAAGTCGCCATTGGCTTCATGGTGAAATCCCTGAGTGGTTTCCTTCCTCTCCGGCAACTGAGTTAGGAAAGACACCTGTATCTTTGTAGTGACTGGGTGTATTGATACACCATCCAAAGTGTAATTAATAACGTCACCATGCTCAAAGGAATATTTAATGTCTGCTTTTAAAATGTTTACCCATCTACCAATAGGTGCCTTTTTTTGCAAAGCATTGGAAAATCTCCCTGGTCTTTGTGGTTGAATCTGTGTTTGAAATTCACTGCTCGACTGAGGGACCTTGCAGATAATTGTATGTTCGGGGTACAGAGATGAGGTAGTCTTTCAAAAATCATGTTAAACACTATTATTGCACACAGAGTGAGTCCATGCAACTTCTTATTTTTACTCGTGAACTTATTTAGGCTTGCCATAACAAAGGGGTTAAATACTTATTGACTCAAGACATTTCAGCTTTTCATTTTTTATTAATTTGTAAACATTTTGAAAAACATTATTTCACTTTGACGTTATGGGTTATTGTGTGTAGGCCAGTGACAAACAAATCTAAATGTAATCCGTGCTAAATTCAGGCTGTAACACAACAAAATTATACCTATAAAAAGCTGAGACCCTCCTCTCTTCGACAGGGACAACAGTAGTTGCTTCCAGAGCTGTGTTTTTCCTGCAATTAGATTTTGAGATGTTATACAATCGGACACTTACTTTATAGGAATCATGAGTATAATGTACTTCACTGTTTGACCAAATCGTGCTTTTAGCTGCCAAAAAAGGGGAAGGTTTGGAGTGAGTGACAATGTAAAATGTGCAGCTCGCACTGACGCGACCACTAATAAAATTCAACTCGCACAGCCAAGTCAAATGGTCGCAGTCTGGAGCCATGGATCACTTACAAACATCACAGATGTGTGAATAACTGACCAGTCAGTGATCTACAGTGTTAGGACATTTTCATGATGCTGGGTGTTTACCAGATGTGTTCACACTCAGTCTGTATTCAGTCTGTATTTCTCCTGACCCTCTGTGTGTGTGTGTGTGTTTCAGAGCGTCGGCACGGCTCCCCGTGTCCCTCCAGGGGTCCAGTGGTCTCTGTGAAGCCCAATGTGGCAGTGTCTCCCACCCCGGGTCCTACTCCCCCTCTGCCCTTCAGGGTCCCCAGAGACTACCCCCACTCCCGCTTCAACAAGGCCCCGCTCGCTGTCTACCCTCCCAAGGGTGTCCGCAGCAAGACATGGTGGGTGCACACACAGGCCAAATCTTGTGAACATGCAGACATTTACTGCATCGAATCCCAGTCGTGTTTATTTTTTTGAATAAAAACAATCCCACAACTTTCCACTCAATCAATTAGCTTCCCCCCCCTCTCTATCATTCCTCTCACTCTCTTGCTTTATCTGTCGCTCCGTCCCTCTTCCTCTCTCTCTCCAGTGTGTCGTTGCCAGTAGTGAGTCTGGAGAAGATGCCTTGTCTGGGCCGGGCAGAGAGGGGAACACACGTCAGAGTCAACTGCTTTTCTTCCTCCTGCTCCTCTCCCTCCTCCCTCAAACCCTCCCTGATTCCCCCAGCTCCCCTCAGGGGGTCTCAGGAAAAGCTGGCGAACGGCCGCATCCCAACCACCCCTTGCTCCACCACACCCCCCTCCCTGGTGGACCGCCGGCCCAGCCCGGCCCGCTCTCCCCTGGACAAACGAGCCTCCTCTACCCCCTCACCCTCCCCCCTGAATCACCGCAGACCCTCCCCCTCCCCTCGGACCCCCGCAACCCCCTCCCCCCTGGACAGGAAACAGCAGAATGGAACCAAGACCCCCAGGCCTCATAGGAGACTGTCAGGTGAGAACACAGTCTAACCACAGATCTAGGATCAGTGTACCCTAACCCCAATCCTACCTTTTAATCATTATCATGTGTGGCTCAGTTGGTGGGATGGTGCTTACAACGCCATTGATCATGGGTTCGATTCCCTCTGGGGCCACCCATATGAAAATGTATTAATGCATGATGTTAGTTGCTTTTGGATAAAAGCATCTGCTAAATAGCATGTTATATCTAAATAATTATAATCAGGGATCGTGCAAAACTGACCAGAGATAAGCCAACTTCATCCTCCTCCTAGGTGAACAGACACAAAGACTGCTGGAGAGAACATACGATGTATTAATGTACCTTTTTATCTGGTAGGGAATGTGTAACGACTTAAATTCTTCCACCAGGAATGTGCATATCTATCTCAGCACTGTAAAGGTCGTGGTATAAATATATAGCCTATGTTTCTAAGTGCAAAACCCCTCCATATTCCTTATCTCCCCTAACCTTTGAAAGCTGCCCAGTCATGAGAGTGAAGGGGCATGAGCAGATTCATATGATGGGTTAGGAGCTTGGCATGGGTGGGGCCTGTTTTGAAAGAAGAGAGAGTGGAGGCTGTTGCTCAACACTAATCCTATGCGCTGGGGCCTTGCTAATTCTAATGTGGACGAGGAGACTTCCCTCATACCTCTCTTTCCATCTTTCCTGTCTCTTTGTTCTTCTGCCGCTCTGTCTTTTCCCTCTCTCTCTTGCCTTTCCCCTCTCTTCCTTTACTCCTCTCGCCTGTCTCTTTTCCCAGTCTCTCTCTTTCGCTCTCTCTTTCTCCATATGTTGTTGTCTCTGTGCTGTGCGTCGCTCCAACTCTTTGATTTACAAGTGTAATTCATGACCTGCTGCCAAGGCTTCTGCTCCTTAAAAACCTTCCCACCGCTTGGGACTCCAACTGGCCTCTTCTACTCTCATCTCCTAAACACATACGCTGAGAGACACACACATGCACACACACACGCCTCATCTCCCAAACACACGCACACTCCCGACCACTCCCATAACTACCTAGATTATAGAGATTACATATGGAAGATTACAGGGACAATTGAACTGTGTAACGTAGGGGAAACTTCTCAGTGGAATTTGGGAAGTTTCAGTCAAAGAACAGTCTACTGTAGGTCCTATAACACAACTTTGTAAGACATTTCTCTCCTGTCATTCAAGATCTCTTGGCAAAAGATGACTTCATGGTTCTCCGGAAGACAAAATTCTGAAATCCGCTGTGATGACCTGGTTTTATTTTTGATGGCTTTTGATGGTGTTTACAGGGAGGGTGTTTGACCCTAACAAGCACTGTGGAGTCCAAGACCCAGAGAGCAAGCGGTCCTGCACGCGATCACTCACCTGCAAGGTGAGACACTCTGACCTCACATCTGATTGGCTACACAGCTTATTCTGACCATACGTGCGCATTACTTCATTTTGAGTTGTGTGCTTTATTTTCCTTGACACCAGGGAAAACTAATTTAAGTCTTATTTAAATGTGTTTTTATTGCCCTTTTGTGTCCACTTATCTTTGTTATTATATTGTGTGTGTGTGTGTGTGTTCCAGACTCACTCCCTGATCCACCGACGGGCCGTCCCAGGCAGGCAGAAAGAGTTTGATATCCTCCTGGCGGAACACAAGGGCAGAGCGAAGGAGAAAGAGAAGGAGGGAGGGCCGAGGAGGGAGTCACAGGGGGGCAGTCAGAGCACCCGTGCCAATTACACTACCCCCTCCACCCTGCCCCCCCACTGCCACAATGGCAGAACCGTCTCCACTCTCAAACTGCGGCTGGCTAATGCACACAGACACATGTAGGGGGCAGCACTGAGGCCAAAGTCAATGTACAGCTTCTATTCATTCAATGGAATCATACATGTTACATTTTTTCAATAAAGATGCTGTGTTTGCTGCTCAGTAATGTTAGACCAAAGTTACATATTTGTAAGACATTCTACTGCGCTGTTGGAGCTAGTACCATAATCATTTTCCTGCACCTTCTATAACACCTGCATCTTCTATAACACCTGCAAATCTGTGTACGCAACCAATTAACTTATTTGATTGTGAAAATCACTGTCAGTTCAAACTCACACCACTAGGCGGTGCTTTAAACTACTGTTGATTGCAGAATCAGAATCAATGTGAAACAAAGCGATTTTGACACTTGTTAGTTTTGTAAGTCATGTTAGTGTCTAGTTCTAAACATCTTCTTCCTTTCACTTTCTCTTCTCTTTCTTTCTGCCTGTCTCTTTCTTTCTCTTTCGTTCTCTCGCTCCCTCTCTGTGTGCAGGGTACCTGGTAGTGGGGGTGCTGCTGTCCTATCCTCCACCCCCGTCCCCCCAGGCTCAACCCAGGACCCCCCAGTCCCTGTCTGGCAGAGGGCAGGAGGGGACAGGGACGGTCGTCTGTCCAGTGATGAGGGCAACCCAGGAACACCAGATGACCCTGACAGAGACATAGACGGAGACCGACCGTCCTGCCACTACTCCCCTCACCACCCTCGACCACTGGGGGTATGTACTTGTACCCTTAGTCATTTAGCAGACGCTGTTGTCCAGGGTGACTTACAGGAGCAATTTCGGTTAAGTGTCTTGTACCTGTCTCTGTACCTGTCTACCCAACATTTAACATTAAGGTAGCTATGTGCAAAAATATGTACAGTTGAAGTCGGAAGTTTACATACACTTAGGTTGGAGTCATTAAAACTAGTTTTTCAACCACTCAACAAATTTCTTGTTAACAAACTATAGTTTTAGCAAGTCGGTTAGGACATCTACTTTATTCATGACACAAGTCATTTTTCCAACAATTGTTTACAGACAGATTATTTCACTTATAATTCACTGTATCACAATTCCAGTGGGCCAGACGTTTACGTACACTAAGTTGACTGTGCCTTTAAACAGCTTGGAAAATTCCAGAAAATTATGTTATGGCTTTAGAAGCTTCTGATAGGCTAATTGACATCATTTGAGTCAATTGGAGGTGTACCTGTGGATGTATTTCAAGGCCTACCTTCAAACTCAGTGCATCTTTGCTTGACATCATGGGAAAATAAAAAGAAATCAGCCAAGACCTCAGAAAATAAATTGTAGACCTCCACAAGTCTGGTTCATTCTTGACAGCAATTTCCAAACGTCTGAAGGTACCACATTCATCTGTACAAACAATAGTACGCAAGTATAAACACCATGGGACCACGCAGCCGTCATACCACTCAGGAAGGAGACGCGTTCTGTCTCCTAGAGATGAAAGTACTTTGGTGCGAAAAGTGCAAATCAATCCCAGAACAACAGCAAAGGACCTTGTGAAGATGCTGGAGGAAACAGGTACAAAAGTATCTATATCCACAGTAAAACGAGTCCTATATCGACATAACCTGAAAGGCCGCTCAGCAAGGAAGAAGCCACTGCTCCAAAACCGCCATTAAAAAAGCCAGACTACAGTTTGCAACTGCACATTGGGACAAAGATCATACTTTTTGGAGAAATGTCCTCAGGTCTGATGAAAGAAAAATAGAACTGTTTGGCCATAATGACCATCGTTATGTTTGGGGGAAAAAGGGGGAGGCTTACAAGCTGAAGAACACCTTCCCAACCGTGTAGCATGGGGGTGGCAGCATCATGTTGTGGGGGTGCTTTGCTGCAGGAGGGCCTGGTGCACTTCACAAAATAGATTTTATCATGAGGCAGGAAAATGATGTGGATATATTGAAGCAACATCTCAAGACATCAGTCCGGATGTTAAAGCTTGGTTGCAAATGGGTCTTTCCAAATGGACAATGACCCCAAGCATACTTCCAAAGTTGTGGCAAAATGGCTTAAGGACGGCAATAGTCAAGGCATTGGAGTGGCCATCACAAAGCCCTGACCTCAATCCTATAGAAAATTTGTGGACAGAACTGAAAAAGCGTGTGCGAGCAAGGAGGCCTACAAACCTGTCTCAGTTACACCAGCTCTGCCAGGAGGAATGGGCCAAAATTCACCCAACTTATTGTAGGAAGGTGGTGGAAGGCTTCTCGAAACAACATTTGACCCAAGTCAAACAATTTAAAGGCAATGCTACCAAATACTAATTGATTGTATGTAAACTTCTGACCCACTGGGAATGTGATGAAAGAAATAAAAGCTGAAATAAATCACTCTCTACTATTACTCTGACATTTTCACATTCTTAAAATAAAGTGGTGACCCTAACTGACCTAAGACAGGGAATCATTACTAGGATTAAATGTCAGGAATTGTGAAAAACTGAGCTTAAAGGTATTTAGCTAAGGTCTATGTAAACTTCTGACTTCAACTGTATAATTTCTACGAAGGGTTTGTAAGTAATCACAAAATTTCAGCTGCTTCTAAAATATCTGTAAACAAATAAATGGTTGATAAACTACTTGTAAATCCTTTATAAAGTGTTTCCTTATCTCTCAGTCTAACACCCAGACTGAAATCAACCCTAAGCCCCTACCCTAGAGCTGGGAAGATAAACCGAAAACTACCGACACGGACATTGCCCTCTTACGTTTTGGTTACGTCCTGTAATTTTCGGGGGAATATGCTACACAATGTTTTTGTTCGAAAAGCGTTATTTTGTTAACTGTAATGTGCATTAACCTGCTTTCTGCATTGGAAGTACAGTATCTTCCCTATCCCTGTTTCGCTGCCCGGTCTCACTCTCTCTCCCCACTTTGCGCACCATGTCAAGGGACAGATGCATTCTGGTAAGAGCAAGCATACAACCACTGAGCAACGTTTCCAAATGGAATTGCGGGAAAACAACGTTTTTAAATAGTATTTTACTGTTGTTAAAAAAAATTCTCTGCTTTATGTCAGCATATATATATATTTTTTTCTTCTCAACTCTCAATATTGAGGAAATTACACCACTTTCCAAACAGAGTATGTAATTGAGATGATGTGCCGACGGAACGTGCCATTTGCATTCAATATATCAAGTAGTCTATTGATACCTACCAATGGAAAGTTTTTGTTGAACATTACATTTACTGTTAGATCCTTTACATGGCTGTCTAGCATTAATATCATATATTTAGGTTTTAGCAATATAGATAATGTGTTTTGAATTCCCACTTCCTCAGGTGGTAAATGATGTATCATATGTACAAAAAATGGATGCTGGCAAATTTAATATCTAAGAGCCAAAAATAAATCTCATCATTCTGGATCCTATTTCAAAATATCCATGCATTCCCTGAACATGTTAGATGAAATATCTGACTTCTTTCATGTCTTACTTGGCACTGTAAAACTAGATCCCTGCCCCTAATGGAAAGTAAAAAAGAGTGTATTTATCGTTATCGAACCAAATGTATCGTTAAATGACTTTATGTCAGTATCTCCCAGCTCCACCCTCCCCCCCCCCCACACTATTTGTAGAGATTTGATTGTGTAAGCGATATGGAGGAAACCTCAGCCGGCCTGCATGATGGTAATGCTTTAGAGCGATGCCTTAGTAATGGCTGCGGCGCTATTGCCATGTCACCGTACTGCTTGAAGTAGGAGTGTAACGATGCACGTATTCGTACTGAACCATTCGGTACGGATACCTCAGTTCGGTCCGCACTGTGAACACACATTAATACATACAAATATTACAAAATAAGAAACACTAGGTCTATAGGCTGTGATGTCTATGCTGCATTGCAGGCCTACGCCTCTTGAGTAAATCTGAGCTGAAAAAAAAAAAAACAATTTCAGGCTATTCCATTAAAAGAAGCTATGCGCCAATTAAGATTTTAATTTTGATTAACGTGCGCATTTCAATGTGCTCTTTTGTGAGGCGCAGCCGGGAACTAGTTCTATAGTGGGGTCGATAAACCAGAATTGGAGGATCCTCCGTCGTTTATATCTCCAGTTTGGGAACATTTTGGCTTCCTAGTAGATTACGTTCGCGATGGACATAGAGTTGTGGGTTAAACATTAACAGTATGTCGCCACGCTCAACGAGAATAGCCTATGCAGCTGCCAACACCTCAAATGTTGACAAATATGTTGACATCACCTCAGTATACCGCATGCGAGCAGCCCTTGGCAGCTGATTCTGACCAGGCCGAAGAAATTACAAGAGCGATAGGTAGGCTATGTTTATATTTTTTACAGTCTTTGGTTTATAGCCGCGGATATGCGCCTATTTTCGGTGGTTGAAAATAGGAGGTTTCAGTCAGCATCTTGTGGAAGTGCCCGAGCCACATTACAAACTTCACTGGCACTGAAGAAGACATGGTGCGTTCGTAACCAAGATGGAAGTGGGAATTTACCACTCGAACGACCCTCCAACTGGTAATTACTTGTAGGAAACTCGTCTATCATCCCCCTTCTCCCACATACTGACCTTTTGACGTCACCTACTAAGGAAATGGCCTCTATAACAGCGTTTTCAGAAGTTAAACGCAACAACAAAACATTATTTACAAAACGCAATCTATTTCATGTGGATTTGAACTGTATAACTGTATAATAGCTGTACTTTTAGTTTAGCTATTAGCCAATCTGCATTTCTCAATGAGTTCAAATCACATGAATATAGCCAACTGGTATTTACGTCTTCACAACAGGTAAATCCCCACCTCCCACATGGTTACAAACGCCGCGTCAGAGTGGAAACTTGAGGCCCAACATAACAATCCTGTCACAACAGACAACGCCAGGAACATTGTGAATGCTGAACATTGTGAATGGCATTTTAATCTTCCCGCTGTCCCGAAACCGAACCGAACCCTGACCCCAAAACCTCAATACGTACCGAACCATGGGTTTGGTGAACCGTTAACACCCCTAGCTTGAAGCCATCCATACAGGCTGATTTGATCTCTTTTTTTTCTGACTGTGTTAACCCCTCCCTCCGTGTCTCAGTGCTGTGCGTTCAGCAGCAGGCTGATGGGACGTGGTCACTATGTGTTTGACCGGCGGTGGGACAGGATGAGGCTGGCGTTACACTGTATGGTGGAGAAACATGTCAACGCTCAGATGTGGAGGTGAGAAAAGTGTGTGCGTGTATTAATCATACCAGCATAAATGATTTGTCGGCCCGTGTTCTGGGGCTCTGGGACCAACTCCAATGTATTTACATCCAGCTTTAGACTTCTGAGATGCTCTATGGAGAAAGTGAGTTCAGCTGTCTAGGGAAGACACACAGAGACTCATAGACACTATTAATAGGTGTGGAATGGCGGATGTTAGTATGACCTGGTTCTGCTGGGGCTCTGGCATAGGACATCAGCAGCCAGCTCATATTCTAGACAGAAAACTCTCTGAACCCCTGTAAATCTGGGTATTTCATTATGGCTCTGGTTTTTGTAACGTCTCTGTCCTCTGCTGTGTTACAGAAAGGTGCCCCTGGCTGCTGAGAGCCCTCTCTCCCTCGGGAGCCCTCCTATCAGCACTCCCTCCCCCAGCTCTCTCACCCCTCCTCCCCCCCTCTCCTTCCCTCCCTCCACCAATGGAGCCTTCTCCCTTGGGCCCTACTCCACGGCCTTCCCCCAGGATGCATCAGCAGCAGGGTTGTTTGGCATCAGGAACCCCTCCCAGCCCATGGCCCCTGTCTCTGCCCTAGGGAAAGCCCGTAACGGCACTACCACCAAACCCATCAGGCCCCCAGGGGCGACTGGTGGCGCGGCCAAGAAGAGGAGGACCACCCTTCCACCCAGTTCTGACACTCTCAGGGGGAACAACAGCAGCTACCACACACTGACTCCCATGCTCAGCTCTGGCGTGCCCCCCCTTAGTGGTAGGAGAAAGACCTTAGGACACAGTGCCAGTGAGGTGGGGGTCAGGGCTGAGGACTGGTACTCCAACCCTGACCAAACCACTACCACACCCTACCCCCTCACTAAGGACCACCCCAGCCCCTTACCCCCTACTCCCAGCCCCCTGCCTCCCCCTAGCCCCCTGGCCTATGGAGGAGGGGTGGAGGGGAGAAAGAGGAGGAGCCCCAGTGCGTACAGAGGAGGAGGAGGAAAGCCCAGTAAGGTGACCAAAGCAGCAGCAGGGCTGGACGGCATCTTCAGGAGGAACAGCACTGGACTTTTGGCCTCAGGCCCCGAGTCACCTCGACAGGTAAACACACCTAACTCACCTGGTTACTCACATGGTAATTCACCTCACATGACAGCTGAAGTTACCTTGGCTCAAATAAAAATAGCCTGCCTCATATTTATTTTTACTGTCATGGATTATACAGATTGATGTCGTCTTTGGATATGTTGAGCTTGACTGTCAACTTAAGTCTCCATTTCTTGCCCTCCCCCTGCTCTTCCTCTCCCCCTGTTTCTCTCTTTCCTCTTGCAGTCCAAGTTGCATCATTGACAATAACAGGAGACATGGACAGAATGTTGGGCAGCTGGACTAGTATCTGTGACCTTTGACCCAATGTTAGTACCACAGGGCCTTGCCCTGTTAACAGTGATGTCACTCAGCTCTGCACCTGTACCCATGAGGGATTCTGGGACTTGGAGTCATTGGTGGGTCAGAATGATTTGGCTCCTCCTCTCACACTGCCCATCCCATATTAGGATGTGTGGTCCCTCCCCACAATCCCGCCCCCACACATTGATCAGCCAATGGGCGGTTCTGCAGAGGTAGTCTCCATGGTTACAGGGTGAAGCACTCAAATCAAGACACTCATCATCACAAACTGCCCTCTGAAAAGGGAACCTGCTTTAGGTTGGCATCTTTATCACCGCTCTACATGCATTTAGACATTTTGTTGTTGTAGCTTCCGGTTCCTGTGTGGTCAGGTGACCAGGAAGGAATTCCCTTGTCCAAAAACTTCCTCAGACAGACCTGTCTTGACAGCCCCAGCAGACCTCCGCTCCTCACCACACACACCCTTATTTCCAGCATGCCAGAGTTCAAAGTGCACTTACTCTCCTCCTCCTGGACTCCAGAGGCTACACAACAACCTGTCTGTCACACAAGGGAAGACTTTATACCGACACTTTTTCATGAAATGTCTTTCAAAATAGGAAGAATTCAGGTTATCGAGGATGGTTTTTATTCTTCGTCGCAAATGTTGCAACACAGAGAGGACCTACACCCTAAATGGAAAATGATGGTGTTGGATTTTTTTATGTATAATAATTTATAATTTCTTAATTTTCTTACTGACCAGAGTAGAGCTACAGACGTTGAGCAAAATTATATTTGTATGTCAATTTTTTTTAAGTATTATTATCATAGTTATTGTTGAAAATGTGTACATATATTTTATTATTTTTATATTTATTATTAGTCTCCCATTACTAAAAGAACTCAAGCTAAAGTGTTTTACCTGCTTGGTGACATGTATTTTTAAGGGTCCTTTTTGCCGGCTGTTCTCCCTTTTCACACTTCTTCCAATGTTTCAACCTTTCAACGTGACTTCTCTTTCTCTTCCACTGGTCTCTGACAGACTTGTACGTCTGCTTGATTGATATGTACATTACAGAAATGTACATATGGCACTAGCTGTCTTTTAATACCGCTGGTACCACTGCAGTGTGTTCTTCTGTTCTGTCAGTGATAGACACTCTACAGGGACTGTCACTGACACGGGCTGCATCTCAATAGTCGAAAGTGGCATCTTCTCCTCGTCTCCTTCGTCTTTCCTCATCTGAAAACTAAGGCGTAGTTTAGAGCAACGTGGTGGCTGCCAACCAGGAATTTGATTTCCGTCGAGCGAGTTCTTGTGATAGGAAGTTACTTTAGATTATTTAGAAGTGTTTCTCAGAACAGCGGTAGCGCCCCTACTGTTACATACATGGGGGAAGTTCAGTAGTTGCCTGAAGGAAGAATAATGCTTTTTCAGATCCTCTCTTTTGCACTTTTCCTCATATGCCCAGATCGTTAATCTACTTCTATTTCTATAGATATTTGCTTCCCACCAAGTATGAACTCTGGGGCGTGAAGACACGCACAATCAAGACGACTTTGTTTTTTTTGTAATGAATTTGGGAAATGTTCTTCCATTTTCTTTCACTTTGAAAATGTCGACGGTTTTGTAGATCGGAAGGAAAAAATCTAGTGTATTCCCTTTTCAGATGGAATTGTAAGGCTGCAAAATGCGAAGACTGTGCAAGGGGTGTGTAGACTTTCACTAGGCACTGTATATATTTGTAAAGGTGTTTTGTCAACAACAGTAAATATGAAGACTAGGCCTGTATTCCTTGTGACTTCAATCCCCTTTATAAACCAGTGTACTTTAGGCTACAGTGTAGGCCAGGGCTATTCAACTCTTACCCCATGAGGTCTGGAGCCTGCTGGTTTTCTGTTCTACCTGATCATTAATTGCACATACCTGGTGTCCCAGGTCTAAATCAGTCCCCGATTTAGATGGGAACAATGGAAAAAATGCATTGGAACTGGCTTTGAGGTCCAGAGTTGTTTGAAAGGTGTAGGCTATCTGAATCTCAGACAAGGTCATTTTGTACATTTTATTTTGACAATTTTACTGAATGTGTCTGTCTCCATGGCTAAGGGAAATCACAAACACTGTAGGTCTGCATGGTCCAGGGGGAGGGGCTGGGAAAAGTAGGTACAGTGGGGGAATGTTTCTATGCCTGCCGTTTGTCTTCAGACCCTGCCTCTGCAGAGGTGCACACTCTTCCAAATCCTTAGGCCCTCACCTGCAGCACCCCATATTTCTGTAAGTGCTCGTAGGTGAAAGTATTGGCTCTTTTCACCATCTCGGATGACCTCCGACACACTCAAATGACTCATATATGCTCGCTTTCTGCTAGTGGTCAATGTCAATGGCATGTAACTTCTCCCAACATAGTATTAGGCCTACATAATACATATCAATTTATAACTCATCAATTACAAGTTACTGTTCGATCACTGAAAATGCGTGCACTACTCCACTGGTTGGTCAGGTCTGGAGCCACCAATGCCCCTCTCCAGTCATTTAGGTAAGCAAACGGCACGTGACTGACTAGGTATTATTCCTGAATGTTAACTTTGCTTCTCCTCTCCTCGCTATTTTTACTGCATGTGGAACAGCAGATACGCCATCTAATTGAACTCGTGTTCCTCGTCTTCTCAAAACCCATTGGATAAGAAAGCCAGAGGTCCCGCCCATCTGACCTTCTCCTCTAATGGGTTTTGATAATGACGGCAGGAGAGAGGACACAAGGAGTATGCAATTGAGGTCTTCCCTACGTGTTCGTCTGAAATGGCACGCTGTTCCCTATAGTGCACTACTTTTGACCAATGCCCTAATATGTGTGCCCTGGTCAAAACAAGGGCACTGAATCGGGAAATACAGTGCCTAAAGTAGTGCACTATAGGGAAGGACGCAGACTTGAGTAGACTAGTGGCTCAGTGCAGTCTCCTTACTACTCACCCAGGAAATGGATGTCCCTCTGTAAGTAAGGCCTTATTTTTGTATTCACTGTAAATAAAGCAGAACCGGGCTCTTGTCGAGGTCTTACTATGAAATAGTCACTGGTTCACCTTATCAGTCCGTGGTGGCGTCCATCATGTCCTTTCTACTCCTGGGTGACTCTTTTATCCTGTTGTCCCCATGCTGTTATCAACACGTTTTAGATGTGTATTTTCAGGTTTGACTATGTTTTGGATAAAAAAATTATATATAAAATAATTTTTTTACCTGCTGTTTTGTCCTGTCCCTTCTTGATGGAATATCTCCACCCAGGTGCATGATTCAGCATAGCAGGATAGTAATTCCATGGGAGAATCTCAATGTCATACTCATAGCGTCCTCTCTCCTTGCCTCCTCAATACCCATTGGATAATAAGTCAGAGGTCCCACCCCTCTGACCTTCTCCTCCAATGGGTTTTTAGAAGGAGGAAAAGAGAGGACGCGAGGAGTATGCAATTGAGATTTCTTTGTTTCCCTTGGGGTAAAGTTGTACACAATGACTTATGCCTGAAAGAAGAACAGACACCCATACATTTCCCTTTACTTGAATTAGTCCTCTGTACACTTGCAAAGTCAATTCCCCTCATTCCTGCAGGGGTGGCACTTTAAAGGCCCACCTAATATAAAATGTATGGATTGTGCCATATGGACTGGAGCAGTGAGTAAAGGCCAAGGTGGGTGTAGTACTGATGTTTAGGATATCTTTGTGTACCCTTGACCACAAACGATCACTTGGTATACAGTCTAGTAGGTGAGCAAGAATCCATTTTGGAACCAGACCTGATAATTATGTCGGTGAACAAACTCGCATCTGAGCTGTACTGGTGGGCATGGTGCATCCTTCCGCTCATAATAAATGAAGTGAACAAGAAGTCCTGGTGTGTAGGGGTAGCTACTACAGAGCTGTGTTCATCCTATTCTTCACAGTAGCCTATCCATCCACCTGTAAAAAGTTATGCGTTATGGACTACGCCTGTGCAGCAACAGGTGCCGCCTCATTGGCAGAATTGGTAGGCTTGCCGGAAGGCCTCATAAGAGCCTTTTCTATTCACTTTTAAAGTTATATATTTGTGTGTTGTAAAGTGGTCATTATAGCAACACAAATAGACAACTAGCGCTACAAAATGTCAAAAAGCTGTCAGTAGGTTAGATGGCAAAGGCAGCTTGCATGTAATTGGTGACATAAAAGGTTTCCAACACTATGCAGCATGTCAATGAATTCAGAGGGCTTTCCCCCCATTGCAAACAGCATTCTTATGATAATAGTTTAATGCTGGTCCTTTGGTTAATTGTCTGGCCGATAGCGGTGGCCACCTTTTGTTGTATTTCTCACTGGGCCTAAAGGACAGGGTCTGGTCTCGGGGATTATAACTCAAGAGGTCTACTCAAATACCACAACAACTATATTTTTCAGAAGCCCCAAATTGTAGGCTATGCAAGAAGTTGGTTCCAACTACTTGTAGACTAGTTATTAATACTATATTACGTGGACATTGGCTAAACAATATTTAGGCCAATAATACCTGTTAAATAATGTCTAAAACACACATCACATGGTGAGATATTGCTGGCCTACAGCCATAACTTTTAGGCCTATGTTTGAATGATTAGCCTAATATTATTGATAGTTGAGTTATTTAAACAATAAGGCACGAGGTGGTGTGGTATATGGACAATATACCATAGCTAAGGGCTGTTCTTATGCACGACACATCGCAGAGTGCCTGGACACAGCCCTTAGCCCTGGTATGTTGGCCATCTACCACAAACCCCCAAGGTTCCTTATTGCTATTATAAACTGGTTACCAACGTAATTAGAGCAGTAAAAAGAAATGTTTTGTCAGCCAATCCGCATTCAGGGCTCAAACCACCCAGTTTATAATAATAGACCATCTTTGCGCCAATCTTCGTACCATTAGGCCTAGAGTGCAATGTTTGCCATGTCCACATTTTTATTCATTACGTGATTAGCTAAGCGACACTTTCGGTGCTCACGACAGATTGCGGTAGCATAGCAACAAAATGCTGCAACACCCTGCTAGCGAAGACCATAAAGTTATTGGAAGGCACCATCATCATGGCATTCCATGGAACCCGTGGGTAGCTCTATCTCTCCACCTAGCCTAGCTCTTCACTATTAAGTACACTAGAACATTTATTGCTGAAAATCATATTCTCCTAAAGGAATTCACAACTGTTGTAGAAACGTTATTACATTTGAGCAACATTTTATCAATCCATATGGTAAACTATTTGGCAAGGTTGCTTTTATGCCAAAATGTAACTTGGCTATCCAAAAAAACTAAAATTCACAGACTGCGTGCCGCCAACCTGGACACAGGGGTAGACATAACATAGTAAAAGTAAACCGAAACACTCCAATTAGCATGATATGTTACTTTTCATCAGTGGAGGTTGGTGGGAGGAGCTATGGGAGGATGGGCTCATTGTAATGGCAGGAATGGAATAATTGGAATGGAGTCAAATATGTGGTACTATTCCATTTATTCCATTCCAGCCATTATAATGAGCCCGTCCTCCTATAGCTCCTCCCACCAGCCTCCACTGTGTTTCATAGGGTATGTATTAATTTGTGGATACCAATTGCAATTTTTTACAACATGTTACGAAATGGAATTCATACAACATGTTACGAATTTCCAAAACGTATGATATGTTAAGAATTCCAATTTGTTTTAGCTAACGCTAGCTAGGTGGTTATTGCTAACGTTAGCTAGGTGACTAATGTTAGCTAAGCTAGGGGTTAAGGTTAGGAGTTAGGTTAAAGGGTTAAGGTTAAGGGATAGGTTAGCTAACATGCTAAGTAGTAGAAAGTAGCTAAAAAGTAGTAAGTAGTTGCAAAGTTGCTAAAGTTGTCCGTGATGAGATTCAAACACACAACCTTCGGGTTGCCAGATAGTCCAGTTATACACCCACCCATCGACCCCGACCAACCACCCTATTGTGTTTGCCTTAAGTAACCTTCTGTCTTATGTGACCATACCAAACATAACATTTCATACTCATTTGAGTGTCCCGGATATAGATTAACTATGTTATGTCTAGTCTATGAGACCAGGCTGGTGCCGATGCTCGACATGCGTTATTGCAACCAATATTAACATATCACTACAATTCATAATCTGCACTGACTAATTGTAGCTATGCTATATGACTACGTATGCAATATGAAAATATAGGCTTATCTAATAGGCTACTGGAATGTTCTAGACTAAACTTTTTTTTAAATGAGATAAGATTATCAAAAGGGCTGAAGATGATGCGTTCTTAAAGGAAATTTGATAGCGGACTTCCTGTGTATCAAGGGAAATGTTGAAATATAGAAATGTGTCATCATTATAATATAGGCATGTCTTATCACATATAAAAGTAAAACTAGGTTGAATAAATGATTTGATCCTTAATTAAACAAATGCATCATTGGATAGGCTACTCGTCCACTTCAACCAGCAGGTGAACAATTGCAGGTTGCGATTTTGTGGCAAGATAAATAATTTAGATTTATTGAAATAAATGTATTTTTACCCAAAATGTTGGCATTGTTGTGTTTGGCCTATTATTAAATAAACTCCAACACAGAAATTATAAATGGCCATTGTGCAACATTTCCAACAGTTCCAAATCGCCAGATTATTCTTTACATTCTGCTTTAGCGTTTTACGACTTTTCCCAGGGAATAATGCACTTTTATACACGATAAGTATGCGCAGAAGAGAACAAAACGAGCTAACGTTTCGGTTTAATTTGTGTGTCCTGGATTCTGGAAAGCCTGTGCGCGCGCTTAGTAAATGGAGCACTAAACGGCCTGAATTTGGCAACAGTGTTCCTCGATCACGGGGGGTCAACTATTCCTCTCCTACCCCCCAAAGTGCCAACGACACTAGCATTTATAAAGAAAAGTAGAAGTGCTGCACCTTTGCGCAGCGGCCGCCTTTAGCTGAAAGGTCCCCTCTGAGTGCACAAAGGCAGCTGCTGGAGGAACTGTTCAGCGCGAGGGAGCGAGCCGAGCGCTGAGAGGCGTAATAAACAATCTCCGGCTAGCTACAGACAGGGACGCGGACTTGAAGTAGCTCCCCGGCCCAAGCCCGTAGTTTCACTCAGTGAAACCGGATTCCATCGTCAGGTTAAGACTTATACAGGTAAGAACTATTCTTAACACATTTATATTCGCCCTAAATGTCTGATCGAAGACCTGGAACGCGTTATGGAAGCGTAAAAGCCATCGCCATGGCTCCCCGAACGTGGTTGTTTTTGCAGAAAATGGCGTCATCCTTCTCTTGTTCTGCCTGTCCATGGAGGGGAGAGGAATTGGTTTCGGCTTCTCAAACTCGCCCTTAAATAATATTTCCAGGAACTCAAATACGATGATAGTTACAACTAGATGTATTGATTCATATTTCATTGTTAAAATTAGATTTGTTGGTGAAATCTAGTCGTTATAAAGACGCGCAAAGCCGGAAGGGTCACCGGTCTGTGCGCCAAGCTGCTTCTTGGAAAAGGTGGCACAGAGCCGCAAAGCGCAGGGTTTTACATTCGTAATATCGTCCCCTCGGGAGAGTCTTTACAAAGCCAAATATCTGAGAGTGGTTTAGTGATTTCCCTAAGATGGTGATGGATGTGTTTATGTGAGTGTTGTACGTTCTCTTTGTATTTATTTTGTCTGGGTTAGCCCGTTTTTACGCCGCACTCCCCTGCCATGCTGCAATATGTAGAAGGGGCCTCTCTTTTACGGCTTGAAAGGTGCATTTTGTACTTGGCTTCTGCTTTGATCAAGTTAAGCTGGTCTTTTGTTGCTCAAAATACTGGCGTTTTGAGGCTGACAATATAACCGTGTAAAGGAGATTTTCGGGGATAATGGGGCAATGCAAATCGTGCCATGAGAACGGTAAACTGCCCTGCGCCCTGGCTCCCAGATTGCCAATGAGGACAGACTGAATAAAATGGTCCTTTGGACAATCACGTCGTTAGCACAAAACTGGGGAAGTCCAGTGCTACGCAACGATGTGCTGCTTTGCTCAAATCTATGGAAGCCCATTCACACAATGTCAACAGGCCTGCTATCTCAAAATGCAGATATTTAAGTAAAAAAATGTTGATAGTATCTCAAAATGTTC
The DNA here is from genome assembly GCF_901001165.1 of Salmo trutta. Classification (NCBI taxonomy): domain Eukaryota; kingdom Metazoa; phylum Chordata; class Actinopteri; order Salmoniformes; family Salmonidae; genus Salmo; species Salmo trutta. The sequence continues at coordinate 34,061,531 of NC_042964.1, forward strand.
AGAAACTAAGTCGACATTTTGAGATGGGCCTACATAAATCAACATTTTGAGATACTAAGTTGACATTTTTAGATAGATCTCTAGGCCTATATAGGATATGTTTCTCCCCCCCCCAAAAAAGTTGTATTGTCACATACACTGGATAGGTGCAGTGAAATGTGTTGTTTTACAGGGTCAGCCATAGCAGTACAGCACCCCTGGAGCTCAAGGGCACATAGATTTTTCACCATGTCGACTTGGGTATTCAAACCAGTGACCTTTCAGTTACTGGTCCAATGCTCTAACCACTTGGCTATGTGCTGCCCCAGAGTGAGGAGCACAGTTTCTCCTGATCTGGTAGGCAAACCTAACTAGGTAAAACTCCAGACCCAAGTTGTAGGGTAGGACATAGTAATAAATCAAATATAAAACAGTTTTATATGGGCTTTGATGGGACCAGATTTTTTTCTAATCAGGTTATATGTTGTTGTTTTTTTTTACTCTGGGCCCTAGGGAGGATGAAACCATTAAAACCCTGTCAAACTGCAGCAACCTTGTACTTGTTCATATTAATTATATTATTAAAATAAACTAATGGGAAGTCCTTTACAGAGACAAAGAGACAACAATGGCAATTGGACAATAAAACTAACAGGGCTGAGCTTGCTTTATTCAGAGTTGCATCATGTAGGCCTTTGCATTTGTAATTGAAGAGTTAATCAAACAGTATGTCATCACTATTGTGTTGATTGATTCATTCCAATCAATAATTTTGAATTAAAAATGTCTAGGTAGCCTAGCCAGCCAAAGTTTGAATTTAAACCAAATTTGTGCTGTAGTGGTGGTTGTTAGCTGTGGTTGTTATCAGTACCCACTGGGCACAGACGTCATTTCAACGTCTATTCCATGTTGGTTGAACGTAATTTCATTCAAATTACGTGGAAAGAACGTTTATTCAACCATTGTGTGCCCAGTGGGTAGGCTACCGTTGATCAGACTGAAGCACCAATGAATTGTGCACGAGTTGACAAATCATGAGGCAAATCAGTCTAAACAACAGTAGGCTACTTTGTCCCATTTTTTTCAATGCTTTTGGTTCAATATTTTGTATTAAACCAAATCAAAAGTGGTGAGGCAAATATCAGCTGACCATTCCTTTGCTGGTGGCCCTTCTGTGCTGATCTCTGCAAAGTGGATAGATGGAAATCACCACACAATGCTACATATTAAGAAACATGTCCTATATCAACTCAGCAAAAAAAGAAACGTCCCTTTTTCAGGACCCTGTCTTTCAAAGATGATTTGTAAAAATCCCAATATCCACAGATCTTCATTGTTAAGGGTTTTAACACTGTTTCCCATGCTTGTTCAATGAACCATAAACAATTAATGAACATGCACCTGTGGAACTGTCGTTAAGACACTAACAGCTTACAGACGGTAGGCAATTAAGGTCACAGTTATGAAAACTTAGGACACTAAAGAGGCCTTTCTACTGACCCTGAAAAACACCAAAAGAAAGATGCCCAGGGTCCCTGCTCATCTGTGTGAACGTGCCTGAGGCATCAGGACTGTAGATGTGGCCAGGGCAATAAATTGCAATGTCTGTACTGTGAGACGCCTAAGACAGCGCTACAGGGAGACAGGACGGACAGCTGATCGTCCTCACAGTGGCAGACCACATGTAACAACACCTGCATGGGATCGGTACATCCGAACATCACACCTATGGGACAGGTACGGGATGGCAACAACAACTTCCCGAGTTACACCAGGAATGCACAATCCTTCCATCAGTGCTCAGACTGTCCGCACTAGGCTTGAGAGATGCTAGACTTTGGGTTTGCTGGTCCTCACCAGACATCACCGGCAACAACGTCGCCTATGGGCACAAACCCACCGTCACTGGACCAGACAGGACCGGCAAATAGTACTCTTCACTGACGAGTTGCGGTTTTGTCTCACCAGGGGTGATGGTCAGATTCGCGTTTATCGTCGAAGGAATGAGCGTTACACCGAGGCCTGTACTCTGGAGCGGGACCGATTTGGAGGTGGAGGGTCCGTCATGGTCTGGGGCGGTGTGTCACAGCATCATCAGACTGAGCTTGTTGTCATTACAGGCAATCTCAACGCTGTGCGTTACAGGGAAGACATTCTCCTCCCTCATGTGGTACCCTTCCTGCAGGCTCATCCTGACATGACCCTCCAGCATGACAATGCTACCAGCCATACTGCTCGTTCTGTGCGTGATTTCCTGCAAGACAGGAATGTCAGTGTTCTGCCATGGCCAGCGAAGAGCCTGGATCTCAATCCCATTGAGCACGTCTGGAACCTGTTGGTTCGGGGGGTGAGGGCTAGGGCCATTCCCCTCAGAAATGCCCGGGAACTTGCAGGTGCCTTGGTGGACGAGTGGGGTAACATCTCACAGCAAGAACTGGCAAATCTGGTGCAGTCCATGAGGAAGAGATGCACTGCAGTTCTTAACTTCATACGACACCGGGATTGAGTTTGACAATAGCCAGTGAAAAATCAGAGCGCCAAATTCAAAACCACAAATTGAATCATTTCAATTTCTCAAACATACAACTATTTTACACCATTTTAAAGATACACTTCTCCTCTCCTGAATCGAACCACGTTGTCCGATTTTCAAAAAGGCTTTACAGCGAAATCAAAACATTAGATTATGTTAGGAGAGTACATAGGCAAAAATAACCACACAGCCATTTTCCAAGCAACTAGATGCATCACAAAAAAACAAAACACAGCTAAATGAAGCATTAACCTTTGACGATCTTCATCAGATGACACTCCTAGGACATCATGTTACACAATACATGCATTTTTTGTTCGATAAAGTTCATATTTATATCCCAAAACAGCATTTTACATTGGCGCATGACGTTCAGAAAATATTTTGTCTCCAATACTGCCGATGAAATATTAAACTGTTATTCAAAGAATTATAGATGAACATCTCCTTTATGAAACCGCTGTGACAGATTTTTAAAAAAGCTTCACGGGGAAAGCACACTTTGCAATAATCTGAGTACTGCGCTCAGAAAAATACACTAGGCAATACAGATACCTGCCATTTTGGAGTCATCTAAAATCATAAATAGCATTAGAAATATTCACTTACCTTTGATGGTCTTCATCAGAAGGCACTTCCAGGAATCCCAGGTCCACAATAAATGTTGTATTGTTTGATAAAGTCCATAATTTATGTCCAAATAGCTCCTTGTTGTTTGCTCGTTCAGTTAGCTACTCCAAATGTAGGAAGCGTGCGGAAAATGTCACGACGAAAAATCTAAAAAAGTTATATTTACGTTCATTCAAACATGTCAAATGTTGTAAAGCATCAATCTTTAGGGCCTTTTTAACGTCAAACTTCAATAATATTCCAACCGGACGATTCCAATGTCAAGAAAAACGTTATGGAACACAGCTACCTCCTCACGTGAAAGCGCGCCAATGAACTGATGTCCTTCCCTGAGTCAACAACTTCCCAGCCTTCTTGTCCGCTCTCTGTTCACTGCAAAAGGCTGAAACAAGGTTCTAAAGACTGTTGACATCTAGTGGAAGCCTTAGGAAGTGCTAAATGAATCCTTAGTCACTGTGTGTGTTAGATAGGCAATGACTTGGAAAGATTCCACGCATCAGATTTCCAAATCCTGGTAGGATTTTTCTCAGGTTTTTGCCTGCCGTGTTCTGTTATACTCAGACATAATTCAAAAAGTTTTAGAAACTTCAGTGTTTTCTATCCAAATCTACTAATAATATGCATATCCTAGCTTCTGAGTTTGAGTAGGAGGCAGTTTAATATGGGCACGTATTTCATCCGAAAGTGACAATACTGCCCCCTATGCGATTGGTGTCGTAAGAGGTTAATGCAGCTGGTGGCCACGCCAGATACTGACTTACTTTTGATTTTGCCCCCCCCCCCCTTTGTTCAGGGACACATTATTCAATTTCTGTTAGTCACATGTCTGTGGAACTTGTTCAGTTTATGTCTCAGTTGTTGAATCTTATGTTTATACAAATATTTACACATGTTAAGTTTGCTTAAAATTAGCGCAGTTGACAGTGAGAGGACGTTTCTTTTTTTGCTGAGTTTATGTATGATCTACTATATCAAAATGTTGATGTAGGTAGGTCTATCTTGACATTTTTAGGTAGTAGAAGTTTAAAAAATGTTTGGTGGCGTGAATGGTCTTCCATACGTATCGGCAGCTGCTGAAACCACCTGTGTTTCGCCACAATATTTTTGGGCGAACCTTTTGTAAATACTTGGGGACTCTTGGAGAAAAGAGCACACAATACAGTATTCATGCAGCCCTTTATCCGGGCGCCCGTATGGTCTATGTATGAATGCAGTTCCACTCGCTGGCTGCCCTGCCCTCCTCTATCGTCAGCTGCATGCGTCCTAGCAGAACGTAGCCAAGTGCTGGCTACCACAGATCCATGTTTAGCGAAGTCACTATAAGTCGCTGTGTCATTTCGCGTATTGTGTTGATTGGGCCATCATATTCAAAACGTAACAATATCCACACTGGCTACTGCACCCGTTCTCTCTCGTTGCACAATTTATTAAGTTGGGCTGGCGAGTTATGCAACGAATCCTAACATAATATGTTGGCTACTGGCATCGCCACATCTCCCTGCACGGAGGGGAATGTTATAGTTTTAAATGCGGGGTGAATAGTCATCCAGCCACATTGAATTAGATCTGTCAAATTTGCAAATCACCAGTGGCATTTGCGTCACAGCCCGCGGCCCTCGCACGCCCATGGGATATGGAGTTGCTAATGGAGACTGCTACCCGTTGAACGATAACTGTAAACCCAAACGCTAACAATCAACGCGCGCTCGCTAGTGGAGACGAGTTGGAGATGTTATGGAACAGTGTAGGCATCGTTTTATGGTATTTTCTTTCACGGATTCGCAACATTTCTTCCTCATTGCGTGGAATGCGTACGGGGATGGTGGCTGGCTGGCTCACAGTGACTTTTGTTAGTCAGTGAGAGCAGTTCACTTCGTCCTTCACGTTTGACAAGACACATTGTGGCCATTGTGGAGTCGCTGGTGTCGATATCTCGCGACTTCTCAAAATATGGATATATTTTTCCACTGTATGGTAAACGTACCAATACATTTTGTTCGACCGTAAAGCTCTTACGAATAGCGCACACAATAACTATTCGATAATGAATCATAAAAATAAAGCATCCATTCAGATTAAAGCGGGGGAAACGCTGTACCATTTCTGGTTTCATCCCGAGTGGGGCGTTTTATCCAACTGAACGTTTGGTTTTGTTATTGCGCCCCGTTGGGCACTGCGCATGTTAGTTACACTTGTCTAGGGTAATTTTCTGCTTTGAAACAAGAAGTAGTATTTCATTTTTTTCTCATTGACAAATGAAAATCATCTGAATGCATTTTAATTTGACAGTATTTAGCTTGTGGAGATGAGGGATATATTTTGGTTATGTTGGGTTATGTTTTGAAAGTATAGGCCTAACAGTGCCCACTTTAGAAACTGATTTCCAGCCCATTTTAAGAAGACTAGCCCAGGGCAAGAGAAAGTATGCCTATATAATGCTATTATGATGTATATTTTTGTTCTAATTCTTCTTCAGGTTAATTAAAAGGACCAGGAGAGGGTTGCATAACAACTGAATGTAAACATCCAAGCCCAGCCTATTGTTAGACAGGATTTAGATTGATTAAGTTGAGAATCACTCACTATAAGGGCAGACATGCGTTATGGTGTGCTGGCGGTCTGTCTAGTCTAGTGGGTGTGTTTATGGGGGCAGCAGCCAGTCTCCATGTGAGGTTATGGTGTCTGACACTGGTTACAACGTGAACAGAAGCATCCACTCTTTATTCCAGCACTTATAAACTCATCCCTTACACACAATAATTGCTGTGAACTTTTCCGTCATTTCTTCATTCAATTATTTTCACTTCCTACTGCCTAGCGGGAGTCTTGGGCAGGTGTGGGTTCAGTACTTTCACAGCAGTGTGCATCTTATTAAGCAACATTAAAGGGGCAATCTGCAGTTTAAAAAAATGACAAATCAATGACCCCCGCCACTGTTTTGGTAAATAGCTTTGGGATGGGGGTGGAGAAATGTAACCACTCTTAAAATCATAAACGGAGCTATGGGTGCAAGGATTGACCATCCATGAGAACAACATTTTTTTAAAGTTTTAACCATGTTTTGAGGCTATACAGTGTTTGTCTACAAAGCATTGTTTACTAGCAAAGGAGTAAAACAAGCTTATATTTTGGGTTCTGATGGGGTAAGACAATTCAGCTAACTTATGGGGCATTTCTGAGTTATATTCTTCAAGAATCAATGGGACGGTTGCATGTCATGAATTTAAAAGTACAAAAAAAATGTACGTAGCAATCACAGATTTACACATTTAAATGACTCTCTTGTGAATTTGTTCTGGTAGCAGTGTCTGTCTCTACAGGCCCACTGATAAATACTCATATTACCTGAGTAGGAACAACTACTTCTGTCTCTGTCTCCAAGGAAACACCTGAGCGTGTTACCAAGTCTTCATCATCAGGTCACCTCTCTGATGATGGCTGCACGTTTTCTGGTTGAGCCTCACAACATTGGATTGACTCCATTTATACCGGGCCATTCTGTCTAATGCACTCAGAGAGCATTACCACTGAACTCTTCATTGAACATGCTCTTGTATTTCTCCCCGCTCTGAAACTGCGACGACCATCTTCTTCCCTATGAATTAGGCTAGGTTTGGAAGAATAGAATTCTGAAAACTAGTTTTGATCAAATCTGTGCAAGTTGAGGACAGGTACGCCGACTTAACCAAAACATTTGCAAAGTGCCTTACAGTTACCTAAAGTGAGTGAGCAAGCACTACTACAGTGACCAGGAAAAACTATCTGCAAGGAAGAACCTTTGAGAGGAACCAGACTCAGGACAGGAGGGTTGACTCTTCAGGCAGTAGTGCAAGAATATAATAGTTACTGTGGCATCTTCTTTGATGACTTCCAAAACATGGACTTTGTCACCACCTGGTGGTCAATACGTGGTACAGTCAGAGACGGTACCGTAAATGAACTTCACAGTGCATTAAAAATATAATGTGTGTGTGGGTGGGTATATGGGTTGGGCACACACACACACACACATACTCTTTTATTTGAATAATAAACTCAGCAAAAAAAGAAACGTCCTCTCACTGTCAACTGCGTTTATTTTCAGCAAACTTAACATGTGTAAATATTTGTATGAACATAACAAGATTCAACAACTGAGACATAAGCTGAACAAGTTCCACAGACATGTGACTAACAGAAATGTAATAATGTGTTCCTGAACAAAGTGGGGGAGGGGTCAAAAGTAACAGTGTGTGGACACCAGTTGCATTCAGGACTGCAGTGCATCTCCTCTTGGATTGCACCAGATTTGAAGTTCTTGCTGTGAGATGTTACCCTGCTCTTCCACCAAGGCACCTGCAAGTTCCCAGACATTTCTGGGGGGAATGGACCTAGTCCTCACCCTCCGATCCAACAGGTCCCAGACGTGCTCAATGGGATTGAGATCCGGGCTCTTCGCTGGCCATGGCAGAACACTGACATTCCTGTCTTGCAGGAAATCACGCACAGAACGAGCAGTATGGCTGGTGGCATTGTCATGCTGGAGGGTCATGTCAGGATGAGCCTGCAGGAAGGGTACCACATGAGGGAGGAGGATGTCTTCCCTGTAACGCACAGAGTTGAGATTGCCTGCAATGACATCAAGCTCAGTCCGATGATGCTGTGACACACCGCCCCAGACCATGACGGACCCTCCACCTCCAAATCGATCCCGCTCCAGAGTACAGGCCTCGGTGTAACGCTCATTCCTTCGACGATAAACGCGAATCCGACCATCACCCCTTGTGAGACAAAACCGCGACTTGTCAGTGAAGAGGACTTTTTGCCAGTCCTTTCTGGTCCAGCGACGGTGGGTTTGTGCCCATATGCGACGTTGTTGTCGTTGATATCTGGTGAGGACCTGCCTTACAACAGGCCTACAAGCCCTCAGTCCAGCCTCTCTTAGCCTATTGCGGACAGTCTGAGCACTGATGGAGGGATTGTGCATTCCTGGTGTAACTCGGGCAGTTGTTGTTGCCATCCTGTACCTGTCCTGCAGGTGTGATGTTCAGATGTACCGATCCTGTGCAGGTGTTGTTACACGTGGTCTGCCACTGCGAGGACAATCAGCTGTCCTTCCTGTCTCCCTGTAACGCTGTCTTAGGCGTCTCACAGTACGGACATGGCAATTTATTGCCCTGGCCACATCTGCAGTCCTCATGCCTCCTTGCAGCATGCCTAAGGCACGTTCACGCAGATTAGCAGGGACCCTGGGCATCTTTCTTTTGTTGTTTTTCAGAGTCAGTAGAAAGGCCTCTTGTGTCCTGTTTTCATAACTGTGACCTTAATTGCCTACCGTCTGTAAGTTGTTAGTGTCTTCACGACCGTTCCACAGGTGCATGTTCATGAATTGTTTATGGTTCATTGAACAAGCATGGGAAACAGTGTTTAAACCCTTTTACAATGAAGATGTTTATGAATTATCCTAGAAAGACAGGGTCCTGAAAAAGGGACGTTTCTTTTTTGTTGTTGAGTTTACATGAAGACTTGGAAGTGTGCTGACAGTCAGGCAGGTGGATGTGATGGAACTGCACTAGCCTGGGACCACCACTAGAGGGGGGTATTACCTCTATTTTCACCTCTGACAGCTTCTGAACACCGTTTGGTGATGGTGGAAAACACACACACGCGCTGGAACATGGGCTCTTTCCGGTGTTGTTGCAGGTGTTTGGGTAGAGAGAGAGCAGCATGGTGAAGGCCAAATCCGCTCCGAGGAAGACCTCTCAGCAACACACTAAGGTAGAGACAAGACCAGTTCCCTTCCTCAACCCCAGTATATATCCTACCAGTACTCAGTCCCAATAGCGCCCCAAAGATATACTATCCCCACCTCTCCTAAACAATAGTCCCTCACTCCTAGTGTACTGTGTTTATATCCTGACTCCCAATCTACACACACCTGCTACACACACCTGCAAAGCACCACAGCAGAGATTGGAGTATCTGTCCATAGGACCACTTTAAGCCGTACACTCCATAGAGCTGGGCTTTACGAAAGAGTGGCCAGAAAAAAAGCCATTGCTTAAAGAAAGAAATAAGCAAACACGTTTGGTGTTTGCCAAAAGACATGCAGGAGACTCCCCATACATATGAAAGAAGGTAATCTGGTCAGATTGAGATTTTGGTCGTCATGGAAAACGCTATGTCTGGCGCAAACCCAACACCTCGCATCACCCTGAGAACACCATCCCCACAGTGAAGCATGGTGGTGGCAGCATCATTCTGTGGGGATGTTTTTCATTGGCAGGGACTGGGAAACTGGTCAGAATTGAAGGAATGATGGATGGTGCTAAATACAGGGACATTTTTGAGGGGTAACCTGTTTTAGTCTTCCAGAGATTTGAGACTGGGACAGAGGTTCACCTTCCAGTAGGTCAAAGACCCTAAGCATACTGCTAAAGCAGCACTCGAGTGGTTTAAGGGGAAACATTTAAATGTATTGGATTGGCCTAGTCAAAGCTCAGACCTCAATCCAATTGAGAATCTGTGGTATGACTTAAAGATTACTGTACACCAGCAGAACCCATCCAACTTGAAGGAGCTGGAGCAGTTTTGCCTTGAGGAATGGGCAAAAATCCCAGTGGCTAGATGTGTCAAGCTTATAGAGACATACACCAAGAGACTTGCAGCTGTAATTGCTCTACAAAGTATTGACTTTGGGGGGTGAATAGTAATGCACGCTCAAGTTCAGTTTTTTTTGTCTTATTTCTTGTTTGTTTCACAATAAAACATATTTTGCATCTTCAGTGTTGTTGTGTAAATCAAATGATACAAACATCCCAAAAATCAATTTTAATTCCAGGTTGTAAGGCAACAAAATAGGAAAAATGCCAAGGGGGGTGAATACTTTCGCAAGCCACTGTATAACATTCAAAGCCTAATTAATAATTTCACCATATTCAGCATCTGTTTATTTTGACACATCTAGCAATCGGTTCCCTTTGCGAGGCATTGAAAAACATCCCTGGTCTTTTGTGGTTAAATCTGTGCTTGAAATTCACTACTCCATTGAGGGACCTTACAATTATCTGTATGTGTGGGGTACAAGGATGAGGTAGGCATTCAAAAATCATGTTAACCACTATTATTGAACACAGAATGAGTCCATGCAACTTATTATGTGATTTGCTGAGCACATTTTTACTCCTGAACATATTTAGACTTTCCATAACAAAGGGCACTTATTGCCTCAAGACATTTCAGCTTTTCATTTTTAATGAATTTGTAAACATTTCTAAAAACAAAATTCCACTTTGACATTATGGGGTATTGTGTGTGTGTGTGTGTGTGTGTGTGTGTGTGTATATCAGTGACACACATTTCAATTTAATCAATTTAAAATTCAGTCTGTAACACAACAAAAAGGGGTGTCAATACTTTCTGAAGGCACTGTACATACAGGAAGCCAATTTCTCACTGGATCATCAAGAGACTGATTGGTACAATAAAACCCCATTTCTTATTTCCTCTGAGGTCGTCAGAGACCTCCCTCATTAGGTTGGTCAGGTGTATGTCTGTGGTTAGGGTAGGAGGAGCCGTGGCTCAGGCATTTTTTCCCCCTCTCCGAAGGCAACGGGGAGACGAGAGAGGGAGATGGGGACAGAGTGAGGGATGGAGAGGGGGAGGGAGAGAAGAGAGGAGGGCAGGAGTGAGCGACGGCAAGGGTCAGTGTAGAGTCCCTTATCTCTGACAGCCTAGTGTGTGTGTGTTAGTGTGAGAGCGAGAGAGAAAGTGTGTTAGCTGGGAAACATCTCCATCACCCTGGAGAGAGAAACCGAGAGACAGACAGGCGAGAGTCTCACCCAGCCAGCAGTGTAACCACCACCCACCCTGATCAGACCCAGCCAAACAATGCCACGCGACACAGCAGGTGTCTAGATCAGCAACAGCACCGCTGATCAAATAGTGCTTGGCATAATGACTCATTAGGTATCTTTTACTCAGACCAATTATGCTGCTATAGAAGCGGTTCCGTAGTGCCATACACAGTATTTCTGTGGCTCTCCTATATAAGTATGGTTCTCCTATAACACTTATAATGCTGGTGTTACATAGGCTAGTCATACAGTGTCTGTAGATGTACAGGTAACCGCCCAAATAAAGGAAACACCAACATAAAGTGTCTTATTAGGGCGTTGGGCCGCCACGAGCAACCAGAACAGCTTTAATATGCATTGGCATAGATTCTGTAAATGTCTGGATCTTTATTGGAGGGATGCGATGCCTGTGTTACACCAAATTATTGTATTTCTTCTGGAACTCAGGGACCACACCTGTGTTGAATCACCTGCTTTCAATATACTTTGTATCCCTCATTTACTTAAGTGTTTCCTTTATTTTGGCAGTTACACATGCCTCTTTTTCCAACTCCGCACCCCATACCCTCTGTCTGCACCCCATACCCTCTGTCTCAGTGTTTCCCTGACCATCGTATAGCCCAGGGGTGTCTGTGAGGTTTAAAAGGTAAACTTAACCATTCTCTCTCTGTCTCTGTGTCTGTCTGTCTGTGTATCAGAGTTCCAGCAGGATGGAGGTGGAGATGGAGGAGATCCCCCAGGACGAGCCCCAACCTGAGCCTGAGAGCCATGTTACCAGAGACCAGTGCTGCCAGACAGACGAGCCACAGCCCAGCAGCCCTAACCCAATGACTGACCTTAACCCTGGCCCTGACGCAGCCCCCAGGACACCAGGTAAGACTGCCCGCTTGTCTACACCAACCTACCGTTAGTTTGATTGAAGTCCTTAAAACGTACTTTGGAGCACTAGTGAAAGGCGCTATATAGATACAATATATTTATTCATTCATTGTTGGCCAGTCTGTCCTGCCTGAGGAGAGGAGAGTGGCTGAGGAGACTGGCCGAGGAGTGGAGAGTGGCTGAGGAGAGGAGTGGAGAGTGGCTGAGGAGAGGAGTGGAGAGTGGCCGAGGAGAGGAGAGTGACATGACAGGAGAGGAGAGTGACATGACAGAGGAGAGGAGAGTGACATGACAGAGGAGAGGAGAGTGACATGACAGAGGAGTGGAGAGTGACATGACAGAGGAGAGGAGAGTGACATGACAGAGGAGTGGAGAGTGACATGACAGAGGAGTGGAGAGTGACATGACAGAGGAGTGGAGAGTGACATGACAGAGGAGTGGAGAGTGACATGACAGGAGTGGAGAGTGACATGACAGAGGAGAGGAGAGTGGCTGAGGAGAGGAGAGGAGAGTGGCTGAGGAGAGGAGAGTGGCTGAGGAGAGGAGCGGAGAGGAGAGTGGCTGAGGTGAGGTGAGGAGAGGAGAGTGGCTGAGGAGAGGAGAGGAGAGTGGCTGAGGAGAGGAGCGGAGAGGAGAGTGGCTGAGGAGAGGAGCGGAGAGGAGAGTGGCTGAGGAGAGGAGCGGAGAGGAGAGTGGCTGAGGAGAGGAGAGTGGCTGAGGAGAGGAGCGGAGAGGAGAGTGGCTGAGGAGAGGAGCGGAGAGGAGAGTGGCTGAGGAGAGGAGAGGAGAGTGGCTGAGGAGAGGAGAGGAGAGTGGCTGAGGAGAGGAGAGTGGCTGAGGAGAGGAGAGGAGAGGAGAGGTGTCTGCAGAAAGAACGAGGTGTCAGCTATGACATGACACCGTGACTTTGAAGAAATCTCTTTTGGTTAGTAAATTAACTGGATTTGTTCTACACATAATTATGCATATCAATTGAATTCTCTTCATGGTGATGTATCCTAGTTACACAAAGGTATAAATATGCAATATCTTCCTTTTCATAGTTGGGTACACTGGATATTATTAAATGTATGCAGTTCTGTCCTTGTCTAATGATGTTCTGTATTTTGTCATTCTGTATTATGTTTCATGTTTTGTGTGGACCCCAGGAAGAGAAGCTGCTGCTTTTGCAACAGCTAATGGGGATCCTAATAAAATACCAAATACCAAATAATTTTAATGAGCTCTGCCCCAAACGAGATCAGATTAGGTTGGACCGGACCAAATATGAAACAATAGACATCTATCTTTCACAAGTTTGGACATCACAGTAGATTACAGTAAACTTCAGTACAGTATAGTACAGTACAATAGAGTTCAGTACCATATAGTACAGCACAGTATATTGGTGTGCTCAACTCTAGTGAAGTCTACTGTGTACTGTACTGAATTCTGATCTACTGTACAGGACTGTGCTCTCTTAACTTGTGAAACATAGACGTCTATGGTCAGTTCAGATTTGAATAATCACGGATGTCTATTGGGCCGAATCAAGGCCGGTCGGGACCGGACCAAAAATCAATGGACGTTGACATTAAAGCCGGTCCGGAACATATCAAACAACGACGTCTGTGCACATTGAAATCAAGCCCAGGGCGAACTGACCAAATGTCAACTACTTTTCAATGTCTATGGACGTCCGGATGCTGGTTACAGTAAATGGAAAGGAAGGGGCTCATGGGTAGGTATCTCGGAGAGATTACACTAATGAGAGAGACCAGAATGTTTTCACACTTGCTTGATCACCAGACGACAGAAAAATAAAGGAAACCAGTATGCCAGTAGAAGGGAGGACAGTAACAGGAGACACTATGAGCTGGACATAACAGTATGCCAGTGGAAGGGAGGACAGTAACAGGAGACACTATGAGCTGGACATAACAGTATGCCAGTAGAAGGGAGGACAGTAACAGGAGACACTATGAGCTGGACATAACAGTATGCCAGTGGAAGGGAGGACAGTAACAGGAGACACTATGAGCTGGACATAACAGTATGCCAGTGGAAGGGAGGACAGTAACAGGAGACACTATGAGCTGGACATAACAGTATGCCAGTGGAAGGGAGGACAGTAACAGGAGACACTATGAGCTGGACATAACAGTATGCCAGTGGAAGGGAGGACAGTAACAGGAGACACTATGCACTGAACATAACAGTATGCCAGTGGAAGGGAGGACAGTAACAGGAGACACTATGAACTGAACATAACAGTATGTCAGTGGAAGGGAGGACAGTAACGGGAGACACTATGAGCTGGACATAACAGTATGCCAGTGGAAGGGAGGACAGTAACAGGAGACACTATGAACTGAACATAACAGTATGCCAGTGGAAGGGAGGACAGTAACAGGAGACACTATGAACTGAACATAACAGTATGCCAGTGGAAGGGAGGACAGTAACAGGAGACACTATGAGCTGGACATAACAGTATGCCAGTGGAAGGGAGGACAGTAGCAGGAGACACTATGAACTGAACATAACAGTATGTCAGTGGAAGGGAGGACAGTAACAGGAAACACTATGAACTGAACATAACAGTATACCAGTGGAAGGGAGGACAGTAGCAGGAGACACTATGAACTGAACATAACAGTATGTCAGTGGAAGGGAGGACAGTAACAGGAGACCCTATGAACTGAACATAAGTATGCCAGTGGAAGGGAGGACAGTAGCAGGAGACACTATGAACTGAACATAACAGTATGTCAGTGGAAGGGAGGACAGTAACAGGAAACACTATGAACTGAACATAACAGTATACCAGTGGAAGGGAGGACAGTAGCAGGAGACACTATGAACTGAACATAACAGTATGTCAGTGGAAGGGAGGACAGTAACAGGAGACCCTATGAACTGAACATAAGTATGCCAGTGGAAGGGAGGACAGTAACAGGAGACACTATGAGCTGAACATAACAGTATGCCAGTGGAAGGGAGGACAGTAGCAGGAGACACTATGAACTGAACATAACAGTATGCCAGTGGAAGGGAGGACAGTAGCAGGAGACACTATGAACTGAACATAACAGTATGCCAGTGGAAGGGAGGACAGTAACAGGAGACACTATGAGCTGAACATAACAGTATGCCAGTGGAAGGGAGGACAGTAACAGGAGACACTATGAACTGAACATAAGTATGCCAGTGGAAGTGAGGACAGTAACAGGAGACACTATGAGCTGAACATAACAGTATGTCAGTGGAAGAGAGGACAGTAACAGGAGACACTATGAGCTGAACATAACAGTATGCCAGTGGAAGGGAGGACAGTAACAGGAGACACTATGAGCTGAGCATAACAGTATGTCAGTGGAAGGGAGGACAGTAACAGGAGACACTATGAGCTGAACATAACAGTATGCCAGTGGAAGGGAGGACAGTAACAGGAGACACTATGAACTGAACATAACAGTATGCCAGTGGAAGGGAGGACAGTAACAGGTGACCCAACTGTAGTTTGCGACTTCGATAATTTCCCATAGTAGCCAATTAAATTGCAGTAATTCCGTTACAGATTTTTCAGAAATTATGTAAACAGTTTTAATCACTTAATAATTCAGAATCAAAAGAGATATCAGTAAAAACACTAGAACTAATTGGTAGGTCGACCTTTACCCTTTACTTCTGGGAACTCTCAGCATCCTCCCTCCTCATGAGGGAGAGAGATTTGAAAATATCTTAAAAGTTATGTGGGGTTTTGGTAACAGAATTTCAAGGTACAAGGCAATGTTTCTTAAACTTACAAGGCAAAACTAAATATAATTGTTGGACTTTACTTCGACGTTGTTCTGTTTTGATGTATTTCTAATACCTTTTTAAGACTTTTTCTCGTAGATGTTTTCTAGGACCCCCTTTTCCATCTGTTCGATCAGAAATCAAAGCCTTTCTTATTCATAATGTTTAGGATAGAAAATGGTTGAGAAAAAAAATTATGTAGGCCTTAATATCTCAAAAAAATACTCTTAAGCTTTTATTTGACACCCAATTTGACATGCTCCTATGGACTTTACATGTTGTTTCTCATGGCTCCTTTTACGTGGAAATGCCCTGAAGCAATATGGCCGAAGCCTGTCCAGATCTTTCACGTCAGTGCAGATGAAGGGGAGGGAGAAGTGGAAAGGAAGACATGCTGGAGTAGTGAAATGCAGCCGGAGACAGAGGGAAACCTCAGTCAAGGGCCCAATCCCAAATGGAGCCCTATGCACTGGTGGAGATCTGAGAGGATTTGACAGGTGTAAGCAATATGGTAATATCTCCCACCTTGCCCTCTGATAGGTTAGGTGGAAGTTTGACCATTTTGCTTAGGGGTCCGTTTTGGATTGGGCCATACTCTCTAAATATAGGCCCCAATAACTGGAGGGAACATGTGAAATATCTGTTTCATCAGCTCTGTCTATTGCATAAAACAGTCTCTCACACGCACATTTCCTGTTTGTCCGGCTCCAGCGGGGTGGAAGGGGCGAACTGGGGTGTATTCATTACGGAAACCGTAAAGAACCAAACGGATGCATACAGAGCAAACGAAACCAAACGGGGAGGGACCTACATGAATTATTCCAATAGAAACACTCGTTTTGGTGCAAACGTTTTGCAACAGACAAAACGTTTTGCAACAGAAAGGGCGTAATGATTACTCCCCTGTGTTTGGTGCTGGCTGTGTCGGCGCGCTTGATTGGTCACCATCTGACCACAGGCTGTGGTGGTGGTGGGGGGGGGTCAGATTAAACCAGCACATCCTGAGGGGCGGGGGAGGGGCCTACACACACACACACACACACACACACTGTGACTCTCATTGACTCACACGTTGCACACACCACAGTCATTGTATAGGGGCTGCCACCACTTCTATTCTTATATGCTTTGGCAGCAAACCCATTCCAGTCACTTCCTATAGGAAATAGCCACTCTCTCTACACACACACACAGACACGCACACACTCCATGGCTGGGGGCAGAGTGAAGTGTTGTATTGAAGTGTGTATTGAAGTGTGTGACCTCTGCAGGGTACTGCGTGGAGCCAGGCGACCCTCCTCTGTTGCAGCAGCAGCTCCAGACCTCCAAGTCTGGCATCCAGCAGGTCATAGAGTGCTTCCGCTCAGGTAACATCTAGTCATGCTACTCAGACGGCACGGAGGCCTTTTAATTAGGAATCACGACACAGTCATACATTGTGTTATGAAACATGATTCAAGTGCGACACCTAGCTTCGACTCTTTCCGTGTTCGCCGATCTAAAGGAAAATGATGATCGCTCCTCCACCAAACCAAGTCTATTTAACTGCGCCTATCATGTTCCTTCCGATCTGCAAACACCGAAGGGTTGTGGGCTCTAGGAGTTGACGATCGATCAGTCCTATTTGTCCTGTCTGTTTGTATCAGTCAGTGCTCACTAACACTGCCCCCTGGGGTTGTCTATGTGTAGGCACTGCCCAGCTGAAGCACATGCTGCTGAACGAGGTGGACACCATCTTTGAGTGTAAGACATGTCGCAGCTTGTTCCGGGGCCTGCCCAACCTCATCACCCACAAAGAGTACTACTGCCTTACCAGACTGCCCAAGCCCGACGGTACGTGTCTACACCTCTCTAAGGCTCTCTTGTTCTCTCTCTGTCTCTCTCCCTCTTTGTCGATGTTTGTCTCTAACTCTGCCCACTTAATGCCTATCCTTGTCTCTTTTTTTTGTCTGTCCCCCACTTTACTCACTCACTCACTCACTCACTCACTCACTCACTCACTCACTCACTCACTCACGGTCTTCGTTGGTCTACACTCACTCTCTCTTTCTCTGTCTTTCTCCATGTCTCTCCATGTCTCTGTCTCTCCCTGTCTCCATGTCTCTGTCTCTCCCTGTCTCTCCATGTCTCTGTCTCTCCATGTCTCTGTCTCTCCATGTCTCTGTCTCTCCATGTCTCTGTCTCTCCATGTCTCTGTCTCTCCATGTCTCTGTCTCTCCATGTCTCGCTCCCTGTCTCCATGTCTCTGTCTGTCTCTGCCTCTCCATGTCTCTTTCTCTCTCCCCTCTCGCTCGCTCTCTCTCTCCGTAATGTAGTCTGTCCCTTTCTCTCCTCCTATACTCTAACTGAATTCTCTTTCATTCTCCAGCCTCTGTCTTTGATCCAGCCTAATTAGCCACTACTCTTCCATTCTCTATGACTTCTGTCTATATCTAGAAAGCCATCTAGGAAATCCTCTGTTCTCTCATCTGTGTATTGAACTAGGGATCATAAGACCATGTCTGTGAAACCACAAAGATGCGTTCAATTGCTATTTAATGATATGGTTGAAACGTGGTGGATGTTGCCACACTGTGCTCATTACATATCTTGTTTGGAAACAGAAAAAAATAGTGTTTTTGTTTCTCCCTTTGGCAAGTTTGAAAACGTTCCTTCTCCCGGGAATGTTCCTTCTTAGTGTTGTGACGTCTCTAGGCTCAATACGCATCACATTTGGGAGCAAATATTGGCGTCTGATTGAAAACGCTCCTTTTCTAACGCCTCTCTCTTCCTCCTCCTTGACCCCTTAGATCCAGCGGGCGACGGCGACAAGCAGAGCGTGGCCATGAAGGACCTCCTGGAGGCCATCTACCCCAGGAAGGACCGGCCGGACTACGTGATGCGCCTGGAGCCAATCCAGACCTCCAATAACGCTGTGTTCCAGTTCCTGTCCTCAGAGGAGGAGCTGGCCCACTTCCCCCGGGCTCCACACACCCCTGGAGGGACCCACACACACAGCCCTGAGCCCTGGGGGGAGCAGGGAGGGACGCCGGAGAATGGACAGACCGGAGAGGGGGAGGAGAGGAGGAGGAGTGACCAGGAGGACGAGGAGGGAGGAGAGGAGGTGGCGCAGCCCGAGGAGGAGGGGTCTACGAGCGGGGTGGGTACATACAGGAGAAAGCGCGCAAGCAGACACAGGCTGGCACACACACACACTAACGCTCGCTATAATACTCTCTCTCTGTCTCTCTCTCTCCCTAGGTGGAGGACGTTACCATCTCGTGCTGCCTGTGTGGTAAGGACTTCAACTCTCGCCGCAGCATCCGCCGCCACTGTCGCAAGATGCACCAGACCAAGCTGGAGGAGCTCCGGAAGTTCACCGAGACGCGCACCGTTCCCATCAGCCTCCTCTCCATGGTTAAAGGTCGGTCTCGCCCCCTGCACACGCCCAGCGGCAAGTCCTGCCCCGTCTGCTTCAAGTCCTTCGCCACCAAGGCCAACGTGCGGCGCCATTTTGACGAGGTGCACCGCGGCCTGCGTCGGGATAGCATCACGCCAGACATAGCCACGCGCCCCGGCCAGCCGCTGTCCCTGGAGGCCACGCCGCCCCGCAAGAGCGCCAGCTCCTCCCCCACAAGAGGTCACACCCCGAAGAGCCTCGGAGCCTCGGGGGCTACCACCCCTCATTCCCCCAAAGCCTCCACCGCGGTGCCCCCTGCCCCTTCTCTCCTGGCATCGGCCCTGTACAACCTGGCCTCCTGCCGCTGTCTGCTCTGCAAGAGAAAGTACAGCTCCCAGGTCATGTTAAAGAGACACATGCGCATCGTCCACAAGATCTACAATCTCAAGAACGTGAGCTCCGTCTCCACGACCGCAACCACATCCATGGCGTCCAACAAAAACAACAACAGCAAAACAGCCACCAACACTGACAGCACCCCTAGCGACAGCACCCCTAGCAACAGCTTGAGCATGAAGGAGGAGGCGGTTGAATCCTGGGACGACCCTGATTCCAGCCCCGCCTCGTCGCCTGGCGACACGGACAGGAAGGACACGGACAGGAAGGGCATCGCCGTGGCAACCAAGTCGGGTCAAAAGATCAAAGAGGAAGAGGGTGGCAGCAGCCCCAAGACATCAACTCGTTCCACTTCCATCAACAGCAGCGGTGGTACTAGTAGTGGTAGTGGGACTCCTGGGAAACCCCCTCAGAAGCTCTCGGTGGGGTTCGACTTCAAGCAGCTGTTCTGCAAGCTGTGCAAACGTCAGTTCAGCTCGCGCCAGAACCTCACCAAGCACATCGAGCTGCACACGGACGGCACGGACATCTTCATCAAGTTCTACCGCTGCCCGCTCTGCCGCTACGAGTCCCGCCGCAAGCGCGACGTCCTGCGCCACGTGACGGTGGTGCACAAGAAGTCGACGGGCTACCTGGCCAAGATCGTGCCCAAGCTGGAGTCGCGTGCAGTCAAGCGGCCGGCTGAGGTGGTCCTCAACTCTCCCCCCAATGCCAACAACAACAAGAGAGGAGGAACAACGGTCAAGGAGGAAGTGAACGGGTGCCACTCGGCCTCCTTTCCCCCTACACCCCCAGTCACCCGCAAACAGGAGCTCCTCAACAACTCCTCCTCCACCTCCTACCCAGTCACCCGTAAACAGGACCTCCTCTCCTCCTCCACTCCGGTCACTCGTAACCAGGAGAGACAGGAGAGGCAGCAGGAGGCCCAAACCGGGTCACCTGTCACCCGTAAGAACGACAAACAACACCCCGACACCCCTGCCCCGACGCCCCCCCACACGCGTCGCCATGACGCCCACCAGGAGAGCAGCAGCAGTAGCACAGAGGTGCGTGTCACCAAGAACTTCTCGCTCCACGCGTGTGACGTGTGCGGCCGGGCCTTCGCCAAGAAACTCTACCTGGAGTCCCATAAGAGGAGCCACCGGAACGCCACGCCACCGGTCAGCATGCCGCCCAGTGACGCCAGGGCTAAGGGGGTCAGCACTCGGTCTAAGGCACTGCTCTGGTGAGCCTCACTACACATATGGTTCTTTGTTGATATCTTGTAGTAAGAGAGGGGGAGAGAGAGGAAGTGGCGCGTGAAATGGGTTGTTATGAGAGAGAGGGGGGGGGTGTCTGAGAGAGATTGAGCCAGAAGAGTAGGGTTGGGTGATATCACGATAGTATCGTCTGTTGACGATGATTGACAGCCTATTTGAACTTGGTTTAGCCTATTTCAACTTGGTTTAGCCTATTTGAACTTGGTTTAGCTTATTTGAACTTGGTTTAGCTTATTTGAACTTGGTTTAGCCAATTTGAACTTGGTTTAGCCTATTTGAACTTGGTTTAGTCTATTTGCGCTTGGTTTAGCTTATTTGAACTTGACTGGGCAGCGCACAGCAGGGCAGCACACGAGTGACATTCCGAGTAATATCCTATTCCTGCTATAGCTTAGTTCAATATGTTATAGAGTGGAGAATTCCACCAAAGCGGCGCAAAATGTCCAGTCAGAAAATTGTGTTTATTTCTCTCTGTCTCTGTCAGATGTATGGACCTTATAACCTAAACCTATTAATTTTAGACATACACCGATTGTACAAAACGTTTAGAACACCTTCTTAACACCTTCTTAATATTGAGTTTTACCTCAGAACAGACTCAATTCGTCAGGGCATGGACTCTACAAGGTGTCGAAAGCGTTCCACAGGGATGCTGGCCCATGTCGACTCCAATGCTTCCCACAGTTGTGTCAAGTTTGCTGGATGTCCTTTGGGTGGTGGACCATTCTTGATACACGCGGGAAACTGCTGAGCGTGAAAAACCCAGCACCGTTGCAGTTCTTGACACAAACCGAGGTGCCTGGCACATACTACCATATCCTGTTCAAAGGCACTTAAATATTTTGTCTTGCCCATTCACCCTCTGAATGGCACACATATACAATCCATGTCTCTAGGCTTAAAAAATCTACACTGATTGAAGTCACCTAGATTCACCTGGTCAGTCTGTCATGGAAAGAGCAGGAGTTCTTAATGTTTTGTACACATTATGTAACGGCTAATCCTTATCTATCTCTGTTTTCAATTTTTGGGGGCCATTTTCCCTTCTCTCTCCATTTCGATAGGCTATGAATATTACTTTGGGCTAGGCTACGCTTTCATCTCAAAAAGTTGTTTGGATAGCCTAAAAACATAAGTAGCCAGGGTAATAATGAGGGAGAACAAATATCAATAGCCTATAGAAAAATTGAATGACAAGTTGAATCAAGTTTAAGCTTATTAATAAAGAAATTATCCATGAGATGCAGAGAAATCCCTCGACGCGAAAACCAAGTGGCCAATCCTCCTACTAGCTAAAGTTATGAACCTTATCCAATTTCCCAAATATTCTAATAGCCTAAGAAGGTTAGTTAAAGGTTAATTAAAGTTGCCGCTTTGAAGAACAACAAGAACGAAAGTGGGAGTCTACAGGCCTAGGTAAAGACTATTCTCAATCACAGTTTTATGAGAGATTGAACCAACGATATTAAGAGAGGAGGATGTGGCAAATAAAGCAAATAGTATCCAGTTCTGAAGATGATAGACTTTGCTTCTATCCAGCCCGTGATTTAGAACCAAACTACGGCAAGACGGCCAGTTCCTCGTCGGTTCACTGTCACGTAGCTCCGCCATGTGAGCGCCACTCAAACCTGTTCCATGCCCAAAAGCTTCACCAGGAAAGATTTGCCTGCACTTAGCCTCTGCCCGGGCTTTCAGCAACATTGTCTTCTGTCGTGATTCGTCCAGTTGTAGCATGTGATTTCGCGCTATAGCCCAATCGGGGAGGGTGATACCATCGTATATCATGTTTTATGAGTTTAAATGTCCTTAAACTTCATTCTCTGTTCACTCACTCTGTCTAATAAAATTTGGATCCCGGAAATAAGGCTGAATCGCTCCTTCTCCAGGTTTTACTGCTCTCCCTGGGCTCTGTGTGGTCTGTCTGTCTCTGCTCAGGACTAGCCTCTTTAGCTGTGATTAAACGAACCCCACCACTGTGTTTTGTGTGTGTGTGTGTGTGTAGGTCACGGTGGGGTGTCAAGAGACCACAGAGCGGGGGAAGAACATTCTCTTTTAGCACACACATACATCATTGAAACCCTTTGGTCTCAGTCTGCTACGACACACACACACACACACACACACACACACACACACACACACACAGGCTGATTCAGGTGTCGCTTCTCCTCCAGAGAGTTGAACTTGTTTTCTCCCCTGGACGACTGTAGGTTTCAATGAAAGGGAGCGAGCACAGACACCTGATTAAAGTGTGTGTGTGTGTGTATATGAGAGTGTCCAGACAGACAGTTGATTAGTGTGTGTGTGTTTGTCATCCAGGTCCAGACAGACAACTGATTAAAGTGTTAGGGTGTTTATGTCTGGGAGGAGGCTAGTCCTTGGGGTAGTGATGTTACAGCAGGGCAGAGGAGAGAAAACAGAAACAGTGTTTAAACGGGCTCTAATTGACTGTCGAGCGCCTTCTAACAGCTGCTGTTGTCTCTCTCACTCACTCTCTCTCAGATCCCCAGTCTCGTCTCACTCCTGGTTCTTGGGAGCCTCCATCCTGAGAGGAGAGACTAAACGGATGAAGGAGCACCGCTAACGATGATGAAAGCAGCTGGACTGGAAAAGTGAAACAGAGAGAGAGAGAGAGAGAGAGAGAGGAAGGGGTGAAAGAAGGGGAGACTTCACATCTAAGGGACCAAAAGTATTGTTGGAATCCGACACTAGAAGGAGGGATGGGAGCCAACGTGATGCCAGAGGTGTGGAGCCGGACACTCACTCTGTGGAGGCACTGATGCTATCACACTGCTCTGTGTAGGTTATAATCACTGTATGTACATGTAGATATATATATATATATATATATACACACACACACCTGGTCTAAACCTGAGCCTGTATAAACCTTAGGGGTGGGGAGAGAAGAGGGCAGAGTTGGAAGTGCTCTTAGCACACCATAGATATCCCATATCTGACCAGTAGAGGGTGCTCCAGTTCTGCTTTATAGGATCAGACTTTAAGGCAGGGCTCCCGAACCCTGTTCCCGGAGAGCTACCCTCCTGTAGGTTTTCACTCCGACCCCAGTGGTATCTTACCTGATTCATCTTATCAACTAGCTCATTATTAGAATCAGGTGTGCTAGATTAGGGTTGGAGTGAACCTACAGGACGGTAGCTCTCCAGGAACAGGGTTGGAGAGAGAACCTACAGGACGATAGCTCTCCAGGAACAGGGTTGGAGAGAGAACCTACAGGACGGTAGCTCTCCAGGAACAGGGTTGGAGAGAGAACCTACAGGACGGTAGCTCTCCAGGAACAGGGTTGGAGAGACCTCCCCTGTAGGTTGTGAACTTGACCCAGCCAGAGCCAGCAGTAGTGATGTTAGTGGTTTATTTCCTCAGCTCATAGTAAGCTATCCATCCACTGGGAAGGACTCCATACTAACTCAGTCCATCCAGATAGGCTTTAGTTTTTCTGTCATTCCAAGAGATAGGTTTTGGGTGATTAACTGACGGAGAAAGACCACGTAGGTGGCTGACCAGCGATACACTGGCACATTGAAGAGACGGTGACCATTGATTGGTTGATTGATGAATGACTATAGCTGTGTTTAAACAGGCAGCCCAATTCTGATATTTTTTTTCACTAATTGGACTTTTGACTAATCAGATCAGCTCTGAAAAAGCGCTGATAGGTAATTATCATGAAACTGTAAAAAAAAAAAAAAAAAATGTAAAATACATTTTTCCCAAAATGTCCTCTTGAATCACTGAGATTAGGATCTGTACTTATCTATTTCATAATTATTATACTTTTTTTTATCAGATATTATACATTTGACCAACCTTTTCACAAAAAGTCCAAAAAAGGTATAAACAAATCAGTATTTTTAATATTTGTTAATATTGCACCTCTAATGACAAGGCCTGAGTTAAACATAACACTGAAATTTTTTATACAGTTATTATCAAATTAAAACCGACTTCCCAATTTGAGCTCTTTAGCTGATTTGGTAATTACGGTAATAAGACTAGTCCTCAGACACTGTATTTGTATGTAATACATATTATAGTGTAATGTAAACTTCAACCAGTATACAATTTTTATGATTTATGGACAAATGTATGATTTATATACAGCAACATATTTTGTTAGGTTTTCTGAAGAAAACGTTTTATAATGACCTGAGAATTTAATCCGGACACATTTCGCTAATGAGAATTTGGGGTGAAAATGTACAAAATTCTGGCGAAAATGTTACATTTATTTAAAATAAGACACTTAGTTCTTTTGCAGATGCATCATGGTTTTGTAACTCAATTTGCTACAGACTTTTTTCAAAAGACCATTAGTGAGGGGAGAAAAAATCTGAATTTGGCTGCCTGTATAAACATAGCCATAGTGACAGACCAAATGTACAATGTCTTGTTCAGCCAGAAAGCAATGGCACAATGGAAAAGAAACAGACCAAATTGTATTTTTCTAACGGAAAAGCTTGTTAAACCAGGTTTTGGACTGATGTACATATTAACTGTCATATGGATGGTATAAACGATAGATATATTGGCAGATGTATAGGTGATGTATAGTTTTTGTTTGAATCTCCCGGAAAAGTAGAGATATATACTCCAATATCTCTGAATAGTGAGATATTTTATTTTTCTCTGTGTTCAAAGCACTGAAGAATCTGTTATGTTCCGACTCTCACTCATATGACTGTGTCAAAACCAGATGGTGAAATGACGTAGAGAGTTTTCTTTCTTTCTTTAAAAGAGAGGATGTGTGTTTTGGCGGCACATCTGTGACAGAGCAGAAGGGAAATGAAGTGATTTTACTTTTCAAGACTGATTTTCCTTATTTGTCCTCTACATTCAGATATTAAAGAGTGTAGCCATTTCCTAGGACTGTGTACTAACTAACCTAAACGCCTCCATAGCATAAGGAGAAGAGTAGATAAGTTAAGTTTTTGAAAATAATGTAACCCATAAATCCATCCTGAAGAAATCAACTGTTACCCCAATAATAAACAACCCAAAGGGAAAATGTGTTGTGTTTTTATTTTGTAGTTGTGAAATGTATATTTTCCCCACTATTTCAGCTAGAATCAATTGAGATAATCAAACCCTCAACATTTGTTCGGAGAGCTGTGAATGAACTATTCAGTTTATGGTTAATCCGTCTGAACTTATTATAGCCCCCCCTGTCTCAAACCCAGGCCATATTATGCAGCATTGTGGCTTACACACAGACACACCTCATTCATTCATTATGCCGGTGTTATGGTACTGATGGCTTTTCAGAACTGATGGCTTCTACGGTTGTGGCTAGTACAGCTCCGTCTAGTTGTCGTGTCAGGGACAACTGAAGAATTTTAGCTAAGCCTAACCCTTTTCCTAACCTTAACCTAATTCTCATAACCTGCTGCGTTAGCTCTCCTAACCTACGTTAAGTCCATAGCAGAACTCCATCTAGCCACAATCATAGAAGCCACCAGTTCCAGAGAAACCC
Organism: Salmo trutta; assembly: GCF_901001165.1. Classification (NCBI taxonomy): domain Eukaryota; kingdom Metazoa; phylum Chordata; class Actinopteri; order Salmoniformes; family Salmonidae; genus Salmo; species Salmo trutta. The sequence goes on from NC_042964.1 coordinate 34,087,692, forward strand.
ACCAGGGGATAAATTGGTCCGGGTTCCGCCAAGACCTGTGATCCAAATGAGAGCCAGGCGGAGCTGAGACGCGATACCTTTGGTTATGGGAATCTTTTATTATCTAATGAAAAATTGTTGTCCACATTAAATTTTCCTCAGCTATCAACACGAGTAAGCAACAGCTAAATCATACAACCCCATATGTAAAAAAAATATAAAAAATCCTCTTCAGGTGCTTTCATATTGCAAGTGGCACACAGGGAGAGAAACATGCATTCCCAGTCATTGTAGCCTTCAACATTCTTAATGCAGTCGTGGGAAAACACACCTTTGAAAGAAGTTTTGATGGCCACTCTTAAAAGAGGACGATCATAGAGCATTCTAGTGTTGAACTGCACCATTTTAGAAGTTTTTAGCAGTGGCATGGTTTCTGGGTCCTTGCTATCTGGGATCCTTAGGATGTCCCTACCCATTGAAGTTGACATTTTAAAGAGTTAATACAGTGCTTTCGGGAAAGTTTTCAGACCCTTCACGGTTTCCCATGTTTTGTTACATTACAGCCTTATTCTAAACTTGATTAAATATATATTTTTTCCTCATCAATCTACACAATACCCTATGATGACAAAGCGAAAACAGGTTTTAGAAATGTTTGCAAATGTATTAGATATAAAAAACAATATCTAATTTACATAAGTATTCAGACCCTTTGGTATGAGACTCGAAATTGAGCTCAGGTGCATCCTGTTTCCATTGATCATCCTTGAGATATTTCTACAACTTGATTGGAGTCCACGTGTGGTAAATTCAATTGATTGGACATGTTTTTGAAAGGCACACACCTGTCTATATAAGGTCCCACAGTTGACAGTGCATGTAAGAGCATAAACCAAGCCATGAGGTCAAAGGAATTGTCCGTAGAGCTCCGAGACAGGATTGTGTCAAGGCACAGAAAAATGTCTGCAGCATTGAAAGTCCCCAAGAACACAGTGGCCTCCATCATTCTTAAATTGAAGACGTTTGGAAGCACCAGGACTCTTCCTAGAGCTGGCAGCCCGGTCAAACTGCGCAATCGGGGGAGAAGGGGCTTGGTCAGGGATGTGACCAAGAACCCGATGGTCACTCTGACAGAGCTCCAGAGTTCCTCTGTGGAGATGGGAGAACCTTCCAGAAAGATAACCATCGCTGAAGCACTCCACCAATCAGGCCTTTATGGTAGAGTGGCCAGACGGAAGCCACTCTTCAGTAAAAGGCACATGACAGCCCGCTTGGAGTTTGCCAAAAGGCACCTAAAGACTCAGACCATGAGAAACAAAATTCTCTGGTCTGATGAAACCCAACATTTTTGGCCTGAATGCCAAACGTCACATCTGGTGGAAACCTGGCACCATCCCTACGGTGAAGCATGGTGCTGGCAGCATCATGCTGTGGGGATGGGAAGACTAGTCAGGATCGAGGGAAAGATGAACAGAGCAAAGTACAAAGATCCTTGATGAAAACCTGCTCCAGAGCGCACAGGACCTCAGACTGGGGTGAAGGTTCATTTTCCAACAGGACAATGACCCTAAGCACACAGCCAAGACAATGCAGGAGTGGCTTCGGGACAAGTCTCTGAATGTCCTTGAGTGGCCCATCCAGAGCCCGGACTTGAACCCGGTCTAACTTCTCTGGAGAAACCTGAAAATAGCTGTGCAGCAAAGCTCCCCATCCAACCTGCCAGATCTTGAGAGGATCTGCAGAGAAGAATGGGAGAAACTCCCCAAATACAGGTGTACCAAGCTTGTAGCGTCATACCCAAGAAGACTCGAGGCTGTAATCGCTGCCAAAGGTGCTTAAACAAAGTACTGAGTAAATGTATTATTTCAGTTTTTTTTTTAAATAAATTTGCTAACAATTATAAAAACCTGTTTTTGCTTTGTCATGGGGTATTGTGTGTAGATTGATGAGAGGAAAAACGATTTAATCAATTGTAGAATAAGGCTGTAACGTAACAAAATGTGGAAAAAGTCAAGGGGTCTGAATATTTTTCGAACGCACTGTATACGGGTTAAGGTTAGCATTAGGTAAGAGTAAGGGTAGAGGTTAGGGTAGGGACATCCCAAGGATCCCCTATAGCAGGGAGGCATAGGGGAGATTGGGGTGAAATGTGACACTGGCCAGGTGCAACAGGTAGGCCTACATTATATTCACAGTACATTATCCTTGTCTGTGTGCCAGTGGAATGTTTTTTGGGGACATTCAAGTCATCAAAGGTTGCTAGCAACAAGATAGCCTAATGTTTAGAGTTTGTGATCTAGCTGATGATTAGCCCATTGGGATAAATGCAAATGGGAAACCATCAGACTATTTATTTATAGCCACTATGCTGCATCAGTTGGGCTACAACAGGTGATCATGCTTACTGCTGAATATCACACCTGCCTGATGGTATGGACCAATATGTTATTGGGCTAATTTCTGGAGGGGGAAATTATTTTATTTTAATTCATTTTGGAGTAGAATGTCCTTTTAAAAAGTCACCAGAATTGTCCTTTTCACAGTCATTCTCCCCCCCAAAATGTTTAAGTCCCTCCACGACCTGGAGACCAAGTATGCTGTGATACAGTATGTCCGTTTATTATGTACACCCATTTAGTACCGGGTCCCCATTTGCCTCCAGAACAGACTGAATTCTCAGGGGCATGGATTCTACAAGTCGGAAATGTTCCACAGGGTTGTTGGCCCATGCTGACGCGATGGCATCACGCAGTTTCTGCAGAATGGATGCCGGTACATCACCAGCCTGTACCGTACCAGGCAGGATGGGTCCATGGACTCATATAACTCTGCCATCAGCATGATGCAACAGCAACCGGGATTTGTCGAACCAGGCGATGAGGAATGGAACCCGATGTGGTCATCTGCTACAATAGCCCATCTGTGACAAGGATCGATGAGATAGTTTTCTGCACACCACTGTTGTACTGCGTTGTTATTCATCTGTTTGTAGCTCGCCTGTTAGCTTGCACGATTCTTGCCATGCTCCTTCGACCTCTCATCCGTATATACTCAGTTTATTAGGTACACCGATTTAGTACCGGGTCGGATCCCCCTTTGCCTCCAGAACAACCTGAATTCTCCGGGACATGGATTGTGCAAGTCGGAAATGTTCCACGAGGATGTTGGTCCATACTGACGCGATGGCATCACGCAATTTCTGTGGCTAAGAAAGGAACAATTGGAAAATAATTTTGGTTTCAACCCCTGCTTCAGAGTGCTATAGAAATAGCATACAAGCAGTTTTACTATGACTTCTGCAGTGCATGGCCAGATTAATCAAAATATGAATTCGGAGGGCAGAAATGATTAAGTATTAAAGCATTAGACCTCTCACCAAAGGCATCAGTCATATAAAAGTTATACTTAAATCCAAAATGATTTTCTAGTAAATTAGTGGAAATGTCTCACCCAATGTTCCAGAATGGTCTTTTTCCTTTTAATCAGATTACAACTGCTCACTTTTGGTTATTTGAAAACGAAATAATCTCCAAAATATCATTATTTTTTAAACAAGCCATAGAAAGTTGGTTGCAATTTCAGTTTACCCTCCACATGAAAAGACAGAACAAATAATACAACAAACATTGTGGTTATGTCACGACTTCCGCCGAAGTCGGCTCCTCTCCTTGTTCGGGCGGCGTACGGCGGTCGACGTCACCGGCTTTCTAGCCATCGCCGCTCCATTTTTCATTTATCCATTTGTTTTGTCTTGTTCCCTGCACACCTGGTTTTCATTCCCCAATCACACTACATGCATTTATTCCTCTGTTCCCCCTCATGTCTTTGTGTGTGATTGTTTCGGGTTGCGTTTATTTCCGTGTTTTTAATTCACGAGGTATGGTTATTTGTTTGTACTTTATTATTGTGACTGTTTGAGCGTTTTTGCACTTTGGCATATTGGATGGAGGTTTCGACGCAGTGGCGTCCGTCTGTTGGTTTCTCCTGCCTAAATAAAGTGTGCGCCTGTTCACAACACTCTGCTCTCCTGCACATGACTCCGCTCCCAGTACGCACACCATTGACAGGTTAAACTCAAATATAATTTACTAATTGATAAAAAAAGGTATAATCTTGGATTAGCTAACACAACGTGCCATTGGAACACAGGAGTGATGGTTGCTGACAATGGGCCGTTGTACGCCTACTTAAATATTCCATTAAAAATCAGCCGTTTCCAGGTACATTAGTCATTTACAACATTAACAATGTCTGCACCGTATTTCTGATCAATTTTATGTTATTTTAATGGAAAAAAAATGTGCTTCAAAAACAAGGACATTTCTAAGTGACCCCAAATTTTTGAACGGTAGTGTGTATATATGTATGTACGTATGTGTATATATATGTATGTACGTATGTGTATATATATGTATGTACGTATGTATATATATATGTATAAATGTATGTACGTATATATATATGTATGTACATATATATATATATATATATGTAAGTATATATCTATGTAGTTTATATATATATGTATGTTATTTTAATGGAAAAAAAATGTATATATATATGTATATATGTATGTACGTATATATATATATGTACGTATATATATATATGTACGTACATATATATGTATGTACGTATGTATGTATGTATGTATGTATGTATGTATGTATGTATGTATGTATGTATGTATGTATGTACGTAGGTATATATGTATGTATGTACGTACGTATATATGTATGTATGTACGTACGTATATATGTATGTATGTACGTATGTACGTACGTATATATGTATGTATGTATGTACGTATGTATATATATGTATGTACGTATGTACATATATTTACCCCAAAAATATATGGGGGTTTGGAAATTATGCGAACAATTACATTGACGGAAGCAACAGTCTATCTGCAATATTAAAGCTGATCCACCCCCTAAAAAAAAGAGTTTAAAAAGAAGTCTAGAGACCTGTGGACAAAAACATTTTAAAGACCTCCCCACTTGGCATCAGAGAGCTAATTTCATGCAATTCTACACATTTTTCCATGGGGCAGAGAGAATGCTGCAGTATAAAGCATAAAGTACAGTGCATTTATGTTCAAAACAACATTCTTAGGTAATACAAGAATTTAGTTGATTATTTGTGTCAGAGGAGGCTGGTGTGAGGAGCTATAGGAGGATGGGCTCATTGTAAGGGCTGGAATGGAATTCGTGGAACGGAGTCAAACATGTGCTTTCCATTCCAGCCATTACAGTGAGCCCATCCTCCTATAGCTCCCCCCAGCAGCCTCTGCTAAATGTGGCTGCCAATATCTGTGTAAACCAGGCCCATGCTGTGCATCTAAGGGTAAAGATTTCATTTGGATGAATAATATTACTGTGTCGTACCCTCTAAACCTTTTCCAATGATCCCATGCCCAAAATTCGTTAAATCTGTTGTTTATAGCCATATTCATAAAACAATTCTAATAGGAACGTTTTATACACACTGAGTGTACAAAACATTAGGAACACCTGCTCTTTCCATAACATAGACTGACTAAGTGAATCCAGGTGAAAGCCTTGATCCCTTATTGATGCCACACCTTATTGATGTCTCCTCCCCAATCATCCACAGCGATTGAAGTGGATTGGAAGAAGGGTTTTTAAGGCTTTTCTTTAGCCTTTTAGTTTATTAGGTACCGTTTACGAAAATGGTTCGCTCGTACAGACAGTGAGTCACTTGGCCTTGGCTTGCTATACAAAGCAGCCCGACAGGCGGTGTGTACTGTATATGAGACAGTATTTTGCGATCAGGCAGCGGACCCCTTGTAGTACCTCCACTGACCCCCAGGCGTCCGCGGACCCTATTTAAGAACCACTGGGCTAGGCTACTTTTGATATTGAGGCTCGGATTTAAATTGGTATATTATTGGTGGATTTGAAGTGTTTTTGCGTATTGATAGTCTATCCCTGAAAAAGTATGCTTAGGTTGATTCAACCTATGGGCTTTTTTTTGACAGAAGAGCTAAAATCAATAGTTTCCATGAATTGACATGACCGATGTTTCGTTTCTAGACCTACTGTGGGCTACGTAACGCTAGATGGCGATAGTGCTCTATCTAGTGAGGCGCTCGCTCCTAAAGTCATGACAATTTTATCACGTCTCGCACATCAGCCTCATTGAACGTGAAATAGTTTTTTTGTTGATGAATCAGCTGCCTGAACTTTGCTCGTACCCCCGTCTGTATTCATTTTGGTTGTTAATTACCAATATATAGCATAAGTCAAGTTATAAATTGATCATTGCAACCAATAGGCCTGTTGATTGGAATTTGCCTATTTGCATGTAGCAACACATGTATATTGGTGTGAGCGTTTTTTGTTGGCTATTATGCAGCTAGTAGATGTAGGCTTATTGATGTCGTCAGATGTCTTGTTTACAGACGTTGATTTCAATCATAACTGATTCATTTAATGGGACTCTTCTGGGCAGATGCATCAGAATGTGACTGCGTAAATGTTGCATTCCAAACAGTTTCTTTGTCATTTATGCTACAGATAAATGGTGTCGATGCTGATAAAGGGAGAAGAGGGTATGCGGAGAGAGGGTGAGAGAGAGAGAGAGAGAGAGAGAGAGAGAGAGAGAGTTGGGAGACCAATCGCTGCCGGTGGGTGTTTTTTTTGTGATTCATTTTGGCGGAGACGCGCGCTCGCTGCTTGGCTGGATGGCTGCATGCGCTGTCCCTTTCAGCACCGACAACCAGAGGCGCGTGCATCTGTGAGTGGGATGCGAAGGCGCGAGGAACCCTCAATCAAGTCACGGAAAAGCAGGTAGGCATTTTTTTTTAAATTACATATTTCGTTTCATAGTTTTCGTATGTCTGAGAAGGTCCCATCAGACATCATTCTTCCAGGTTTCCCCTATCTTCCTCTATCTGAAGAATCCATCGCTCTTCCTCATCTGCATTTTTTTTCTCCCTCATTGTTAAATTAATTACCCTCGATGGTTCTGCAAATTAGCCCGTAAATAACTATTTATCCTTTCATTATCGATATGCATAGTTGATGTTGACAGTCCACACTGTATCATTAGTCAGTTGTGACCTGTAGCTAAATGAGAGGGTTCGGGTTTGGGAAAGGAAACTGCTGAGCTCCGCAACGAAGTTCCGATATTGACCCAAAGGAATGCGCTCTCTGCTCTGTTCCGCGCGCCAAGAAACAGCATCCCCTCAGATGGCATTTAGGAACGATCCATACATCTGATCTTACCCGTAGCCCAAACGTCGTGTTTTGTGATATAATTAGTTGTAATTAATATGGGAAAATTAGATGAAAATAATTGGGATATGAATAGTGTGATTTTCAGAGCTCACTGAAAAAGGACGCATTATTTCACACACATGAACGACGCTGTCTCAATCTCTAGACGCAAAAATGTTATATTGAAAAAAAAAACATGGTTTGATAACGTTTTAATCTAATTAAATGTAGCCTACCATGAAGACATCATTAGGTCGTTATTTCTCTTTGGAGCACAAACCAGATATGTATTCCACAGCCGCCTGCTTCATTCCACTGCTTTAATCAGTCGTGTGTTTCAGAGGGTGGTGGTGTACCCCACATTGAACCCGATCTATCCCCGCAACAAATCATACTAACCCACCACTTCCACCACGTCTTCTGTAGGGAGTTCCGTTGCTTCTCTCATCTGCCAGAACGGGTCAAGGGAATTGGAGGATCACAAGTCAATTTCGGGGGGAACCGTTGGAGGGATTTGGGATGTGTTTGATTCGTTCCCGTTTGTTGGTGTCTTTACCTGCCTGTGATCTGAATGCAAAAAAAAACAGATGTCATATACTACGTGTGCGGTGAGAGGTGGGAAACGAATGAGGAGGGGGAGGAACGGGCGGGGAGAGGGGAGAGAGAAACGAGCAGAGGGAGGGGGAGAAAATAGCAGAGAGAGAGAGAGAGAGAGAGAGAGAGAGAGAGAGAGAGAGAGAGAGAGAGAGAGAGAGAGAGAGAGAGAGAGAGAGAGGCGAAAAAGAGAGAAAAGCCATCACTTTGTGGAGAGAGCAGTGCGCTTCCCAGAGAACGTCTCTGTACATGAGAAAACCTAATATAATGACCGGTAGAGCGGGTGGTGCAGCCTGACACCTAGTGATTGGTGTAAATTAAAAAGTGAAATGTGCCAGCCTCTGCCTCGCAGGGTAATACTCCCTTCATCTTACTGCCAACAATAACGATCACACTGCTGGAATTTCCACCGTTCTGTCAATTCTCTCTTATTAGTGAGTCACACGTTCCAACCCGAGCAGGATCGAAAGTGATAACGTTTTATTGCAGAAGTGAAATACAATTCTGTAAAAGAAAACAATATGTTGAAAGATCCATTCTTACACTGTAAACCCCAAGCCATTATTAACTCAAATACTTCTAGTAAGTCGAACTCAAAGTCAATGAAAAGTCATTATTACTTAAAATGTGTATGTGGTACTGACTCAAAACTAAATGAGAAATCACATCAGCTCTATTTAAAAAAAAGTTATTATAACAAATAACAACAAAATAACCTTTTCCCAGCATGCTCTACTTCAGGTCGATTTAAAAAAAAAAAAATTAATATCTGTGTTTTTGAATGTAGGTTGAGGGATGGATTGATAGATAAATCTTATGCTAAATAAAGATAAATAACATATTTTTTTCTAAAATAATCTAATAATTTTTTGCACCCCTTACTGAAATGGTTGTTCCAGCTGAAATGGTTTAGGTAGTCTCCTCATTATGTCGATGTTGGAATGTCGGTGAATAAGAATTGCAACTGTTGAATAGCCCATCTCTGGCTGGTTTCCAATAGGAATTACGCGTCGCTTTGCAAGCTAGCGTAATGTGACATGCAGTTAGCGTTGCAAAATTCTTGAGAATATCCCAGGTTTTCCAGAAGTTGTGGTTGGAAGATTCCTGGAAATCCTTCAACCAGGATTTTTTTTTTAAATCTGGGAAAGTAACTGGAATTTTGTTCAGCCTCAAAACAAGGCCTTATGTATTGTCATAAAGAGTTTAATTATAATAACATTCACCTAGGAACTCACTCGATGAAGACCACAGGACTGAAATGGAATGAATTCAACAACCATGTCTCTGTCACTAACAATACAGTCATCGGTGGTAACTACAATTCACTCGAAAAGGCAAGGCACACTGGGAAATTATAGTGGATGCGTGGCTTAGTGGGGGCGTTACTCAAAATGTTCAAGCTGATACAACTCAAATCTGGAACCCCTACAGGCTCACAGTGAATATAGTTTTGAGTAAAGACTACACAATTACTGTACTCAAATATATTAAGTGCAATGAATTTCCTCAAAGTTTTGAGTAAAGACAGCACATTGGGGTTTACAGTGTACGCATGAATACAGCCTGAATAGCCAATTAGGAATATAACCTAGCCATAAAAGTGTGCTGTTTTATATTAAAATGCGTGTGCCTTACCCAAGTGCATTATATATATATTGTTTTGTTAAAGTGCTTGGTAAAGTGCTATAGTAATGTTATCCTTTCAAGGTAAATGATTCATATATTTCCTAAGAGTATAGTTAGCAACCATACACTGAGTGTACAAAACATTATGAACATCTGCTCTTTCAATGACAGACTGACCAAGTGAATCGAGGTGAAAGCTAGGATCCCTTATTGATGTCACTTGTTAAATCCACCTCAATCAGTGTAAATGAAGGGAAGGAGACAGGTTAAATAGGATTTTTAGGCCTTGAGACACTTGAGACATGGATTGTGTGTGGGTGCCATTCAGAGGGTGAATGGGCAAGACAAAATATTTAAATGCCTTTGAAGAGGGTATGGTAGTACGTGCAAGGCGCACCGGGTTTGTGTTAAGAACTGCAACGCTGCTGGGTTTTTCACGCTCAACAGTTTCCCGTATGTTTCAAGAATGGTCCACCACCCAAAGGACATCCAGCCAACTTGACACAACTGTGGGAAGCATTGGAGTCAACATGGGCCAGCATCCCTGTGGAACGCTTTCAACATATTTTAGAGGCCATGCCCCGATGAATTGAGGCTGTTCTGAGGGCAAAAAGGCTGTTCTGAGGGTAACTCAATATTAGGAATGTTTTCTACATTTTTTTGTACACTCAATGTATGTGAAAGTGCTGGATGTGTGGAAAGGTGATATTGATATGTATGGAAATATGGGTACATGGAGGGGCAGGGAGGGAGAAATATTGCCACGATGTCCCGAATATACATTAGGCTATTTATATGCAATGATGCAGCAGTTCCCTAGCATCTCAGCATCCCAGAAATGCGCAGCCGGTTCAGCCCACACAAGCATACTGCGCAGCATCTGTGCCTTTTGGAACGAACACGGACGCGCGCAAAAGTGGTCATGTCGCGCAGGAGGAAGTTTAGACTTATTTAGCCAATACTGCCATATGTACAGTATTGCTAGGAATGTGAAACTCATTGATATTTCCACATTGTGATGTTGTTAATATGCTCTTCTATCCAACTCAGACGAATATCCACACATTTGACTATTTTGGGGAAGCGGGTGTGGTCAAACCATAACCGGTCAAACACACTATTAGGAAGGCCCTCCTCCTCTCTCTCGGTGATTGTCTTTTCCTCATGCCTTTGTTTTGTCTGAGGAATATTGATATGATATGATATGAATGCTAAAAGTTAATTAGTGGGCTACAGATAAACTAGGCCAGCCAGTGGATATTATATTTTGAGGTAAAGAGGGCACCCAGTAGCCTAATCTGATTGGCCAGCAATAACATCACTTCCATTCGTGAAGGAAGTCCAAAGCGGGAATGAGACCAGCAAGAAAACAAAAGAGAGTTACTCCAAAACCTGCTCCACGAAAGCCTTGCGCTTCTCACTGACTCACATACTAGGATGGCTTGCTACATCATTACTGTCCTGTTTCTGATGATAATGATTAGGTAGCTGAGGTGACACCTCCCAGGTTTGGATTCCCATGCAGCTGTCAGTCAAACAGGTGTAGAACCAGTAGATGTTCACTGAATGACTGAATGATTACACACTGAGTAACCTTCACTCTGTCCACGTGAATAATTCATTCTGGAGCGTTGTTGATGTGTTTGACAGGCTTGGCACTTTGTGTTTGACAGGCTTGGCACTGGCGGATAGGATGGACTTGTCAGTGGGATAGGATTGGCGGTTGTGTGTGTGTGTGTGTGTGTGTGTGTGTGTGTGTGAGGGAGGGAGGGACTGTGTGTGCTACCCAGTAGATGGCTGACTGAGGCACTGACTGCTTTGTGTTCTCTGTGTGTGTATCTTCCAGGGTCTGCTGAAGATGTGAGTTCAGGATTATCATCACTGCAGCTGCACTTACCTCCTCTACTAGTCTCTCTGTCTCTATCTCTGTCTCTATCTCTCTCTATCTCTCTCTCCTCTACTGGGTCATGCATGCCTCATGGGCCCGGGACATCTTAGAGCGGCCTGCTAACTCCTTCCCGAACTCCTCCCCCGGGGGACTGACGCCCTTTCACCTATGATCCCGCCCACACTCTCCACCGTAACTTCTCAGTAACTCCTCCCACAACCGCCATCCAACTGTTACCATGGCGTTGTCGGAACCCCAACGCCTTCCTTCCCTCCTCGCCGCAGGCCACTTCCTTTTCCACTTCCTTACCTCATGTTCCTGGCTCCTCCCCCTGGCCTCCCCTCAGCGAATCACGGACCCCGCCATCGGCACTGCGCCCAATCAGGAGTACGCCCACTCCATCCGATTGGAAGGCGACATCATCCTGGGCGGCCTGTTCCCAGTGCACTCCCGGGGGGGCGGCGGCATGCCCTGCGGGGAACTAAAGAAGGAGAAAGGGATCCATCGTCTTGAGGCCATGATGTTCGCCATCGACCTGATCAACAAGGACACGGAGCTGCTCCCCAACATCACCCTGGGGGCCCGGATCCTGGATACCTGCTCCAGAGACACCTATGCCCTGGAGCAGTCGCTGACCTTTGTCCAAGCCCTCATCGAGAAGGACGGCTCGGACGTACGCTGTGCCAATGGCGACCTGCCCATCTTCGCCAAGCCTGATAAGATCGTGGGGGTGATCGGGGCGGCGGCCAGCTCCGTGTCCATCATGGTTGCCAATATACTGAGGCTGTTCAAGGTAAGGACACTGGAACGGGTCTGGGTTGGTTTCTGGTTGGTTTGGTTTAGTTTGACTTGAGTTTGGTTGGGTTAGTCAGGCTGGGTCTGGTTTAGTTTGACTTGAGTTTGGTTGGGTTAGTCAGGCTGGGTCTGGGTTAGATTGACTTGAGTTTGGTTGGGTTAGTCAGGCTGGGTCTGGTTTAGATTGACTTGAGTTTGGTTGGGTTAGTCAGGCTGGGTCTGGGTTAGATTGACTTGAGTTTGGTTGGGTTAGTCAGGCTGGGTCTGGTTTAAGAACCCTGCTAGTTTCAGTGTTGGTGATGTCATGGTTTGTGTTTACATTGATGTCGGAGCCATACCGTGGATATTTGTGTTGTGTTCGTGCGGATACTATTGCACTGTGTGTGTAGGTGTTGAACACCAGGCACTGTGTGTTGTATGTAGGGGGTCTCTTTACAGTAAATGGAGTATATTGCCGGCTGCCAGGGCCTGGGCTTCATCATGTCTATCTCCCCTCCTCCTCCTCCTTTTATCCTCTCCTCCTCAGATGGATGCTCATTGTTCCAACAGGATATTACCCTGACCTGTGTGTGTGTGTGTGTGTGTGTGTGTGTCTGTCAGAGCCATTATTGTGTTCTCAGCCTGGCTTCTGACATTGATTCTCTGGTATTACACACGGAGACGCCACTTCAGCAAGCCGTGCTCTCTCACTACTGCAGGCAGATAAAGTTAACCAATTAAAATGCAATCAATCTTATTGAAGAATACTCCACTTCACTCTGCCCCCAGCCCAGGGGACTGTGTGTGTGTGTGTGTGTGTGTGTGCGTGTGTGTGTATGAGGTTTTGGTCATGGGAGTTTGCTGTTAAAATTGGATCTATGCTAGACTGGTCTAGACTGGGCTTTCTAGAACATGGAGAAACAATGAAATCAATTACCGTCTAGGGTACAAAAGCCAATTAATGGTAGAGTGGTTGGAACAGAGGAGTGTGTGTATACGAGCACAAGAGTGTGTGTGTTGCCGCCATCATTAGTTGAACAAGGTTGAACGATGCGAGTGCAATGTGGAAATATGCGCCTCCTAATGATCCATGTGACATTCTCAGCCATACACCTTTATCTTCTTTCTCTCTCTCTCTTTTTCATTTTCCCTCTCTCTCTCCCTCTCTCTCTCGCTCTCTCTCACTCTCTCTCTCTCTCTCTCTCTCTCTCTCTCTCTCTCTCTCTCTCTCATATGTATCCTTTTTCTCACCATATCACTGCCGTGGTTCTGTGTGAAAGGCAGTGCTGTATTCTAACTCTGCATAATAATATTAAACATGATTTAGGAAGGAATATGTCATGGAAACGGCACACACAGGGACTTGATTTTGGGTCGCTACGCATAGCTCTCATTCTTCTAATAGGATTTAGAGCAGGGGATTGGTAGGCTTGTGTGTGTGTCTGTCTGTGTGTTTGCATTGTAGCATTTGTGTGTGTGTGTGTGTGTGTGTGTGTGTGTGTGTGTATGTATACACTGAGTGTACAAAACATTAAGAACACCATCATAATATTGGGTTGCACCCCCGACCCCACAGGGATGCTGGTCCATTTTGACTCCAATGCTTCCCACATTTGTGTCAAGTTGGCTGGATGTCCTTTGGCTGGTGGACCATTCTTGATACATACAGAAAACTGTTGAGCATGAAAAACCCAGCAGCATTGCAGTTCTTGACACAAACCGGTGCGCCTGGCACCTACTACCATACCCCGTTGAAAGGCACTTAAATCACCCTCTGAATGGCACCCACACACAATACATCATCGACTCTGGTTGAAGTGGATTTAACAAGTGACATCAATAAGAGATCATAGCTTTCACCTGGATTCCCCTGGTCAGTCTATGTCATGGAAAGACCAGATGTTGTTAATGTTTTGTACACTTAATGTATGTGTGTGTGTTAATGTGTGTCTCTCTGCGTGTGTGTGTGTGTGTGTGTGCATTGTAGCGTTTCTTTGTGTGTGTGTGTGTGTGTGTGTGTGTGTGTCTGGAAGGATGGATTGTGCTCCGTATCACATTACTATGTAGATGCTTTATCTGCTGCTTCATGTCTCATGAGTGATGCAGTGTGTGTTGCCGTCTGGAAATAGCATGTTGGAGAAGATGTCATACTGGGTGGCATGGGCCAGCTAATCTCCCCACTGGAGCCCCCAGACTCCCTTAGTCAGCACAGAGGAGAACCCAGATGCATTGAGCAGCATGGTAAACCCAAATGGGGAAACCCAGTGATGGTGGAAACTGTGAGGAATTAGATCCAAGATGGAGGTTGATGGATGGAGGTTCCTGCCCCGGATATTTCAAACCCAACATACTCTCCCACTCAGCCCGGAGTTATTCACATCCTAACAGCAACCAGGAGATCTTATTCGAGAGGAGAGACTGATGGCACCCTATTCCCTATGTAGTGCACTACTTTTGACCGGGGCCCACAGGGCTCTGGTGAAAAGTAGTGGACTGCTTAGGGAATAGGTGGGACACAGACATATACTCTCTCTGCCTGTCTCAAATAAGAGGAGAACCCAGATGTACCTATCAGACACTGCCAGCATGGTGGTGGTGGAAACTGGGAGAAATGAGATGGATGTATGGACGTTCCGGCCCCGGATACCCCAACCAGACACAACCGCTTCCCTCCACTAACCCTTCCTCCTTGCTGCTCCATGTTTCACCCCCTGTCTCTCTACAGAGCAGGGCTGGGAGTGGACACAGACTGTGGGTATCTCCTCCCTCCGTTGCCCTCTGTAAGGCAGGTTAACCAGGCCTACACCTGTCCTGCCTGCCTGCCTGGTTGGGTATTGATTGAGAAGCTCCAGAGGTGCCAGGTTGGTAATTATACTGTTGATTATTAGATCAATGGGACTCTGGATCACTGTGTAGACAGGTTTGGGATCCATTCTATTCCAACCATTTCAATTGAAGAAAAGGTCAGATAGAACGGGAACGTTAGTGATGTCTTTTCCCATAACTTCCCGTGCTATTCAAAATGCATTCATGTTTGGGGAGGAATAAGGGGTGTCTGTGTGTGCATGCGTGCGTTGATGAAGGTTTCATAGATAACGCGACACTCCTACAATGCAGCTTCTGGAGCAGTATTATCTGCTGCGATGTATGATATTACCCAGAGTCTCAGTATTACTGTGTTACTATCATCTGATAGGATGAGGAGAAGATCGTTTCTCTGTTGCCTGAGCTGGATTTCCTAGTCTGTCCATGAATCTCTCTGCTCCCAACTGCCAAGGGGTAAGAGGATTGAGGGGGTGTAAGGGAATGATTATTTCAGAGTCTTGCTGAGAATCAAATTGGCGAGAGCAAATATTTTCAGGCCCCCGGAACATCATGCACTCTGTAGTTGAACTAAGAACACGTCGATAAAAGAGGATCATTTCAAAGACTGCTCAGTGAATTATTAACCAATTGTGTTGCTCCATAACACTCCGGAGACAACAATTAGATTGGAATGGAATTAACAAATACATGCTCATGAGTCATACATGGCGCATAGAGGTCATCGTGACGATTTCGCCCTCTGCATTGAAGAGTTTAAAGGACAGAGTTACAGACGGCCACAAGGCAAGACTTCTGAGGATGTGATTGGACAGGTCCAGACAGAAAGTGTGCTAATATGTGTCTGTTTTACTGTGAACTGAGTTAGGAAGGGAGAGAGAGGAAGAGAGAGCGATTTAGAGACGGAGAGAAGAGAGGGATAGAAGAGAGAGATTGAGATCAACAGAGAGAAATAGAGAGAGTGTCTCTCTCAGGAGTCTCAGGACTCTGATGATTGTGCTGTTGATCTCCTTAATGATGAGAGAATTATGTGGCTGATAATGAAGCCAGGGGTTCTTCACAACAACAACAACAACAACCATGAGATCTCATTAGAGAGGAGCGACTGACTGCTTCCCAAATGGCATCCTACTCCCTAAGCAGTCCACTACTTTTGACCAGAGCCCTATGGGCCCTGGTCAAAAGTAGTGCACTACATAGGGAATAGGGGGGACACAGACGTAGACTCTCTCTGCCTGTCTCAAACAAGATGGCCGCCACACCATAGAGAGCGAAGACCAGGCCCTCACTAACGAGGAGAGCTCTAATTTTACGTCTGAAAATATTTATTTTCGGCCTGGGTTGATGTACTGATGATTCATCAAACGAGCCCCGCTGGCAACACACTCATGAACATACACACACACGCACGCACGCGCACACGCACACACACACACACACACGCACGCACGCACGCACGCGCACACGCACACACACACACACACACACACACACACACACACACACACAGTTTTTTGAGTGAAGTTTGTTTACGTGGTAAGTTATGATGTGTCTACCAGTTCCTCCTCAAGCTCTTTGAGAGTGAGTCGAGGTCACCAGAGTTTGTTTTAATAATCAATCTGATTCTGGAAAAGCCTGGTGGTAGAATGTGGGTTTGGGGCAACTATCCCTTTAAGAGAATGGGGGTAACAAGTGTTTTTGGGTCAGGTCTGTAAGGAAGTTGTGTAAGGGGTGAGAGAGTAGTGTGTTTGGGCTAAGTGTGTCACGACTCACGAGTGTGTGTAACGCGTTTTGTGTGAGGAGATTGTGCAATGGGTGTGAATGAAATATGTGTGTGATTGTCAGGAGTGCATTTGGGGTGCAGGTGTTAGGTTTGTGTGTTTGTCTGTGTTTTGTGCGTATATGGATGTAGGATGTGTGTTTGAGGATTGTGTGCGTTTTAAAAGTCTCTGTGAGGAGTGTTCTTGGTCTGCTTGCGTAAGACGTGTGTGTTAGTAGTGTTCTTGGGCTGCGTGTGTAAGAAGTGTGTGTGTGTGTGTTAGCAGTGGGTCTGGGCTGTTCTCTGAGACTTGTCACCTGCCTCTAAGGAGGGCCCCCTCTAAGGAGGGCCCCCAGGGTTGAGGAGGAGATGTGTAAAATAACTCCGTAGGCTGCCTCTTATAAACCGCCTGTCAGAGTGACACACTGCAAAACAGCTCCCCATGCATGGCTTTTGCCTGAGAGAGAAACTGGCTGGTTATTATTGTGCAGTATATCTCTATGGGTAGTCCAGGCAAGACGGTCAGGGCAAGTGACTGCACTGTGTTATGTCTTCTTAACGTTATGCTGTATATCTACGGTATACGGGCAGTCAAAGCGCATGGCACGAACAAGAGCTTTGTTTTTTGTTGCTGAACAACGTAAGGAGACTAATGAGAGTTTGATACTCAATGGTTGGTTCTCTTGGTTGCCATGAGTGATGGAATAGTCCCAAAGTGCAAACCCCAAGCTAAATCACCCTCACCTCTGTACTTTACAAGTTATTTGAAAATATTCAAATTCTGTACTTGACCCAGGTTTTGTGCACTGGCTCCTACTGGCTCCTAGGGCTTTGTTAGAATACAGGGAAGGAGGGGAACAAGAGGGTTGGAAGAGAATGAGGGGAAAAGAAGGGAAGAAAGATGAACTCTCCTCTCTTTTCCCAACCTCCTGTCCAGAGGGAGCTGTTTCTATGTTTTATCAGCACCCCAGAATTATTTTTAAAAGGGTTGTGGGAAAACACGGAAACAACATTAGTGGACGAGGAGAGCGAGAGCTGAAAATAGGCTGTGAATACTTAAATAGAGGTTAAATGGTGGTTTGCATCATTCACAGCTACAGTTGCCAAATATGTCTAAAGCTAGTGTATAGGACCTGTTTCAAATTATCCCCTTTACATAGCTACATAGCTATCCCTTTTACATAGCTACATAGCTATCCCATTTACATAGCTACATAGCTATCCCCTTTACATAGCTACATAGCTATCCCCTTTACATAGCTACTTCATATTCACACTCGCTCTGGAATGGGAAAAATATCCTTTCTATTTTATTCAGCTAAGTTCAACTATGTTCTTTTACTAGAAAATCATATCATATAAAATAATGTCAGGGGACTTACATCCTGTCTGCTAAATGAACAAGCCTACAGCCCATAGCATGGCACATAGCCAGATAACATAGGCCAACTCATATTGTGTTCTTCTGAAATACATTTTCTTCATATCATAATGTTTCTTTAGACCTGCCTAAAATAAATCATGGATTTACTGTGTTTTTTTCAATTGAGTTATTAGACTTTTAAAAATGTAGATGTTCCAAAGGCGTGCCGCACCAGCAGCTTGTATGCGTGGAGGCCCGGAGATGCTAAACGTGTTTATGTTAATTAACGGTCAATTACCGTGAGACCGGCAGCCTGACAATAACCGGCTGACAAAATGTCATGACCACCACAGCCCTAGGGTAGACTTTGGCTTGCCTCCAGAAACATAACACTGAAGTCCGAAACGGACAGAGTCGTCACAAAATGTTGTCATAATATATGCACTCTCCTGTTCTCGCAGAAGCCATTTCCGGACTCGTACAGGAATGGCGTCATCAGGATGCCTATGTATATGTATATTCTTCCTCTCTATTATCCCTCTGTCAATGGATGGATTGACTGATTTACCGTGCCTTCGGAAAGAATTCAGACCCCTTGACTTTTTCCACATTTTGTTACGTTACAGCCTTATTCTACATT
Source organism: Salmo trutta (assembly GCF_901001165.1). Taxonomy (NCBI): domain Eukaryota; kingdom Metazoa; phylum Chordata; class Actinopteri; order Salmoniformes; family Salmonidae; genus Salmo; species Salmo trutta. The sequence goes on from NC_042964.1 coordinate 34,106,382, forward strand.
TTACATTTTAGTCATTTAGCAGACGTTCTTATCCAGAGCGACTTACAGTAGTGAATGCATACATTTTTTTTCTCCGTACTGGTCCCCCGTGGGAATTGAACCCACAACCCTGGTGTTGCAAACACCATGTTCTACCAACTGAGCCACACGGGACTAAAATGTATTAAATCAAACAATGCCCTCAGAAATTACAGCACAATACCCAATAATGACAAAGCGAAAACAGTTTTTTAATTTTTTTTTTGCAATGTATAAAAAAACAAACAGAAATACCTTTACATAAATATTCAGACCCTTTGCTATGAGACTCGAAATTGAGCTCAGGTGTATCCTGTTTCCATTGATCATCCTTGAGATGTTTCTACAACTTGATTGGAGTCCACCTGTGGTAAATTCAATTGATTGGACATGATTTGGAAAGGCACACAGCTGTCTATATAAGGTCCCACAGTTGACAGTGCATGTCAGAGCAAAAACCAAGCCTTGAGGTCGAAGGAATTGTCCATAGAGCTCCGAGACAGGATTGTGTCGAGGCACAGATCTGGGGAAGGGTACCAAAACATTTCTGCAGCATTGAAGGTCCCCAAGAACACAGTGGCCTCCATCATTCTTAAATGGAAGAAGTTTAGAACCACCAAGACTCTTCCTAGAGCTGGCCGCCTCGCTCCCCATCCAACCTGACAGAGCTTGAGAGGATCTGCAGAGAAGAATGGGAGAAACTCCCCAAATACAGGTGTGCCAAGCTTGTAGCATCATACCCAAGAGGACTCGCGGCTGTAATTGCTGCCAAAGGGGCTACAACAAAGTACTGAGTAAAGGGTCTGAATACTTATGTAAATGTAATATTTCAGTAGTTTATTTTTAATAAATTTGCAAAAATGTCTAAAAACCTGTTTTTGCTTCGTCATTATTGGGCATTGTGTGTAGATTGATGAGGGGAAAAAAACGATTTAATAAACTATAGAATAAGGCTGTAACCTAACAAAATGTGGAAAAAGTCAAGGGGACTAAATACTTTCCGATGGCACTATATATGAAGAGACTGAGGGAATATGTAACAGACAGGTATATCTACTACACAAAATCTGACCTCCTTTTTCACCCAATCCACTTTGAGACAAAATATAGGGTTCTTCATAACTATCTTTAAGAGCAGAGCTGTGTGTGTGTGTGTGTGCGTAGCTATAGGAAGAGACTGGTGAGACCCAGAGAGCAGAATAGGAAAAGGTAAGAAAGCCTCTAAACTGTGTTGGCCTTGTCCATGTATTTTTAACTGTCTGTCTTTTTGGATCTGTGTGAATAATGCATAGAGTGAGAGAAGGAATAGCCAATAAGTGTTAGAGTTTAATAGCCTTTGTGGCAGAGCAGGGCCCCACTGCGCCTCAGGGGCGACCCCTCTTTCATCCATCCATCCCTTCCTGATCTCTCCATCCCCCCCTCCTTCACAGGCTACCTAGGGACCTGTGTGTGACCGAAGGCGTCAGTAAGCCTCAGTTTGGCTGGCGGCTTGCCGAAGTCGACTAGGCGAACCGAAGGGTTGCGTTCACGTACTTCCTTAAAGGAACGCTCCACCCAAAAACTATCTTTTGGAATTTGTTTCATTAGTCCATTGTTGACATAGTCCCAAAATGTTTTGCTTGTCACCAATCAGGTTTTAAACATATATAACTTTCAAAATACGGAAATCATCCCTGTATGATGCATTTTGCATCATATGATGCTGCGTTTTGCATCATAGGATGCAAAATGAATCATACAGGGATGATTTCTGAATTTTGAAAGCTACATATCTTAAACTTGATTGGTGACAAGCAAAACATTTTTTGGACTATGTCAACAATGGACTAATAAAACAAATTCCAAAAGATAGTTTTCGGGTGGAATTTTCTTTTAAAAGACCTTGGCTTGAAAATATTACATAAATAATCATATTATTTTACTATAAAATCAAATAATATAAAATAATGACAGGGGACTTACAAGCATATCTTGTCTGCTAAATGAACAAGCCTACAGTCCATAGCATGGCACATAGCCAAATCAAATTTTATTGGTCACATACACATGGTTAGCAGATGTTAATGCGAGTGTAGCGAAATGCTTGTGAGTCCCCTGCCATTATTTTATATTATATGATTTTATAGTAAAATAATATCATTGAACTTAGCTGAATAAAATAGAAAGGATATTTTTCCCATTCCAGAGCGAGTGTGAATATGAAGTGGCTATGTTGAGCGTTAAAGTGATCATTTGAAACAGGTCCTATACGCTAGATTTAGAGATATTTGGCAACTTTGGTTGTGAATGTTGCAAAAAATGTAGATGTTCGATCAGCAGCTTGTATGCGTGGAGGCCCGGAGATGCTAAACGTGTTTATGTTAATTAACGGTCAATTACCGTGAGCCCGGCAGTCTTTAGCCTGACAATAACCGGCTGACAAAATTTCATGACCGCCACAGCCCTAGTGTAGACTTCGGCTTGCCTCCAGAATTCTTTTTTCGTCAGCCCGAACAGCTGAAAAATCCCTCGCCGAAGTCCAAAACGAACAAAATGTTGTCATAATATATGCACAAACTCTTCGAAACTGTTTTGGCTGGGAAACACGTGGGCACCTTAAGGATGACATCACCAAAGACCAGGGTACCCTCAGGCAGGGAGGTAGGGAGGGAGAGACAGGGGGAGGGAGGGATGGAGGGAGAGAGGGGGGAAGAGGTAGAGCGAGAGGAAAAGGAGTTCTCTGGTCTCAGATCTCTATAATTTGTTTTGTAGCATGACGGCCACCCTCTGATTGCCATTATGAAGTGACAGAGAGAGGGAGCGAGAGAGTGAGTTTGTGTATGTGCGTGCAAAGCAAATTGACCAGTGTTGCCTAGTGTTGATTTTTCAGTATAACATTTTTAGTGTTGATTCAGGTGTTACCTCTGTAAGTGTTAAAATAACACTCATTGGTGAAAAAGAATCCAGGTGTTGGTGTTAATAACCAGTGTTAACCCAAAACCACGCTCATCATTATCCTTTTCCCAGCATACTGTATTGCAGGTTGATTTTTAGAATTGTTTGTTTCCATATCTCTGTTTTTGCATGTACATTGAGTGAATAAATCATCTTATAATACTCAAATATAAATAATATACATTTTTCAAATCTATATCAATCTGGTATTTGGACTCATTGCACCCATTACTGAAATGGATGTTCCAGTTTAGATGGTTTAGACGGAGGGATTATGTGTTTATTTCTTCCTCTCTATCATCGCTCTATCATATGTCCTTTTGTCAGTGGGTGGATTGACTGTTTTCTATGTAGAGACTGAGGGAGCGTGTAACAGACAGGTGTATCTACTACTAGAAATCTGACCTCCCCTTTCTACTCAACCTACTTTGAGACAAAAGATAGTCATGAAGAATCCTATCTTTAAGGGCAGGGCTGCGCGTGTGCGTAGCTATAGAGAGAGACTGGTGAGACCCAGAGAGCAGAATAGTAAAAGGTAAGAAAGCCTTTAAACTGCTTTGGCCTTGGGACCTGTGTGTGACTAAGGATGACATCACCAAAGACCAGGGCACCCTCAGGAAGGGAGGGAGAGAGAGAGAGGTAAAGAGAGAGGAAAGGAAGGAGTTTACTGGTCTCAAATCTCTATAATTTGTCCTGTAGCATGACAGCCACCCTCTGATTTTCATTATAAAGTGAGAGAGGAGCAAGAGAGAGAGCGAGTGAGAGAGGGAGAGAGAGTGTGTGTATGTGCGTATAACAAAAAGTATGGCACTGCAGTGCTAGTCAATAGCTGCTCTCAGCCCTCCCTCTCTCTCCTCTCATCCCCCCTCCCGTGGGGAAGGTGTGTATTTGCCTGAATAATTGGTGCTGTGCCTCTCCAGCCTCTGAAGTTTCCCACTTTTTCACCGGCTAATAAGACTCCAGGTAGAAATTGCTCTCACATCAAGGCCTAGATCTTAACTTGTTAGCTGATGAAATACAGAACACTTGGTCTGCATGTGGGACCATTTTCATGCATTTTTGGCCACGAACAGCATTGCACTCCTATAACATTCACATCTCAAATTGAACAAATTAAATTTCCCCCTCCCCACCCAACAGGTGCCCAGAAGTGTGACATCACGGCCCTTTGATCTCTCCAGCAGAGGGCCTGATGGGTAGCAGAGGGACGACATCTCTCCTCTCTTGTCGCTCTCTAATCTCCATCCCTTCATCTCTCTCATGTCATAGAGGAGAGCAGGAGAGATGGGAGAGGAGCTGTGGGCGCAAACCCTTAAATTCAACAGCACCTCTCAGGAATTAGGCTACACATGGGAGCCAACTGTTTCCAATCATTTCATTCATTGTGCCAGAAATGGAACACTATTCCCTATGGCTTTCAGAAACTAGTTAAATATCTGGGTCATACCCTGGACTTCCTGTTGTGAATGACTTAAGTTGATTTGATGTTGAAATGCATACTGATAGTTTGGTTTTCAGCATAGCAGCATTATTTAGTTATTAAGTGTGAATCGTGTCAAATCAAATCAAATTGCATTTGTCACATACACCCGAAAACAACGGGTATATACTTTACTATGAAATGCTTGCTTCTGAGCCCTTCCCAATGATGCAGAGTAAAAAAAAAAAATCATAATTATACACAACAATGAAGCTATGTGCAGGGATAACCAGTACCATATCAATGTCAAGTAATCAAATAGTGTCCCGATGGTTATATTCCTGTTCCTGTTGTGACACCTCTCCTGTGTGTAAAACATCCTCACTTGGTCTCAGAACAGCACCGGCTGCAAATTTGATTGAAAAATGAACCACCAAGAGACCACTTAGCCCTTCCATAAGGGACTAATCTTATTCATTATCAGTTTCACGCTATTAGCCACACACACCACACGCGCCTGCACTTGGGCGCACACACACACACACTTTCTTGTACAGCTAACCTTGTGGGGACACACAGTTCAGTCCTATTCAAATTCCTATTTTCCATGAACCCTAAACCTAACCGTAACCTGTACTCTTACCCTAACCCTAACCTTAACCCAAAAACCTAACCCTTAACTTAACCCTAGCGCCTAACCCTAACCCTTAATGTAATTCTAACACTAATTCTAACCTTAATCCTAAACCCCCTAGAAATAGCATTTGGCCTCGTGGGGACTAACAAAATGTCCCCTGTTGGTCAAAATGTTGTTTGTTTACTATTCTCGTGGAGACTGCTGGTCCCCACAAGAATAGTTATACACACACACACACACACACACACACACGAGCTAAAACGCATTCATTATCTGTATGGCCTTAATTGAACCGAATCTGCACACATGCACACACACTCCCACACTCAGAGGGCAGAAAGCATCCCTTTCTGCATCCTCTCCCAGCTCCCCTGCCTCTGCCAAGTGCCACTTCAACGATGGAATTATTTTTAATAGGCTACTTTAGGTGTCATATATAATTACCTGCAGGCCATTTCTACTGCACCTGCCACTGCATTAGCAATTTATTTAGTTGAAAAAGTCAACTGTTCATAAATCAAGCCGCCGCTAAATCTACATCCTTTCAAGCCAGGGGGTGAATATATAAATATAATAATCTAGACTTTTAGTTTTCTGTTTGTGCCTGTCACTTGTGGCAGTAAATTATTTTTCTCTCTTATTCATTTTGGTTGTGTCCCAAATGGAACCGTATCCCCTACACAGAGCCCTGTGGGACGTGGTCAAAAGTAGTTCACTATATAGGGAATAGGGTGCCATTTGGGATGAAGCCTTTCACTCTGAGTGGAGAGGGAATCTAGCTATTAATCCGGAGTAAATGGAAAGACTGAGATCCATAACAATATTAAACACGCTCAATTAAACACCTACAGAGCGGCAAGGCAGACAAACCTCGTTAGTACAACCAACACCACGCCCATGTAATTAACTACATTCCACCACCAAATGGCCATCTCATTAGCCTCGTACAGTACCACACTGTTAGCCTGGTCCCACATCTGTTTCTGCTCTTGCCAACTCTATTGCTCATTGTTAAGCCAAACACGATACTGATTGGTGGTGAACCCTGACTATAGGACCTAGGCCTTCAGAGGGACCAAAAATCTTCCAATACATTGTATCAAACGGAACAATCCAGAAAATAACAGAACATATAGCATCACTTAATGCGGCCGACATGATATTTTCCTGTAGTCGGACCATTCTAGTTCTTGTGAAGGAGGAGCAATGCTTTTTGGTGACGTTATGAATGAATCGAACAAGCCTGGCTGCGCTTCGTGCTGCAGCACACACAGAACCGGCATGGACGCACAGCATAAAATAATGCCACCAGCAAAGCAAAAAGCACACTGTTCACACAACCTATGGTAACCTAACACCACGATCACCAATAGCGACAACAACAGTGTCACATCAAAGGTGACAGGCTTGTGGTGCTAAAAGGACAGCGACCGTATTACCTGTGCACTCCATCATGGCGCTGAAGGAGAGCCAATGTTGGTCAAACACACAGACACGGGCTGATAGACAGAAGACAGCAGTCACACACAGCATCAAATCATGTTAAAGAATAAGCAGCCCATTCACTCCAGTAGGAACCGTGAAATTATAACAATGAAAAGCACAACCATTTCCCAAATGAACAAACCAGCTATTACTTCCCATTGCAAATATATTTGATCATGTTCATCACACTAACGCGTGGTCGAAAGTTTAAACGCAACAATGTCTCACTGTTATTATTTTGAAAGAGACGCAAGCGAACTGCAACAAAAAACAAAGCCACACCACATGATGATAATTTGTAAACAAAGTTTGAAAGAAGTTTGAAAGTGAATCTTGAAAAATTAGCAGCAACATGCCACCTTGAAGTTGATAAAAGCTGCTGCATCCGCCGTCGCCATTGTCACACTACTACAACACAAACCAGCTAACATTGTCATCCTACTATAACACAAACTAGCTAACATTGTCACACTACTACAACACAAACTTGCTAACGTTGTCACACTACTACAACACAAGCTGGTTAACATTGTCACACTACCACAACACAAGCTGGTTAACATCGTCACACTACTACAACACAAACTAGCTAACATTGTCACACTACCACAACACAAACTAGCTAACATTGTCACACTACTACAACACAAGCTGGTTAACATTGTCACACTACCACAACACAAGCTGGTTAACATTGTCACACTACTACAACACAAACTAGCTAACATTGTCACACTACTACAACACAAACTAGCTAACATTGTCACACTACCACAACACACGCTGGTTAACATTGTCACACTACTACAACACACGCTAGGTAACTTTACTAGTGTAGCGCCTCGATCACACCGACAGCAGCATTGCATTTTGGTACACCAGAAGTACATTCATTTCCAATCGAACGCTGCGTTTGGCTTGCAGCATTGCGTTGCAGAGGCAGTTGCAGTGCGTTCTGTGTGGCGCATACGTTGGATTTATCGAATGCATGCATCAAACTGTATACGTAGACGGTTTGACCGAAATGGTAGCAGAAGGTGAATGTTGAACTTTTGTTGCACACATATTCAGATGATGTTGCGTACCATTTTGCACAATGAAGCTGTACATGTCATCGAGGCGTTAGCGTGGGGAAACTACTGCTTGCGCCACTGATTAATCTACTGATTATGTTTTCTTGCGCTCTAAATTGTGACGTGTAGGGTGAAGGCCTTCAAGAAGGCCTACCCGTCACATTGCTAGTCTAAATGTGATTGGTTCATTCCACTGTCACTCCAAAATTCTGCTCTAATACAGTTGAATGGCAGAGGCCTTCTGTACAGGTTCTGAAGGCCTATCTAATGGCTGGCTGAGCTCGATTCTTCTACCCAGAGATCACCAACTACATTTTTTTTCTTTTCAGTATTAACTCTTCTCTTTCCAACACAGCTGAACAGATGAAATCAGAAGATCAATATATTTTATTTTGTCTCTGAAGGCCTAGAAGCCCCTCACGATTCCCCACTGACAATGATTGACAAGGAGTTGGCATGATATCACAAGCAGACTGGCACTCAGGCTACAATGCAATATTATATTTTAACATACTGTAATGCCTTTTCTTATTTCAGTTCCTGTCTATATCCCTAACTCATCATCTCAGTCGTCATCTTTATTTTTGGCAACCCATTTGATCTACACAGATCCACAACACATTTCCTTTCTCAGCTTTTCAACAGTGGGGTTGAAAATAATTGACAACCTTGATAAAAATGAGCAATAATGACTGTATAAAATACATAATTCAAATAATGAAATGTATTGTATGCAATAAAAAAAATATTATTATTATTATATTTTATTATTAATAATAAATATATTATTATTATTTTTAATAATGTGCATATATTGCTCAGAGAAAGAGATTTAGTTTACTTATATTTCTTTCAAAAAAGTAGGGGTAAAAATCATTGACACCCCGAAAGATTATTTTAAATGTAGTAGTCAAAAGTTTAGTATTTGGGCCCATATTCCTAGCACACAATGACTACATCAAGTTTTTGACGATACCATCTGGCTGGATGCATTTGGTCGGGTTTCAAATTATTTTGTGCCCAATAGAAATTAATGGGAAATAATGTATTGTGTCATTTTGGAGTCACTTTTATTTTAAATAAGAATAGAGTATGTTTCTAAACACTTCTGCATTAATGTGGCTGTTACCGTGGTTACGGATCATTCTGAATGAATTGTAAATAATGATGAGTGAGAAACTTACAGATGGGCCAAAGATCATACCTCCAAGACATGCCAAGGTTAGCATGTCTTAGGGGTATGACCTTTGACCCTTTGTAACTTTCTCACTCATCATTATCGACAATATATCTCAATATTTGAACAATTTATTCTAATTAGTCATTATTGCTAATCTTTATCAAGGGTGTCAAAAATGTCTGACTCTATTGTATATGAGATGTTTAAGCCCGGATTGGTCTTGTGAGAATGTGGTTTTGGAGAGGCTTGGAACTGCACCAAGAGTATGACACAGCTGTATCTACAACTTGCTCTCAATAGGATGTGTTCTCACGGCAATAATAAAAGAAAATACACTGAGATATTTTGTGCTGAAATTCTGCACCGTCTCCAATTACTCTCGGAAAGATCTCTGAGAAAACCAAGGGTTTGATAAACATGATTAGTGTTTTTAACATTGTGATGGTGTTTTAAGAGGTAAAGCTATTGCAAGGAAGCAGAATCTTAGGGTCTTGAGATGCCTTAGTCGACTAGTATTATTCGTCATGCTCCAACGCCCTGTCACACTCCCAAGGACAGACCATTTCCTTATTTCCAAACAGATTGGCTCTATTTCTTGTGCTAGCTAGCTTGTAATTGAAATAAACACCATTAAAACAATCATCCAAACTTCTGACGATGTGGTTAAATAGTTATTATGAGAGAGTTGGGCCCAATGAGATATAAAAACTCTACAGCTCTGTTGGCAGGTGTAAAATGTTTTACTGTCAGTTACTGTGGTCTGATGGTCTGATGACTGGCTGCTGAAGGTCATAGCAGGACACAAGGAGTCTGGCAGGGGAAGCTGCTGAAGGGAGAACAGCTCATAATAATGGCCGGGACGGAAGCAGTTGAATGGCATCAAACACATGGAAACCGTGTGTTTGACGGATTTGATACCATTCCACTGATTCCGTTCCAGTCGTTACCACGAGCCCGTCCTCCCAAACGAAGGTGCCACCAACCTCCCTGAGGAGTCCGGTATCGGTGGAATCAACAGGAGAAGATGAAGCAAGAGCTGGCTTCTATAGGCCTATGTCAGTCAAAACCATCACAGTAAATATGTTATTGTTGTTAAAGGACTGTGTGCTCTCCCCCTCTCATTGACATCAGGCTGTGCTTCAGCATGAGGCTGTGTGTGTGTGTGTAACTAACATGTGTAGAACTGCATAACTGCTGGAACTGTTAAAGAGAAGCTATGCCAGTCTCAGGGCTGTGTACAACCACCTGGTGCTAATGGACACACACATTACTCCGAGTGCCTTCGCTTGAATAGTTGCACATAGACGCACACGCTAATTATGCACATTGAGACGTTGCAGTGACTAATGTCAACCACCAGCGAGCAATGTGTGTGTGTGTTTGTGTGAGCGAGGGCGGTCTCTTTGTGCGTGTCTGGTGGCGCGGGTGATACGGCGAGATGCCGCAGCGGTGGAACTCTTCCCATTTCCATAATGGCACCTCCCTGCTGAGAAACTGTCTTCTCTCACGCATGCACGCACACCATAGGTCAGTGGTGTGTGATGATTGTAGCTCTAGGTGAGTGGCGTGTGGTGTGACCTCCCTGTGTTGTTGTTCTGGGGTTATGATTATACACACACGCCTTCATCCCAGTCGCCCTCTTTCGGTATTTCTTGATGGGGTGATGTTTTGTCGACCACACTCCATGATTGGAGTGTTGACTCCATATTGCTACACCAAAGGGGGTTGGCGGCAGCTTAATTGGGGAGGATGGGCTTGTGGTAATGGTTTGAGTGGTATTAGTGGAATGGTGTCAATTACATCAAACACATGGTTTCTACTCCATTCCTCCCCTCAGTGGTCTCCTGAGTGCTGCTTCACAGAACATGACCGTGACTTAGTGCATACACACATGGCTGTGTAGACCTCCAGATAGGCCACGCATATGCAACATCCCTTCTCTCTGCTCCATGGCACCTAAATGTCAACAATAACCCCAGTGTCTCTGACTGTGAGTGTGTGCAGTCCCCACTAGAGGAGGATAGAAAGAGAGAGAGAGAGAAAAAGAAAAAGGGAGAGAGGTGGGAGGGAGGGAGCGAGAGGGAGAGAGAAAGAGAAACAGAGCGAGAGAAACAGAGAGAGAGAGAGAGAGAGGGAGAAACCAAGAGAGCGAGAGACGTGGGAGAGAGCGAGATGAGATGAGTTGTTCTGTGGATATGGAAGTTCTCATGCTGCTAGGTTAGATATGCTGATGTCTCTCTGACTGTGGTCTCAGCTGAGGTGGCAGCTTGTGGAGAAATGAAAAATGAAATATAATTTATGTGTGCATGCCTGCTACCCATCTACCTACGCACCTCTCCTGCTCTCTCACACTGTTCACACACATCTCTGCAAAAATCATGCTGCTCCAGCTGAAAAACAACATCTCTCTCAACCTCTCTATAGGCAGATTTCCATTGACCCAGGTTTATTCGACAAAAACTTTTTTGCAAAAATAACAAAACATTGCGATGTGTAATGGAAATGGCAGAAGTAGGAGAAATGTTCTTAAGATCGACAACATTTGTATCTCTTCGACAGGGTGGATTTTTCTTTTGTCTAACTTTCTTTATTGCAACAAATGATGATGGAAACGGCGTTTCTTAGAATAAATGATTATTGCCGAATAATTCGAAATCCAATTTTTTTTCCCACTATAAAAGTGTTTCTTTGCAGGACATCAATTGCTCTGACTTTCAAGAAAGCTTGAATTACTTTGCCTTGCTTTTCTGTCTGGCTGGATGCAAGTTTCACCATCCTGTTATTTCAGATCAAAAAAACTCTGACGAAGGCCTTGAGGCCGATACGTAAAGCTTAATAAAGAACAGTGATACTAGCAAGAGCAGTGTACGGGTTTCTTCATTTTTTCAGATCTATCAGAGTGAAAGTTTCACCATGGCATGGACTATGGCAATATGTTGGCACATGAGAATTGTCCGAGTATGGCAGATATTAGTACGTTCTTGCATTCTATCCACGCTGGCTTTCGCGGGATACCTGAGACATGAAACAGATAATTGGGATGGGCATACACACTCTTAGAAAATGTGTTATTTTTGAACACATTCGTGTGTCTAGTTAGGGACGACACATATGTGTTACTTTTAACACAATCACTATGTTGGCACAACCTGATTTGTATAAATATTTCAACACATGTTGTGTCAATTCCTGTAATTAATGTGTTAAAAGCTGAAAACCACGCAATGCGCTCTTTTTAGCCACCGGTACATGTCATTCCAGTTAATCTTTTCTGTTGTATTGTCGACACATGTTAAGGTTGAGCACTGACGCTTTTGTAACTTTAATAAGTGCCTTAATTTTGTTTAGAACAATGTTATTCATTGCCCCTAATAGGCCATGCCTTTTGATTACCAAACCACTGTTTGATTACCCAAACAGTGGTTCATTTAACCATCAGTTGGGTTTTTATTGACTTTCTGTACTGGGTTGACCCAGAAGATGGGTCTTTTTTTGTAATGTAATCCACAGGCTATTTTCAGGAGACATGGCCTGTTGGGGCCGTGGCTTTCAGTTAGGTATTTTTGGCCGCCCATGAGAGTAATTCCTGTTCATCATGTTATGTTTGTACACTAAAAGTAAACATTTCCTTTCAATATTTTGGCACATCACATATTTAAATATACAGTACAATTAATAACACTATTAGTTAAAATACTGTAAAGTGGTAACTATCTCAACATTAGGATGCATGTGTTTACTGTAACAGAAAAGAAGAACCGGAATGACATTTACTCTCCCAGGTGGCCAAAATAAACTATCTAAAACCCACACCTCTACTAAGCCATGCCTCCAGTCTTCTGATCTGACCTGTTGGATAATAGTTCAATAACCCAACTAAGTGACCCAATTGGCTGGGTCAAAAAGAACCCAATCTGTGTTCTGTCCACTGTTTACCCAGCGCTGGGTTGTTTTTAACTCAGCCTTTTTTGAGTGTAGCGGGCAATTGTCGCATCTATTTTCTATGCAAACTTAATAAATGTTGTCAAAAAAATCACTGTAAAAGGTGTATTTTTCTCTTACTCTCTCTCTATCTTTCTCTCACTTAAAAAAATGCTGCGTTATTTATTTGAAACTAACTGCTGGGTTGTTTGGTTGACCCTACTGCTGGGTTGTTTGGTTGACCCTACTGCTGGGTTGCAGGCGTTGGGTCACTTAGTTGGGTTGTTTTCTTAAAAAATGCTGGATTATTGATGCTGGGTGCTGGGTTATTGGTGCTGGTTTATTGAGATAATACCCAGCGGGTCAGATCAGAAGACTGGAGGGGTAGTTTAGTAGGGGCGTGGCATTCAGATAGTTATTTTTATCCACCCATGAGAGTAAATGTCATTCCTGTTCGTCTGTTCTGTTGCATAGTTAATACATATTGTATTAAAAATGTACATATTTGTAGCGTCACTGTTGCTTACATAAGTTTATGAGTTCTCTAAATTACTAAATGATTAAAATGATTACATACAGCTACTGTTAATGTGATTCAGCTCTTTAAGGATTTAACAACTGTCTCTGGATCAGTGACCAACTGCTGTCAGAGCTCTAATTATAGCAGAGCAGACACGGACGGCTGATCTAAAAACCTGTCCTGCTGTCTCTGCTCTGCTCTGCTCTGTTGACACTGCAGGGGGTATAGAGAACCAAACCCACAGAAAGCGTCTTTCATCCTGTTGGAATATGTAAAGCTAGAGGAGCAGACTCTAACTGCAGTCTGAGGGAGGGAAAAACTTCAACTCATCAGTGACTGTTCCCTCAGAGAGTTATTGAGATGGATATTCACTCTTAAAATAGGGTGGTTGCAACATAGACCCATGAGGTTGGGGTTTAGACAAAAGTAGTGCACTATATGGACTGTGGATGCAGGGCTGGTTCCAGGCATGAGCGACATAAGCGGCTGTTTAGGGGCCTTTATTTTTTCTTAGGAACTCAGTCGGGGTCTCAAATTACTATGGAGAGTAAGACTAGTAGAATACCCAAGATGCAATTTAGAAATTTGTTTGTGAATCAGCGATTTTCTCCTTATTATGTTAGTGACTGACAGTCACTCAATTAGCCATGTCAGCTAACAATCTACATTTGTAGTAATCATGGCTGAATACTGACACACAGAGCACACAGAGCACATGCCCAGGGGCCCTCACCTCCAAAGGGGCTCCCATTGATTTCGATAATAATTCTCACTCAGATATTATATTAACATGGTATAAGAATTCATTACAAAATGTGTCGAATTGCATAAAATTATATTTAAAACAGAAAAGATTTCTCTGCCCCATGGCAAAATGTGTAGAATTGCAGAAAACTTGCTTTAAACTGCAACATCTTCTCTACACCCCATGGCAACATGTAGAATTGCAGGAAAGTAACTTTAAAACGACATTTTTTCTCTCTACTGTCAAGAGTGGGGACAGTAAACAGTTTTTCCGCGAGGTGGTGTTAGTGGTAGTGGTGGTGGTGGTAGTAGTGGTAGAGGTGGTGGTAGTGGTAGTGGTGGTAGTGGTGGTGGTGGTAGTAGTGGTGGTGGTGGTGGTAGAGGTGGTGGTAGTGGTAGTTGTGGTGGTAGTAGTGGTGGTAGTGGTGGTGGTGGTAGTAGTGGTAGTAGTGGTGGGAGTGGTGGTAGTGGTAGTAGTGGTGGTGGTGGTAGTAGTGGTGGTGGTAGTAGTGGTGGGAGTGGTGGTGGTAGTGGTATTGCGCCCTAGCCTTTTGAAGGGTGCCTGCAGCCATCAGATCACTCAGCAGTAGCCTGCAGTGGATTGAATGGTGCTGCTCTGATCTCATCACTGCTGTGTCAGTGTCATAGCTGGTATGGCCTGTAGGTGTGTTTTAGTCTTGGGCTGTGGTAATCTGTGTCAGCCATCATCTGTGTCACTATCAGAGATGTGTAGTATTCCCATATTGCTACCTGTACACATTAAGAGAATGGGTGGATGAATTGTTTATATATAGTACTGTACTTTTCACCACAAACCAGCACCACAAACCAGCACCCACACACCCCCACACACACACACACACACACACACACACACACACACACACACACACACACAAAGAGCTTCTTGGGTGCATCATTCTATGTCTTCACAGGAAGTGCCTCTTGGCGATTTCAACGTGAAGTTAACATCCTCCGCTGCTCACCACAAACCCATCCACCCCTCCTTCCTTCCTTCCTTCCTCCTCGCCATCCCACTGCGCGTCACGGCTCTCTTCTCCTCCGTCGTCTGCACTCCTCCTTTCCTCCCTCCATCGCTCCCTAAATGCGTCATGGTTCTCTCCTTCACTCTACCCCCTCCGTCATTCTATCCCAAAGTGCAACCGCTCACTCCCTCCTTGACTAGTACGGTGTGTTTCTCCTCTCTTCCCCTCCCTCCTTCCTTCTGCGGTGTTCCTCAGAGCGTGAGCCACGAGCATGACCAGCCGTCAGAATGGCACACAGCACCTCTCCTCCCTGTGTTGTGAAAGATGTGGTTCCTGGTTAAGAATGGATCCTGGGGGATGAGTCACGGAATCTTTCTTCCCCCCCCCCAAAACATTTCCCGCGTGCCAGTAATTACCAATCGCTAATTGACTCAATGGTGTGTGTTTGTGTCTTTGTGTGTGTGTGTCAGAGAACCAGAGAGTGTTAGTGTACAATAAACTGAACAAATCTCCACTCAGAAAGGCCGCCAAGGCTTCTCATGTAATATGAATCAGATGGCGAGGGAAAGAGAGGGAAAGAGGAGGAGAGGGAAAGAGGAAGATGTGGAAGCGATGCTCCTTTAGCCTTTTATCCACTAAAATATTCATCCTACTGTAACTTTCCTGGCCTGCTCTAATCTACATCTGTACACCCATATCTGGGAGTGCATACAAAACTCTATCCATCCTCCATGGACAGACACAGCGAGCTAGACTCAGGATACACGTTGGTGGGGGATGAGGTGAGTTTACCCCTTACAAAGTGATTTGAGCCTCTTGAAAAGCACTCTGGATGCCGAGCAAAAGACGAATTTCCTTCGCAAGCAGGAATTGAATTGTATTCTATTCTGTTCCCTCTTGTCTGATACCTGTGTGTTAATTCACATGTCTGGCCTTCACTTTGCCCTCCATTTATGACCATTCAATGAAAGTGACCATAGTAAAGTCATGGAGCGTGGAGCAGCCCTCGGGAGGGGGGGGGGGGGGGGGGGTTGTGAAAAAACCATGGGATGAGTCGTGGCTTGATGATGTTATTAAACAGCTCTAGGTCACCCCAAACTTCACTTTATCACCTAGCACGCAGGTCACACACACACGCGCACTCATACACACACACACACACACACACACACACACCTGTGTATGGAGTTGGCTGGATCGCGGTACTCTGGCACTGTCTCACCAGACTAGATAGATAAGTTGTAGCTAAAGTTCATTCATTCTCTATGGTGTTTTATGATGTCCCAGCCACAGTAGTTAAGCTTGAGGGGAGTCAGTAGATTGAGTGATAAAGCTTAAGTGGTGTCTCAGTTTGGGGCCGTTGGCACGGTAACGTCTGCCTTTACGAGGTGAGAGAGGAGGACATTGGGGTGCACTGATGGGGAACCCCCTGATTCCTCTCTCCATCTCTCCCTCTTTTTCTCTTACTCACTCACTCACTCACTCACTCACTCACTCACTCACTCACTCACTCACTCACTCACTCACCTTCTCTCTCTCTCTATCTCTTACACCCCCCCCCCCCACACACACACACTTACACACTCAGCGTGTCCGTGTTTTCTCAGGGGTGTTAGCCCGTGAACGGGGGAATTCAGGAAGAGCAGATGAGGCTTGAAATTCATTTTTGAACAACAAGGAAAGTTTTTCCCCCCTTGCCTGGTTAAATGACACTTGTGTTCCTGCAAGCATGAAATCCTTTGACAGAAACAGCTACCTCCTGCTCCCCAGGCTCTACGGCTAATAAATCAGATAGACAGAGAGAGAAATGGAGGAAGGAAGAGAGGGAAGGAGAGAGAGGGTGGAGGGAGAGAGAAAGAAAGGAGGGAGGGAGGGATGGATGGATGGATGGAGAGATAGAGAGGAAGAGAGTGGGAGTGAGAAAGAGAGAGAAAGAGAAACGGATGCGCGTTTGACGTGCGCCCTCAGGCCCTGGAAGATTACCCACGCTGCACTGCAACCACAGCCCGCAACAAGACAGGTGCAGCCAGCAGGTGGGTCACATGATGAATGGGTCCGTCACACAGAGGAATGCTGGTCCATGTAATCCTCCAACCTGCTGAGAGGGAGAGAGGTAGGAGGGAGAGAGAGAATCATACTGGAACCATAACTCTGTGAAAGTGGACACATTGAGTATTAGGAGTGAGTCTGTCTGTGCCATTTGCATCTTTCTTGGTCTTAGTATGTGTCTCAGATGTGTTTGGTGTGTGTACGACACCTGTTCTATTCCTGCAGGGGAGATTTTGTGTCTCTGTCGTCTAATCTTCTGTAATGAGATGCTGATTAGTTGTACCTCATCTCACCTCACTGACTCTCTACCTCTGAGACACACTAACAAGGGGATCAGTGCGTGCGTGTGTGTGTGAGAGAGAAGGAGAGATATGCCTGGGGGAGGTTGCGTATTTTATAGAAGTGTTGCATTGTGATGTAGAGGAGTGTTACATATTAACATGCAGTAAACAGAAGCAGGTCTGTGAAATTAGTCAGAGGAACAAAACACTGCCAACACCGTATGGCAACAGAGAGGAGAGAGGGAATGAGAGGGGGATGGAGAGACGAATGGAGAGAGCATGGGATGTAAAGAGAGGGGAAGAGAGAGAGAGAGGGGAGAGAGGAAGAGAGAGAGGGGGAGAAGGAAAGAGAGTTTAAAGGGATAAAGTCCACACAGCAAATTGGCCAGTGTTACCTAGTGTTGATTTTGCAGTATAACATTTCTAGTGTTGATTCAGGTTTTCAATTAACTCTGTAAGTAAAATAACTCAAGTGTTGGTGTTAATAACCAGTGTTAAACCAAAACCACGCCCATCATTATCATATTTCCCTGCATGCTCGGTTGCAGGTAGATTTTTTTTGGAATTGTTTGTTTCAATATCTATTGATTGATTGATTAATTAATCGTATGCTACTCAAATATAAATAACATACATTTTTTCTAAACTAATCCATTCTGTTACTTGGACTTATTGCACCCATTACTGAAATGGTTATTTCAGTTTAGATGGTTGAGCTAGTCTCATAGATTGCGGGTGAATAAAAAATCAAAATGTTGGCTA
Organism: Salmo trutta; assembly: GCF_901001165.1. Classification (NCBI taxonomy): domain Eukaryota; kingdom Metazoa; phylum Chordata; class Actinopteri; order Salmoniformes; family Salmonidae; genus Salmo; species Salmo trutta. The sequence continues at coordinate 34,124,392 of NC_042964.1, forward strand.
TACCTGCTCTGGCTGGGTTCAAATAGCACTTTACAAGCCAGCATAATGTGACTTGCAGGCCTGATTGTAAACCTTGAGTTTCAGGCCACTGTGTTAGGGAAAAACTAAGCCCTCAAAATAAGGTCTTATGAAATATGTGTTGCATTGCCTTAAATAATAATACTAACATATTTGCTTAGAATCACACTTGAAGAAAACCACAAAACGGAAACTGGATGAATGCAACAACCATTTCTCTGTCACTAACAAATAAAGTCATGGGTGGTAAGGCACTCTGTCAAGGCAAGGCACTCTGGAAAATATGCAAATAAGGCTTGACACTAAGTAGTGTGTTAATTTAACACTGAAAAGTGTGGACCAGTATAGACACTGAACCACTGTTAAAATGAACACTCAGTGTTGATTTAACACTGGAGAGTTAGCTGTGCAAACCAGCACGTTCCTAGTCCTTCTAGTTCCTGGAGGAGAGGAGCTACAGCATATCTGCACTGCAAGGACCTACTGCTGACTGACAGCTGTTCACAGATCGTCAGTGCTGTGTGTGTGTGTGTGCGTTTTGTCGGAGAAGCCTTAGTTTAGGCTGAAGTATTTTGCTTGAGAACAAATGTTGAACCTCTTGAAAGAGCATGTCAGAAATCCTGTTGCTGCAGTGCTTTAAGGCAGATGGAAGTGTGTGTGTGTGTGTGTGTGTGTGTGTGTTGGGAGAGATTACTGTGTGTGTGTGTGCGCGTGTGTTTGTGTGTTCTACGAGGCTGGGAGAGCCAAAGTAGCTCCATTTCAGAGCCCTCACCCAGAGTTCACACGCTCTGACCTCTACAGTGCTAATCACCAGCTCAGAGAGAGAGAGAGGGAGACGGTGAGAGAGGGATGAAGAGAGTGAAAGAGAGAGCGATGGAGAGAGTGAAAGAGAGAGGGAAGGAGTTTGAAGTTGAGAGGGGGGTGTTCTAAAAGCACTCCTGCCTTATAAGGGTGGAGAAAGAGAGAGGGATTGAGAAGAGAGAGAGAAGAAGGAGAAGAGAGGATTTAAGCAGCATAGAGCAGTACTGTCAGACTCATCATAGGAACTCTCTCCTTCCGCCTGGGGGCACAGCACACTCCTACTCCCACTGCTCTCTACTAATGGGGCACACACACACACACACACACACACACACACATTTACATACACATACACACTCACACACGGACATACACACATACACTACCGTTAAAAAGTTTGAGGTCACTTAGAAATGTCCTTCTTTTTGAAAGAAAAGCAAAACATTTCCCATTAAAAAATAACATAAAATTCATCAGAAATACAGTGTAGACATTGTTATTGTTGTAAATGACTATTGTAGCTGGAAACGGCTGATTTATTATGGAATATCTACATAGGCGTACAGAGGCCCATTATCAGCAACCATCACTCTTGTGTTCCAATGGCACGTTGTGTTAGCTAATCCAAGTTTATCATTTTAAAAGGCTAATTGATCATTAGAAAACCCTTTTGCAATTATGTTAGCACAGCTGAAAACTGTTGTTCTGATTAAAGCAGCAATAAAACTGGCCTTCTTTAGACTAGTTGAGTATCTGGAGCATCAGCATTTGTGGGTTCGATTACAGGCTCAAAATGTCCAGAAACAAAGAACTTTCTTCTGAAACTCATCAGTCTATTCTTGTTCTGAGAAATTACGGCTATTCCATGCGAGAAATTGCTAAGAAACTGAAGATCTCGTACAACGCTGCGTACTACTCCCTTCACAGAACAGTGCAAACTGTCTCTAACCAGAATGGAAAGAGGAGTGGGAGGCCCCGGTGCACAACTGAGCAAAAGGACAAGTACATTAGAGTGTCTAGTTTGAGAAAGAGACACCTCACAAGTCCTCAACTGGCAGCTTCATTACATGGTACCCACAAAACACCAGTCTCAACGTCAACAGTGAAGAGGCGACTCCAAACTTTTGAACGGTAGTGTACACATACACATACATAGACATTCGCATACACACACGCACACGCACGCGCGCACACACACATGCACACACACACTGATCCTGGTGGGAAGAGGAAGGGTGTTCCTTTGCGGCCTATAGTATTGATGGGTAGGTGTGAATGTAGATCCATATTCCATGGTGGCATCCACATGAATGTAGAAGTGTTTAGAGACATATTATATTCTTATTTTACAATAAAAGTGACTCCAAAATGACACAATACATTATTTGCTATTCAATTCTATCGGGCACCAAATAATATGAAACACAACCAAAACAAACAGCAAATGAATCCAACAAGTTTGTAAAGTCGCAAGCTTCATGGAATCATTGTGTGTGAGGAATATTGCACCAAATACAACACTTTTGACTACTTTAATACACATAAAAGTGAATTTGTCCCTTAAAATGGGGGACTATGTACGAAAAGTGCTGTAATTTCTAAAAGGTTCAGAAAATACCCTCAAATTAAAGCTGACAATCTGTACTTCAATCTCATTGTCATTGTATCATCTCAAGTCCAAAGTGCTGGAGTACAGAGCCAAAACAACAAAACATGTGTCACAGTTCAAATACTTTGGAGCTCACTGTATATATACAGTACCAGTCAAAAGTTTGGACACATCTACTCATCCAGGGTTTTTCTTTATTTTTATTATTTTCTACTTTGTAGAATAATAGTAAAGACATCAAAACTATGAAATAACATATATGGAATCATGTAGTAACCAAGAAAGTGTTTAACAAAGATTCTGAGATTCTTCAAAGTAGCCACCCTTTGTCTTGATGACAGCTTTGCACATTCTTGGCATTCTCTCAACCAGCTTCATGAGGTAGTCACCTTGAATGCATTTCAATTAACAGGTGTGCCGTGTTAAAAGTTAACTTGTGTAATTTCTTTACTTCTTAATGCACTAATCAGTTGTGTTGTGACAAGGTAGGGGTGGTATACAGAAGATAGCCCTATTTAATAAAAGACCAAGTCCATATTATGGCAGAACAGCTCCAATAAGCAAAGAGAAATGACAGTCCATTACTTTAAGACATGAAGGTTAGTCAATCCGTAAAATGTCAAGAACTTTGAAAGAACATTCTTCAAGTGCAGTCGCAAAAACCATCAAGCGCTATGATGAAACTGGCTCTTATGAGGACCACCACAGGAAAGGAAGACCCAGAGTTACCTCTGCTGCAGAGGATATGTTCATTAGTTAACTGCACCTCAGATTGCAGCCCAAATAAATGCTTCACAGAGTTCAAGTAACATACACATCTCAACATCAACTGTTCTGAGGAGACTGCGTGAATCAGGCATTCATGGTCGAATTGCTGTAAAGAAACCACTACTAAAGGACACCAATAATAAGAAGAGACTTGCTTGGGCCAAGAAACACACGCAATGGTTCCCACCTTGAAGCATGGAGGAGGAGGTGTAATGGTGCGGGGGTGCTTTTCTGGTAACACTGTCGATTTATTTATTTAGAATTCAAGGCACACTTAACCAGCATGGCTACCACAGCATTCTGCATTGATACGCAAACCATCTGGTTTGCGCTTAGTGGGACTATAATTTGTTTTTCAACAGGACAATGACTCAACACGCATCCAGGCTGCGTAAAGGCTATTTGACCAAGAAGGAGAATGATGGTGCTGCATCAGGTGACCTGGACTCCAAATCACCCAACCTCAACCCAATTGAGATTGTTTGCGAAGAGTTGGACCACAGAGTGAAGGAAAAGCAACCAACAAGTGCTCAGTATATGTGGGGACTCCTTCAAGACTGTTGGAAAAGCATTCCTCATGAAGCCGGTTGAGAGAATGCCAAGCGTATGCTAAGCTGTCATCAAGGCAAAGGGTGGCAATCTAAAATCTAAAATATATTTTGACATGTTTAACACTTTTTTGGTTACTACATGATTCCGTATGTGTTATTTCATAGTTTTAGTTACAATGTAGAAAATTGTGAAAATCGAGAAAAACCTTTGAGTAGTTGTGTCCAAGTTTTTGACTGGTACTATATATACAATACATAAATATCTATAGTGTATATAGTGTATATACCTCTGTGAATATGCCCAGTCCCTTTCTCCATCCTCAAAATAGGAACGGTATAGTAGATAGAGCCAGCCAGCCAGTCAGAAACAGCGTTGTAGCATTGAAGTTATAAATAACATGTTGGCTTTGAATCCCGTTACGTTTCCCAGGGCTCTAATTGGACGCATCAGTCGGGAGAGAAGCAGCTTGTAGATGGAGAATTTATTTTCAATGTGACGATGCATGATGCTTGGATGGATGGAAGCGCGTAAAAAATGTTAGATTTAAAGGTGGCTGTTGCCACACATTTAGAGCTCTGTGTTAATGGGGAGGATCCTTTTTACCTAAATACTGTAATACAGTGGTAAAGTCGCTAACTCTGACATATCACCTCTTTTTCTGTGTCCCTGTCAAGTTATACTGTGCTACAGTATTAGTGGTTTAGTGTGTTGTGCACCTGTTGACGCCAATACTTTGTGTGTGTGTGTGTGTGTGTATGTGTTTATATGTGTATATGTGTAAGTTCTATTGTGGTTGATCAGGACAGCCCTGTGAAGGGCCCTGGTCACTGAAGCTGGCACAAACTGGCTCTTTCCCTGGCACCATGCACTGGCTGGCCCTGTGTGTGTGTGTGTGTGTCTCTCTCCTGGCATCACTCACTAACACAGGAAGCAAAAGTCTGATGCTGGGCTTCCTCGGGAAGAGTGTGTGTTTGTGAGTGTGTGTACATGACTTAGCGTGCCTCACACTGTTCCCATGGTGCTTAGCGCTGCCACATGTCCCGCTACACACGCACGCACCAACACTCCCCTCCTCTCCATGTCATTGGTCACCAATACCCCCCCCATTGGTCACCAATACTTTTGGAGAACCTAGTTACCTGTCCAAAATTGTAATCAGTTACTTTGAGAACCCAAACTCAGTTTTGAAATCTGATTACTTTCAGTTACTTTTAGATTACTTTCCCCTTAAGAGGCATTAAAAGAAGACAACAATTAACATTACCAATTGAACGACATCTATTGCAGGAGTGCTTTATACTTTAATATAGATAATACGATTAGGCTATGTCTTTACATTAAAAACTTGTCAGATTTTTTGTCATTCCAATTAATTTAATACCTCTTGATCTTCAAGAATAGGACTTGGAAGAATAGAAATATAGATGAGGGCCAAATTGTTTTACAGTGGCATGCGAAAGCATTCACCCCCCTTGTCATTTTTCCTATTTTGTTGCCTTGCAACCTGGGATTAAAATATATTTTGTTGGGGGTTTGTATCATTTGATTTACACAACATGCCTACCACTTTGAAGATGCAAAATATGTTTTATTGTGAAACAATAATCTCTGGAAGACTGAAACAGGTTTCCCTCAAGAATTTCCCTGTATTTAGCACCACTCATCCTTCCTTCAATTCTGACCAATTTCCCTGTCCCTGCCGATGAAGAACATCCCCACAGCATAATGCTGCCACCACCATGCTTCACTGTGGGGATGGTATTCTCGGGGTGCTGAGAGGTGTTGGGTTTGCGACAGACATAGCGTTTTCCTTGATGGCCAAAAAGCTAAATTTTTGTCTCATCTGACCAGAGTACCTTCTTCCATATGTTTGGGGAGTATCCCACATGCCTTTTGGCAAACCCCAAACGTGTTTGTTTATTTTTTTCTTTAAGCAATTACTTTCTTCTGGCCACTCTTCCGTAAAGCCCAGCTCTGTGGAGTGTACGGCTTAAAGTGGTCCTATTGACAGATACTCCAATCTCCGCTGTGGAGCTTTGCAGCTCCTTCAGGGTTGTCTTTGGTCTCTTTGTTGCCTCTCTGATTAATGCCCTCCTTGCCCTGGTCTGTGAGTTTTGGTGGGCATCCCTCTCTTTGCAGGTTTGTTGTGGTGCCATATTCTTTCCATTTTTTAAATAATGGATATAATGGTGCTCTGTGTGATGTTCAAAGTTTCAGATATTTTTTATAACACAACCCTGATCTGTACTTCTCCACAACTGTGTCTCTGACCTGTTTGGAGAGCTCCTTAGTCTTCATAGTGCCGCTTGCTTGGTGGTGCCCCTTGCTTAGTGGTGTTGCAGACTGGGGCCTTTCAGAACAGGTGTATATATACTGATATCATGTGACAGATCCTGTGACACTTAGATTGCACACAGGTGGACTTTATTTAACTAATTATGTGACTTCTGAAGGTAATTGGTTGCACCAGATCTTATTTAGGGGCTTCAAAGCAAAGGGGGTGAATACATATGCACGCAACCCTTTTGTGTTTTTTTAATTTAAAAAGACAAATTTAAACAAGTAATTTTTTTCTTTTCACTTCACCAATTTGGACTATTTTGTGTATGTCCATGATATGAAATCCAAATAAAAATCCATTTAAATTACAAATTGTAATGCAACAAAATAGGACAAACCCCAAGGGGGATGAATACTTTTGCAAGGCACTGTATGTGTATGCGTAATATGAGCATCCAGGATATGAGTGATAGGTATGATATGAGTGAGACTAGGGCCATTTGTAACCCCACCAGTATGCAAGAATAGCCCGTGGAAGCTTGGTTGATTAAATCAATCATACAATCAATCAAATTCTGTTTTCTTTATCCTTTAACATATTCATTTGTCATAAAATATGTAACAGTGTCCTGGACCTAAACTCTCAAAGACCAACCTTGTCTGTTTGGATGTGTAGCGTTGCATGCCTTTCTATCTATTGAGGCTCCTAGCCATCTCCCTATGGTGCCACTGGGGCCCCATACCTCTGTCTCACTCTTCTTTCAGACTGCCTCCATTCCCCCTGATGCCCCTAACAGAGACACTGATTCTGTATCCCAGGGAGAGCCCGTCTGAAAGAGGGGAATGTTCTTTCATAATGGAACAACTACAGAACGCTATTGAACCCTCTCACACAGCAGTTCCTTTCCCGTCAGCTGGTCTCAAGTGTTCCCATCATCAGCAGTAGTCCGTCTCAGTCAACGCTGTTGGCCAAAGAGATGCTCTTTTCTCTTTCTGTTTGTCTATCTCCAGTCGTCTTCTGGGGCAGGAAGTGAAGTGTGTTATGTGTGTGTGTGATTGCTGTGTTCTGTCGGGGCAGGAAGTGTGTGTTTCTCATGCTGTGAATTTTTAATAGCAGTCACTAAGCAGTCCCATCGGTGGGTTCTTCTTCTTCGCTTGATGTCAGAGCGGCAACAAGGAGAAAGGAACCAGGGAGAAAGAGGAGCAACCGTTGATCTGGCTGCTGTGAATTCCTTCCTTCTCTTTATACAGTGGTGGATAACTGTATGACCACAGGAAGGCATTGACCCCTGATGAGCTCGCTATTCTATACACACACCACGCACACACACACACATGCTATTCAATTTAACAAAAGTAGAGAGCGCAGCAGGGAACATAGGATCTTAAGGCCATGTAACTGGACAGTAAATAAAAGCCCTTGTTAGGAGCATTGTTCCGCACCGGCAAACAGGAATGATTGTCTGTCCGTATCGCAGCCAGGTGGTTATTACCGATACAAGGCTTTAATCTATGTGCTGCTGCTGGTGGTCCGGTCAATTGCTCTCTGCCTACTCCACAATCAGCCTGGCCTCCATTTCTGCACACAGACTATGGATCCCCCCTCAACCATCTCAAATAACCAGCCAATCAATGGCTTCACTTCAATTAGCTCCTGATAGGCCAGAGAGGGAGGTCCTCCAACCAATATTGACATTTTAATACCGTTACATGATAGGAGAGCTCTCTTTCCAGCCACACACAGGAAGGAATGCACAAACACACACGCAGAGGCAGGCACGCACGCACGCTCGCTCGCACGCACAGAGAGAGACAGATCCATACTACTGCAAAGAGACCCTCCACATCAGGGGCTGGAGATCAAATCCATACTGCTGCAGAGTGACCAGATCACTGCCTCATCCCAAGACAGACTGCTCCTTTCTCTGTGATTGGACCTAGCCTCTCAAGAGAGCCGCTCACATCCATACTACTGCAAATTGACTAGAGACCCTCCCCACCACAGGACTGTCTGTCTGGTACTGTCAGCTACTGTCTTTCTCAGGCAGGGCCTAGCCCTATTCTCTCAGAGAGGAACTACAGATTGGTTTGATTACAGCGTCACTGCCGTGTGCCTCTGATCAGATAGACAATCATGTTGAATGTCTCTCAGGGAGAGACTTGTTTCTTTAGCTTTGATACAGAGCCCTATTGTTTGACCTCCGCCTTCCTTGTCTCGCTGTAATGGCATCCTTTGTCCAGTTTGATTAAATGTTAACACCAGGCTCTCATCCTATCACAGGAAAGAGGGGGAGCGAGGGAGAGAGCGGAGAGAGCGGGATTAATCATCCTTGGTTGGTTCATTACAAGGCACTAATGCCTTTATCAGGCCTGCTGTTAGAAGGCTGTGTGTGTGTGTGTGTGTGTGTGTGCGTGTGTGTGTGTGTGTGATACTACAGTACCTTTATCACCTTAATCTGTTCAAACACAGATCTAAGTGATGAACCTGCCCAGGGCACCGTACGACTCTCACACAGGCCCTCCTCATCCATCCTAATCCAGCAGCTGCCTTTCTATCTCTGCCGTATATATATATAGATATATATACACTGTACCTTGACAGGCAGACAACAGCAGGCCTTCACACTGTGTGACACAGGTATCTGGCATTGTGCGTTTGTGTGTCTGTGTCTTTGTAGGTTGGCTCGTCAGTCCTGTTCCATATTGACAGTGTATGATGGGTTGACAGGCTGAACAACCAGGTTTTCTGCTTCAATTCACTCACATCTGCCTGCATAATGTCCCCTGAACACACGCACACGCGCACATGCGCACACGTGCACATGCACACACGCACATGTGCACACACACACACACACGCGCACACACACACACACACACACACACACAGACAGACAGAGCCCTCCTATGGGTTTTAAATGCAAAGTGCTTTTGGTGTAAAAAGTGAATCGCTTGAGTGGTGGAGAAAAACAAAGAAATGAAACGAGGCCTGGGAGCCATAATGCCCACCATGGACACAAATCACTCTGTGTGTGTTTGTCTGCCTGAGCGCTCAGTCTGTCTACAGGAAATGGAATCTGATGATGAAGGTACCCTTGGCGCAGACAGTGGCTGGTGCGCCTCTTAATGTCCCTGACACGGCAGCAGTAAGATAGAGAATGTGTTTTGCTGGCACGCGCCGCCAGCATCAGCACATGCCATAGCTGGGGATGAGCGAGTTAAGCTGTCCACATAGATCGGTTTGGTTTGCTCCTTGCAGAACTTGGCTAGACGAACTGAACGCCTGTGCTCGCATATTCCCTTACAACACCTTAGTTTGAAAAAAAAGAAAAAAAGGGATAATATTGCTGTTTGTCCCTCTTCAGACGCCGTAGCCAGTACACTTCCTCAACACAGTCAGAATTAATTGAAGATAACTCAAGAAATCTGTCATTTCTTTTTGACGTTTTTGCAGAGGTCTTAGTCTTGGCAGTATTACATCTAACTAAGATGTTTGGTGCAGTATTTCTCAAGTGATTTTTTTTTCTCATGAAAACTAGTTGTCTGTCATTGAATGACAACAAACACTTGAAGGATCCCTACTGTTGACCAATCACCTAAGAAGGGGTGTAGACTTTGTGTGCTCGAATAGCCGGAAGAAAACCTGACGAACGCTCACCAAAATGTCGTCATAATATACAGTACCGGTCAAAAGTCTGGACACATCTACTCATTCTAGGGTTTTTATTTATTTTGACTATTTTCTTCATTGTAGAATAATAGTGAATACATCAAAACTATGAAATAACACATATGGAATCATGTAGTAACCAAAAAAGGGTTAAACAAATCTAAATATACACTGCTCAAAAAAATAAAGGGAACACTTAAACAACACAATGTAACTCCAAGTCAATCACACTTCTGTGAAATCAAACTGTCCACTTAGGAAGCAACACTGATTGACAATAAATGTCACATGCTGTTGTGCAAATGGAATAGACAACAGGTGGAAATTATAGACAATTAGCAAGACACCCCCAATAAAGGAGTGGTTCTGCAGGTGGGGACCACAGCCCACTTCTCAGTTCCTATGCTTCCTGGCTGATGTTTTGGTCACTTTTGAATGCTGGCGGTGCTTTCACTCTAGTGGTAGCATGAGACAGAGTCTACAACCCACACAAGTGGCTCAGGTAGTGCAGCTCATCCAGGATGGCACATCAATGCGAGCTGTGGCAAGAAGGTTTGCTGTGTCTCTCAGCGTAGTGTCCAGAGCATGGAGGCGCTACCAGGAGACAGGCCAGTACATCAGGAGACGTGGAGGAGGCCGTAGGAGGGCAACAACCCAGCAGCAGGACCGCTACCTCCGCCTTTGTGCAAGGAGGAGCAGGAGGAGTACTGCCAGAACCCTGCAAAATGACCTCCAGCAGGCCACAAATGTGCATGTGTCTGCTCAAACAGTCAGAAACAGATTCCATGAGGGTGATATGAGGGCCCGACGTCCACAGGTGGGGGTTGTGCTTACAGCCCAACACCGTGCAGGACGTTTGGCATTTGCCAGAGAACACCAAGATTGGCAAATTCGCCACTGGCGCCCTGTGCTCTTCACAGATGAAAGCAGGTTCACACTGAGCACATGTGACAGACGTGACAGAGTCTGGAGACGCCGTGGAGAACGTTCTGCTGCCTGCAACATCCTCCAGCATGACCGGTTTGGCGGTGGGTCAGTCATGGTGAGGGGTGGCATTTCTTTGGGGGGCCGCACAGCCCTCCATGTGCTCGCCAGAGGTAGCCTGACTGCCATTAGGTACCGAGATGAGATCCTCAGACCCCTTGTGAGACCATATGCTGGTGCGATTGGCCCTGGGTTCCTCCTAATGCAAGACAATGCTAGACCTCATGTGGCTGGAGTGTGTCAGCAGTTCCTGCAAGAGGAAGGCATTGATGCTATGGACTGGCCCGCCTGTTCCCCAGACCAGAATCCAATTGAGCACATCTGGGACATCATGTCTCGCTCCATCCACCAACGCCACGCTGCACCACAGACTGTCCAGGAGTTGGCGGATGCTTTAGTCCAGGTCTGGGAGGAGATCTCTTAGGAGACCATCCGCCACCTCATCAGGAGCATGCCCAGGCGTTGTAGGGAGGTCATACAGGCACGTGGAGGCCACACACACTACTGAGCCTCATTTTGACTTGTTTTAAGGACATTACATCAAAGTTGGATCAGCCTGTAGTGTGGTTTTCCACTTTAATTTTGAGTGTGACTCCAAATCCAGACCTCCATTTGTTGATAAATTGGATTTCCATTGATTATTTCTGTGTGATTTTGTTGTCAGCACATTCAACTATGTAAAGAAAAAAGTATTTAATAAGATTATTTCTTTCATTCAGATCTAGGAAGTGTTGTTTAAGTGTTCCCTTTATTTTTTTGAGCAGTATATTTTAGATCTTAGATTCTTCAAAGTAGCCAGCTTTGCCTTGATGACAGCTTTGCACACTCTTGGCATTCTCTCAACCAGTTTCACATATGGTGAAAAGCATTCACCCGGAATGCTTTTCCCACATATGGTGAACACTTGTTGGCTGCTTTTCCTTCACTCTGCGGTCCAACTCATCACAAACCATCTCAATTGGTTTGAGGTCGGGTGATTGTGGAGGCCAGGTCATCTGCTGCAGTACACCATCAACTTTCTTCTAGGTCAAATAGCTCTTTCATAGCCTGGAGGTGTGTTGGGTCATTGTCCTGTTGAAAAAGAAATGATAGTCTCACTAAGCTCAAACCAGATGGGATGGTGTATCGCTGCTGAATGCTGTGGTAGCCATGCTGGTTAAGTGTGCCTTGAATTCTAAATAAATCACCGACAGTGTCACCAGCAAAGCACTCCCACACTGTCACACCTCCTCCTCCTTGCTTCACAGTTGGAACTACACATGTGGAGATCATCCATTCACCTACTCTGCGTCTCACAAAGACACAGCGGTTGGAACAAAAAATCTCTGATTTGGACTCATCAGACCAAAGGACAGTTTTCCATCAGTCTAATGTCCATTGCTCGTGTTTCTTGGCCCAAGCAAGTCTCTTCGTCTTATTGGTGTCCTTTAGTAGTGGTTTCTTTGCAGCAATTTGACCATGAAGGCCTGATTCATGCAGTCTCCTCTGAACAGTTGATGTTGAGATGTGTCTGTTACTTGAACTCTGTGAAGCATTTATTTGGGCTGCAATTTCTGAGGCTGGTAACTCTAATGAACTTATCCTCTGCAGCAGAGGTAACTCTGGGTCTTCCTTTCCTGTGGTGGTCCTCATGAGAGCCAGTTTCATCATAGCGCTTGTTGGTTTTTGCGACTGCACTTGAAGAAACGTTCAAAGTGTTTGCCATTTTCCGGATTGACTTTTTATTCATTTATTTCACCTTTATTTAACCAGGTAGGCAAGTTGAGAACAAGTTCTCATTTACAACTGCGACCCGGCCAAGATAAAGCAAAGCAGTTGACACATATAACAACACAGAGTTACACATGAAGTAAAACAAACATAGTCAATAATACAGTAGAAAAATAAGTATATATACAATGTGAGCAAATTAGGTGAGATAAGGGAGGTAAAGGCAATAAATAGGCCATGGTGGTGAAGTAAATACAATATAGCAATTAAAACACTGGAATGGTAGATTTGACAGAAGATGAGTGTGCAAAGTAGAAATACTGGGGTGCAAAGGAGCAAAATAAATAAATAAATAAATACAGTAGGGGAAGAGGTAGTTGTTTGGGCTATTTATAGATGGGCTATGTACAGGTGCAGTGATCTGTGAGCTGCTCTGACAGCTGGTGCTTAAAGCTAGTGACGGAGATAAGTGTTTCCAGTTTCAGAGATTTTTGTAGTTTGTTCCAGTCATTGGCAGCAGAGAACTGGAAGGAGAGGCGGCCAAAGGAGGAATTGGCTTTGGGGGTGACAAGTGAGATATACCTGCTGGAACGCGTGCTACGGGTGGGTGCAGCTATGGTGACCAGCGAGCAGAGATAAGGCGGGACTTTACCTAGCAGGGTCTTGTAGATGACCTGGAGCCAGTGGGTTTGGCGACGAGTATGAAGCGAGGGCCAGCCAACGAGAGCGTACAGGTCGCAGTGGTGGGTAGTATATGGGGCTTTGGTGACAAAACAGATGGCACTGTGATAGACTGCATCCAATTTGTTGAGTAGGGTGTTGGAGGCTATTTTGTAAATGACATCGCCAAAGTCGAGGATCGGTAAGATGGTCAGTTTTACGAGGGTATGTTTGGCAGCATGTTGTAGGCCATGGAAGGAGAGTTGTATGGCATTAAAGCTCATCTGGAGGGTTGTTAACACAGTGTCCAAAGATGGGCCAGAACTATACAGAATGGTGTCGTCTGCGTAGAGGTGGATCAGAGACTCACCAGCAGCAAGAGCGACATCATTGATTTATACAGATGTCACGATCGTCAAATGGAGTAGACCAAGGTGCAGCGTGGTAAGTGTTCATCGTTGTATTTATTTTAAATCAGAACGCTAAAAACAAAATAATAAAGAATGATAACGACCGTAACGTCATGCAGGCATTACCAGCAGTACAAAATAAGATTCCACAACTACAGGTGGAGAAAGGCTGCCTAAGTATGATTCCTAATCAGAGACAACGATAGACAGCTGCCTCTGATTAGGAACCATACTCGGCTCAAAACAAAGAAATAGACATCATAGAATGCCCACCCCACACCCTGACCTAACCACATAGAGAAACAAACCCTCTCTCTCAGGTCAGGGCGTGACAACAGAGAAGAGAGTCGGCCCAAGAATTGAACCCTGTGGCACCCCCATAGAGACTGCCAGAGGCCCGGACTGACCTCCATGTCTTAAAGTAATGATAGACTGTCATATCTCTTTGCCTATTTGAGCTGTTCTTGCCATAATATGGACTTGGTCTTTTACCAAATAGGGCTATCTTCTGTATACCACCCCTACCATGTCACAACACAACTGATTAACTTTTAACAAGGCACACCTGTTAATTTAAATGTATTCCAGGTGACTATCTCATGAAGCTAGTTGAGAGAATGCCAAGCGTGTGCAAAGCTGTCATCAAGACAAAGGGTGGCTACTTTGAAGAATCTCAAATATAAAATATATTTTGATTTGTTTAACACTTTTTTGGTTACTACATGATCCCATATGTGTTATTTCATAGTTGTGATTTCTTCACTATTACTCTAGACTGTAGAAAATAGTAAAAATAAAGAAAAACCCTGGAATGAGTAGGTCTGTCCAAACTTTTGACTGGTTCTGTATGCACAAACTGTTTAGACTGGGAAGCATACGGCAAGCTTTAGTGTACGAGACTGGACTGTGTTGTGTATGTGTGTGTCTGAAGATAACATTTGGTCTGTGGGTGTGAAGGACTGAGGTGCGTTTATGTCTCTAGGAGAACTTCAACTCTCAATCATCACACAGGCAGACCACCATCGATCTACATCTCCTACACCTGTTGCCGACGCCTGACCAGAACACCAGACCCCTCATATACCAGACCCCTCATAGACCCCTCATAGACCAGACCCCTCATAGTCTCAAATCAGCCACAAGCTCTGCTCAAAAGGGCATGTGCTTCAAGTCAAACATAGTGTACTGCATAGTGAATAAGGTCACTTGGGATTTGCAATATGACTGTCCATTTGCCCCTGTCCTTCTGTTAATATCTTTATTAGCAGAGACATGACTATTATGGCTTCAATTACCAGCAGTATCAACTGATTAACAGCAGCATCAGCTAGCATTGATCCATTGCTGTGTGGTTGAACAGACATCTTCTAGCTATTCTCACAGTGATGTTGTGGTAACGTTGTGGTTAGGTCTGTGCTATGGAGACGTTGTAGTTATGTTGTGGTCACATTGTGGTGATGTTGTTGTGTTTGTATGGTCACATATCAGACCCTGGTGTTACCAGCAACATTATTTTACATTTACATTTTACGTCATTTAGCAGACACTCTTATCCAGAGCGACTTACAGTAGTGAATGCATACATTTCATACAATTTCATACATTTCATACATTTTTTTTTTCTTTTTTTTTCTTTCTGTGCTGGCCCCCCGTGGGAATCGAACCCACAACCCTGGTGTTGCAAACACCATGCTCTACCAACTGAGCTACAGGGAAGGCTACAAAGTGAACTTATGTTGTGGTAATGTGGTAATGACCGTGTTTTGTAGTTTGCTGTGTTGAGGTCGATTCCATTTCAATCATTCAATCCATTCCGGGAGAAAATTGAGATTCCAATTCAAGAATCGAAGAAGTAAATACCACACGTTTCCATCCCTGTGGGGATCCAGGAGTGTTATACAATATATCAATGACAGCCTCTTTACCACTTATCTCCCTCTTTGTAAAAAGCTTCACTCTCCCTATCCTTCTTTACCTTCTCAATCGCTCTCTCTCTCTCTCTCTCTCTCTCTCTCCCCCTCCCCTCTCATATTTCTGTTCTGAGTATGTTCGACCGTCAACCATCTCCTCTCTCCTCTCATTGAACATTAATGACCACAACCGTCTTCTTCAAACTGTAGTGTGGTTGAGCACAACCCTTCCAGCCAGTAGTTTATCTAAGAGTTTTGGTCATAAGGGGTTACAGAAAACCCTCTCATCCCCCCCTCGCCCTCCGGCCCTGGTAAAAACTGAAACCCACAGAGCGGGCCCTGTTATGTATCTGTAAGGTTGTAGTTTTGTATTTTAAAAAGGTGTTTTAGTGCATTCCCAGGGGTGCTGTATGGCTGCAGCGGTGTGTTGGTGCATTTCGTCTCAGGGATTTAATCTCTAGTGTTGTGTTGTTCTGTGTTGTGATAGTTGTGTTGTGTTGTACTCCACGCACGCTGAAGTAATGGGGTCTGACAGGACTGAGGGTCTCCGAGGCAACTTGGTGAAGGGTGTAACACTGACCCCACCCCCTCTTTCCGTCTACAGCCTGCAGCCTGCCACTATAACCCGACCTCTCTTTCCCATCTCTCTCTCTGTCTCTTTTTCTCTCTCTAGCTTTTCCTTTCCTCTCTCTCCCCTCTATTTCCACCATGTAAACTACCACTCATCTCCCATCTCTACAGGCTCCATATTGTTCCTAACCACTCTCCTTTCTCTGCCCCACACAGTTTCTGGCGAATGGATCCTGACAAGAGAACAGCTCCCTTGAAGTGAACGTAGTGTATTCTACCGCATCGAACGTAGTGTGTAGTCTGTCTATGAGGAGATCTGCTGCTTGCATTATGGGGCTATGGTTCTGTCTGTCCAGGGACACAGCATTATGGGTCTGGAGATAGTCACTCAGATATAAGGGTCTATATCTGGAGGGAGAAAAAGAGATGCAATGCTACTTTCACATTTTTGCTGCTCTCTTGCGATGCAGATTTTGTGTGTGTTGTATTTGTGAGTGTTTTGTGTGTGTGTGTGTGTGCATGTGCGTGAGCGTGTGTGTGTGTGTGTGTGTGTGTGTGTGTGTGTGTGGTGGGGTGGGGTATATGTGTGCTATGCAGATGTGTGTGGGAGTATATCTCATCCTGCCGTTCAACCACAGGCACACACAGAGAGCTCTCTCTCTCTCTCCTCTCCGTATTACGTGATTCCTAATATATGTACATAATGAACTTCTAAATGCCTTTTCTCAGACTGTGGAGAAGAATGCATCTCAGTGCTCACTCTACCTCAATCTCTCTCTCTTCTTCCCTCCCTCTCTCCATCTCGCCCCCTCAAGGACCTCTCCATTAACAAAATATTCTCTCCCTCCTTAAGAAAGGACAGCAGGCTCTGTTATTTTCTAAAAATAGATTGGGTGTGACGCCTCACAAAATGCATGGTGGGGGAGAATAAGCATTGCAAAGGAGAGTCCGAATACTTCCTAGGAAGAGAAGGACATTTAGAATTCAGTCATATTTAAGAATGTAAGACTAGGCCAGATGTATCCATCTTAAATGACATTGTCTGAGGGTGAGAGTGGTAGTCAGTTACTCCTAGTCTGACGTAGTCGGCCCTGCAGGTTAGCCTGTGACACACGCACACAAAGGGAGAATCGAGAATCTTATAGGGTTATTTGGCTGTCCCCATAGGATAACTCTGAAGAATCCGTTTTGGTTCCAGGTCTCTACAGATCAGCATCCAGGGCTCGAACGTCCCGGGTTATAATATACTGTAGATAGCTGTGTGTGTTGGAGAGAGCTGACACTGTTACTGCAGTAAAGTGTTCTGTATCATAGACTCTCTCCTCGACACTCCTTTCCTCTTCTCTCAGCTCCTCTCATAATACATCTAGAATCTGTCAGTCAAAAACAAGTCTTTGTTCTTCAACACACCAATTACCTCAGCCCTCTCTTTCTCTCCGTTCTCCATCTCTCTCCTCTCTTTTTCGTGTTCGGCTCCCTTTTCTCCCTGTGCGCCTCTCTCTCCCTCTCTCTCTACCTCTTCCCCCTCTCCTTCTCTCTCCCTCCCCTCTCTCCATCCTGGGTTATTAGGGAGATATTTGGTAATTAGTGGAGGCCTAAGCTCTCTAAGTAGCCGGCTGGTTCCTATGGATACACTCTTATCAGCAGTTTGAGAGACGAGAAGAGGAGAGGGGTAGAGGAGAGAAGGAGAGGAATGAGAGGGGAAAAGAGAGAGGAGGAGAGGAAGAGAGCAGGGTTGAGGACGAAAGGAGAAAGAGAGCGGTAGGAGGAGAGGAGAGAGCGAAGGAAGGACAGGAGGGAGATAAGTGGAAAGGAAAGTAGAGGAGAGGAGGAGAGGAAAGAGTGATTGCAACAAAGGAGGAGAGGAGATCCAGCTGTGTCTGAGGACCCAAATGAGTGGAACCAAAGCAGTTGTGAGATATCCAACCAGTGGGTCTGTGGGTCTGAGATAGTGTTGTTACTCACAGTAATAGTGGTACAGCACCATGAGAGAGAGGAACATTCTGGCTTAAATGTCAAGACAGAGAAATAGCGTTTATATACGGCTTAGAGGTGTGTGTGTGTCTTCAAGCAGGCTGGAAGGTGCATGAGGGTGATAACCGGTGATGAGTCACCATGTGTGATGACCTTTCATAACGGCACGCAAACCGTGACTGAGAACCAGACAACACATACAAACACATGGGCTGAAACCGTGACTGAGACCTAGGCGAACATTAAGTGTGTCTGAAGCTTTTCTCATCTAATTCAAAGCCTTGCCTTACCTCAGTGATCACCTGCCTGCCTGCCTGCGTGCCTGCCTGCGTGCCTGCCTGCGTGCCTGCCTGCGTGCGTGCCTGCCTGCCTGCCTGCGTGCCTGCCTGCGTGCATTCGTTGTAAGCCAAACAGGGAATAAATGATCCTGATAAAATCAACCACGTACTGTGAGGATGCTCTCTGGGTGTTCCCTAGGAGGGGAGCTAGTCAATAACACTGGACACACACACACACACACACAGGTTTAAACGATCAACCAATGGTCAAGGACTGTGGAAGACAGCTTGCGTGTCTCTGGCTCTGCTAGAAACTACTGCAGGATTAAACAGAGGTTACTGACATCGACAGAGTACTGAGATGTTATCATTATACAGTAATACCACACACACACGCAGCTAAAAGGTGTTTTTCTATGATGGCCGCTTTTCTCCCAGCATGATGTCGTGCGCAACACAGCCGACCTTCTTCAGTGCCGTGTGTTTGTAGGGTCACCAATGTGGAAACAATGGCAGCTGCTGTCCGTTTGGACACCCCCCCCCCCCCCCCCCCCCCCCCCCCCCCCCCCCCAGGGGGAGACACTTAAGAAACTGGGCAACTGCAGAACTTCTCCGGGTAGAAAATGATAGGCACACTGACCTTAGATTAGTGTGTCTAGAGGTCATCCTACTCCTGTAGAACCATCTGTGTATGAGTTTACTCTGTGTATTGCTGTGTAATGGTATAGCTGAAAGCACATATTCAGTGCAGAGTAATGGTGTCGCTAAGCTGGGAGGGACTGCAGGGGAGATGATCCAGACCTGGCTTATCCATGCGTGGCAAAGATCTCTGCTGTGGATCAATGGCAGCAGATATCCATTGATTAGACCCGAGGGTGGAGGCGGAGGACAGGGAGGACCTGTGCAGAATGCTGACTGATAGTCAGGCTCCAGCCACCAGCCTGCTACTCAGTAGGGGTCAAAAGGAGAGACATGTTATCAGATCCTGCTACAATTGTTTGTGTGTGAGTCTGTCATTCCCACCAACGAAACACACATTATTCCATCTAAGTGAACAGTGTTGGCATGTACGTGTGTGTGCATGTGTTTTCGTGTATGTGCGTGCATGTGTTTTCGTGTGTGTGTGTGCGTGTCCCTTTTTAGAGAGAGCTGTCTCTTTACACACGACCTAAACGTCACAGGTTTGTGTGCGTGTGTGTTCGTCTAGCGTCTTGACGCCCTGCAAGCAGTGGAACACGATAACGATCACTCGACTCCATTCCTAACTAGGAATGCCCAGACAAATGAAAGTGAAACTGTGTGTGTGTGGATGACAGATCATCCATCTAGTCACTCATCTGCATCCACACTCTTCAGCCCACACAGAAACCCTCGAGTTGGCCAGACAGACACTCAGACCTAGAGAAAGCCTGATACCCCCGTATCACTATCCATCCTCCTCTCCTTCCTCTCTCATCTTCCCCCAGGACTGATGAGTTGGTGTTTTTCAGTCTATTTCTTCTCTGTAAAGCACAGCGATCCCGGGCTGAGACGACAGTAAGACAGTTATCCCGGGACACAGCGCTTTTCAACAGTGTTGTTGAAAAACAGACAAGCCCGGTAAAAGGATATGATGACCACGACCCTACATAGACAGAACGCTCTTTTTTCCCCCCACAGTTCTGTTCTGATCGTTGACTTGATGAAATATTTAGAAAGGAAGTGTTGACTTCCTAACATTATCCCGACGTTGTTCTTCTCGCTCCCCCGACTGGAGGCGCATCTTTGAAGCTTCACCACGGTGGAGCCCATGCAATGTTAATCACAGCTGCACACGGTGCACACACATACACATGTGCTCGTTGTAATGTGTCAGGGTTATGAATCATGTCTTGATTACCCGTGTTCTCTGATAGGCCTCGAGTTCTTTGTTCAAATCCATTTGACATCGTACATTAAATCTGTGGTGTTCACAATTCTGCAGTGTTAGTCTCGACCCTGGCCTGGTCCACCGATACTAACCCAATCGTAACCACGGCAAGAGTTATCGTTACGTATGACCCCTTGGAGGGAACGCAACACCCTGCTACATCTCAACTCCCCGTGGAGTGAAAAAGTACGTGATCGTAGGTGCGGGGGAAGGACGACAGGCAGAGAAAGTTACCGTTTACAGGGAATTTATTATTCCTTAACACGGTAATGTGGGGAAAAGAGGCTGGACGGAACCAAAGCAAAGAAAGTAAAAAATTAAAGAGTCCCCTCTCCTACCTTACCTGCCTTCCCACTTCTTACCTAACCTTTAGCACCACCTGGCGTGCTAACCAACATACAGGGGGTGGTCCGCCCAGGTCTTACCTAACCTGTAGCACCACCTGGCGTGCTAACCAACATACAGGGGGTGGTCCGCCCAGGTCTTACCCAGTCTGCATAGACAGATTAAATACTACGGGTTATGTATGACCGCAGGTCTCTTGGCTAAACACTCCCAAGGTGCGTTCCCCTTCCCCCCCCTTGGAACAAATGAAACAGAATAATTTACTAATACTTTAAGTGAACAATTTCAATAACCAAAACACAAAGTCCTATTGGTATACACATACCTCTGAAGGAGCGACTAACAAATAATATCAACAAAACTTTCACTGACCAACAACCAACACAGGACATAAAAAGAAGCTCTCCGCCCTGACAAAGGAACAGCTTTTATCAAGCTGGAGAAGGAGTTGGTAATTGAAGAGACAGCTGTTTCCCCTGACGAGAGGGAGGGGTCAGAGCTCCAATCAGCGATGTGGCTGACCAATCAGCTGCTTTAGGATGCCAGGAAGCCATTTCCTGAAATACACACACATACAAACCCACAACAACACAGAAACTGGGGAAGGTAACGGTTATGTACAGACTAACTCTCCCCCAGAGACTTCCCTTCTGTACCACTGCGGAACCATAATGTATTCCTTTACCATTACATCTAATATAGACGGCCTACAGATCATTCTCTGTTTAACTCAACGTTGGCTCCACTTAAAGCCTGCTCCAGTTTCCTTAGCGGGGAATGAGCCGTTACCGCGGCTGATGGTAATTATGGCTGCACTCTGATGGATATAACACTTCTATGGCTATATAATGTGTTTGGAATGGGATCATAACCGTTTGAAAGCCATTGTAATGCCATTTCTAAGAGCACGCACAGTGTAGCACCTGCGAGTGGGATTGTGCATTCGTGCGTGTGTGAGTGTGACAATCTGAATTTATGCTGCGTTTGCTATGGCGTTGACATCTGGAATTGTTTTGTAAATGGGTATGTGAAGTAGCGTGTGTTTGTATTGTTTCACACCGTGTGTGTGTGTGTGTGTGTGTGTGTGTGTGTGTGTGTGTGTGTGTGTGGCGTTACAATAAAATGACTCATACACACTCAATCGTAAGCAGGAAGTGTGCTTAATACCTCAGTGGAAAGTAAATTATGTGGACGCCCTTCTAGCCTGTAACCCACATACACAAACGTATGTGTGTTTGTGAAATTACATTGATGCCCTTTTGGCCTGTAACCAATGCAGTGTGTGTGACTGGTAAGATTGGCCGGGGATCAGGGGGTTTCCAGGGGGAACTGTAATGCCTGTTTCCTGGACCTTGGTGTTAAATAGATGGAGAGATGAGCAGTCAGTCAAATCCCCCTTCCACCACGGATAAGCTAAACCTCTCAGGGGAGGGGAGGGGAGGAGGAGGGTAGGAGATGGAGAAAGACGAATAGAGGGGAGTGGTGGAATGGGAGGACGCAGATAGAGACGGAGTAAGAAAATGATTGGATGGAGAGTTTGAGTGAAAGACAAAAGGAAGATAGGGGCATGGAGGAAGAGGGCGAGAGAGACGGGTAGATGGAGAAATGAAGATGTAGGGGTGGTGAGAGAAGCAGGCAGAGAGCGAGAGAGATGGAGAGATGGAGAGATGAAGAGGTAGGGCTGTTGAGAGCAGACAGGTCACCCGTGATACAAGTCAGTATTCGATGCCCATCCATATCTGAGGATGTTGGATGTCCTCTAAATATTTCCGCAAAGAAACGGATAAAACACACAGCTGCAAAGTCAAGGTGATTTATTTAGATGAGGAGGACCAAGAGCAAGAGAGGGAGTGCAGTGATGTCCACAACTGAAGAATCCTTGTGGAATCTGAAAAGACACGTATTCCCGAAAGCGTGATGGTGTACTATGTGCACATGCTAACAGGAAGGAACGAGGTGTGTAGCTAGCTAAGGGTGTCATGGTATTTATAAACCAAAAATCTGATCTCTTAAAAGTGTTGTTCATTTTCGTTCTATGACATATCACTTTCGAGGAGCTTTACATTTTGATAGGGGTATTTTGCCTAAAAAAACTTTAGGCCTACCTATAGAAAAATTCAAAAAACAACTCCGCATCCCTGCCCAGCCTGGTAAGAGTGGCCCGAAGGGTGTTTAGCATCCCCAGTGGCTCTGCAAAGCACGGAGAGGGTATTCCCTGCTGCTAGTTTGCTCTCCAGGCACCATCGCATGAGCCTGAAGTCACAGACTCTGGCCAAAAGCACTGTAGACTGAGCCTAATAAGGCGTGTTTTGTTTGATTCTAATTTAAATCTAAGTCAGTCACAGCCTATATGGGCAATTCATAGACTATAATGATTTAATACAACTGTCACGCCTGCTCCCGCTCCCCGCCAGTAATGCTTGCTCCCCAGCATTACGCGCATCAGCAATTATTGGACTCACCTGGACTCAATCACCTGTGTCATTTCCTCCCCTATATCTGTCTGTTCCCCAGCTCTGTTCCCTGCTTCAGGATTAATGTTCGTTTGTCATTTTGTTGCCTGGTTCCGATGCCGTTCTTGTCCTGTTGCATGTCCGTTCCACATTAAATGTTCAACTCCTCTTACCTGCTTCTCTCCTCCAGCGTCGGTCCTTACAACAACAGAATGTTGTTAAATGCTGAGCGCTTAATGTTCCTGCCAGCCTAGTGTGTTGTACTCGCGGATTCTTCACAATTTAGGCTATAGCCTTGAAATAATTAAAATAGTAGGCTAATAATATAGCCTAAATAATTTGGCTCCCTGTCTGGCTCCTGACCTAGTCAGTGTTCATATGCTGTTTAATATGGCATGTAGCCTATTTGAAATGGTGAGTGCTTCTTACAGTCACCAAAAGGTTGTTGTTTATTAAAATACTTTTCATTCAAATCATGTTTTTTTTCTCAATTATCCAATACCAAATGGTAGGTCCAGGTAGTCACAAAAATAGATGGGTGATGGTTAAATTGTGGTTTTAACAAATGGAGCGAATTTGGAGCTACAGGAGCAGTTGGAAAGGACGTGGAGCGCCGTGAGAGATAAATGGAACTTCCCGACCGCTCAACTCCGCTCACATACTCTGGTCTGGAGATGACATGGAAAGCAGCCACAAGGGGCAACAGTGAGCTCTGTAACCTTCAGGTAGGTTTCGGTTTTGCTAGGGTGTTGTGGAAGGGGATGGTGGATAGGTGTAAGCGTCTGCCTCTGATTCCAAAGGTTACAAGTTCGAATAAAGTGATAGAAAGTTGTTTTTGATATTTTTGTTTTAAGCCTATCCCAAACCTTAACCATTCGGAGTTAATGCCTAGCTTTAAGAATTTGTAGTTAATGCCTGAACTTAATCCTAAACTTAAAAATGTGGATTTAATGCCTAAAATGTACCTTAAACACGTTGAAATTTGACGTTTGGAACAACTTCGAAATGTACGTTTCAGAAACATGGATGAACGGCTAGTTCTGACATGAGACTGTGAGAGCTGGTAGGTTGAGAGAAGCAGGCAGAGAGCGAGAAGAGAAAGGAAGGGGGACAAGGATTGAGATATGGAGAGAGAGGAGTGGAGACGGGGATAGAGTGAAGGGATGAGTGTCTGCTGTCGGCCTCTGAAGGAAGGCTGGGATGATTGGTTCACCCCCCCATGCACGCACGCACTAACCTCTCTGTGGAGAACAGAGAACGCTGCCTATACATTTGTTCGACAGACAGACGTACAGAGAGAGATTGAAGAAACAAGAGCTGCAGAAATGTGTGGGAGGAGGAGGAAGGTGAGAGGAGAGAGGGAGGACGAGGGGGAGAGAACATGCCAGAGGGAGAGGGTTTGAGATGGAGGTGCAAATAAGTGAAGAGAGAGAGAGAGAGAGAAAGTGCGGGAGAGACATGCATTGGAAGGGAGGGAGAGAGCTACGATGAAAGAGTGGAGCAGACAAGGAAAATAAGACAAGCGTCATTGATGACACCGCTGATGGTATGGAGTGGAGGAGAACAATGTGTTCCATGGGTAGAGGGAGGAAGAGAGCGAGAGAGAGAGAGAGAGAGAGAGGAAGAGGGAGGGGTGGAGTGAGGAAGATAGAGAGGGAGAGCGAGAGGAAGGGGTAGAGAATGGGAGAGAGATGAAGAGGGAGGGGGAAAGGAAGGGTATGGAAGAGAGAAGAAGAAAAAGCAGGGGTAAAGGGAGGAGGAGTGAATGGAAGAGGAAGAATTGATGAAAAGCAGGGCTGGAGGAAATGAATGACAGATTGACAGGAAGGATAAAATTGAAATGCAGATAGAGAGAGAGAGAGAAGCTCAGAGCCACTGCAGAAAGAGGGAACAAATGCAAAGAGAGGAAGAGAGTGGGGGAGGAATGGAGAGAGAGAGAAAGAGAGAGAGAGAGAGAAACTAGACCCAACCAAATCATGAGAAAATAAAAAGATTACATTGGAAAGAATTTACAAAAAAAACGCAAACTGGAATGCTTTTTGGCCCTCAACACCTAAACAGAGAGTACACAGTGACAGAATATCTGACCACTGTGACTGACCCAAAATTAAGGAAATCTTTGACTATGTACAGACTCAGTGAGCATAGCCTTGCTATTGAAAAGGCTGCCAAAGGCAGACCTGGCTCTCAAGAGAAGACAGGCTATGTGCACACTGCCCACAAAATGAGGTGGAAACTGAGCAGCACTTCCTAACTTCCTGCCAAATATATGACCATATTAGGGACACATATTTCCCTCAGATTACACAGACCCACAAAGATTTAGTAAACAAATCCAATTTGGATAAACTCCCATATCTATTGGGTGGAATACCACAGGGTGCCATCAGAGCAGCCAGATGTGTGACCTGGTGCCACAAGAGAACGGCAACCAGTGAAGAACAAACACCAACCTATATTTATGTTTTTTTTTTAATTTTCCCTTTTGTACTTTAACTATTTGCACAGCACTGTAGATATACATAATCTGACATTTGAAATGTCTTCATACTTTTGTAACTTTTGTTTGTGTAATGTTTACTGTTATTTTGTAATTGTTTCTGTCACTTTTGTTTATTATCTAGTTCACTTGCTTTGGCAATGTAAACATATGTTTCCCATTCCAATAAGGGGATAGGGGGCAGTATTGAGAATTTGGAAAAAAATATGTGCCCATTTTTAACTGCCTCCTACACCAACTCAGAAGCTAGAATATGCATATTATTGTTCAGGTTTGGATGGAAAACACTCTGAATTTTCTAAAACTGTTTGAATGGTGTCTGTAAGTATAACAGAACTCATATGGCAGTCAAAACCCTGAGACAAATTCTGACAGGAAGTGGATACCTGATGTGTTGAATTACCTTTAAGCCTATGCCATTGAAACACACAGGGGCTTATTAATCGTTGAGCACTTCCTATGGCTTCCACTAGATGTCACCAGTCTTTACAAAGTTGTTTGAGTCTTCTACTGTGAGAACTGAACGAACAAGAGCCTTGGAACGGTGGTGGCCGACAAGACTCTGGCGTGCGAGTTCATGTTGGGTACTCTCATTCCAATACGTTTTAAAAGAGAATGCAATCGTCCGCCTTGAATATTATTCATGTTCTGGTTGAAAAAGGCACTAATGATTTATGCTATACAACGTTTGACATGTTTGAACGAACGTAAATATTTTTCCCCCCCTCTTTCATGAAGAGAAGTCCGGCGGGCTTAGATCATGTGCTAACAACACGGAGCTTTTTGGACAGAAATTATGAGCTTTTTCGAACAAAACTACATTTGTTATGGACCTGGGATTCCTGGAAGTGACATCTGATGAAGAGAATCAAAGGTAATGGATTATTTACATAGTATTTTTGATTTTAGATCTCTCCAACATGGCGGTTAGTCTGTATCGCAAAGCGTATTTTTCTGGGCGCAGTGCTCAGATTATTGCAAAGTGTGATTTCCCAGTAAGGTTATTTTTAAATCTGGCAATCCGGTTGCGTTCAAGAGATGTAAATCCATAATTCTTTGTATGACAATATAATATTTTACCAATGTTTTCGAATAGTAATTATTTAATTTGTTGTGCTGATTTGACTGGCGGTATTGGAGGGAAAAGATTTCCTCAACATCAACGCCATAGTAAAACGCTGTTTTTGGATATAAATATGAACTTGATAGAACTAAAAATGCATGTATTGTCTAACATAATGTCCTAGGAGTGTCATCTGATGGAGATTGTCAAAGGTTAGTGCATAATTTTAGCTGGTTTTCTGCTTTTGGTGACGCGTGTCTTTGCATTGACAAAACATTACACACAGCTATTTTCAATGTACTCTCCTAACATAATCTAACTTTATGCTTTCGCCGTAAAGCCTTTTTGAAATCGGACAACGTGGTTAGGTTAAGGAGATGTTTATCTTTCAAAGGGTGTAAGATAGTTGTATGTTTGAGAAATCTGAATTATGACATTTAATTGTTTTCAAATTTGGCGCTCTTGATATTTCACCTGTTGTTGATAAGGTGTACCAGGGGTGGGACGCTTGCACATAGCCCATAGAGGTTAAATTGAATTGAAATTAAATTGAGAAGCTCCGAGCCACTGCAGAAAGAGAGGAAGAGTGTGGGGGAGGGAGGGATGGAGAGAGCGAGAGAGAGAGTGGGAGAAAGAGAGAGAGACTGGGTATATGTCAGAAGGGGTATGTTTAGAGTTTACCAGATCATTAGCAGAGCACCAGCCAGAGCACCAGCCTCTCATCACAGACCTCTATAGCCCCAGACAGAGCAGCCAATCCTAGGCCGCCCCAGGCCCAGTGCCCCCTTATCCCCCAGACCCCCCAGCCATTAGCCTGTCATGCTAATCATTATCCATCATTATTCCGCTACACTTCATCAGCTATCCCAACTGTGTGCATTAGTACATTAAGTCCAAACGCGCATTGCTCGGCTTAGCTATTACGATTACTCAGTCAGCAGTGTGATGGCAGGTTGTTGCTATCTGCATTAATATTCACTGAGAGACACTAGACTTCCGGGCCCCCTGAGAGGCATTTCAATACAGCACTGAGTCACTACAAGACCAGCAGAATTAATGCAGGAACACACACAGGATGCACCCACTCTCTCTCTCTCTCGTGTGCGCGTGCACACACACACACACACACACACACACACACACACACACACACACACGCGCACACACACGTACACACGCGCACACACGTACACACACACGTGCACGCACGCACACACAGGAAGCTCCTTGAATGAACTCCACCACCATACTACCCATAGTTGATGGAGTATTTTACAGGGTATAGTGTTAAACAGTAGTGCGTCTCACAGAAAAGGTATTTCACTTGTCTTTAACCAGGACCAAGGAAGTAAAGTCACAAGCATGCACGTACGCACACACGTACGCACACACGTACGCACACACGTACGCACACACGTACGCACACACGTACGCACACACACACACACACACACACACACACACACACACACACACACACACACACACACACACACACACACACACACACACACACACACACACACACACACACACTGACATGACACATTACCACCCTGGGAGCTGTGTGTCATCGAAGGAGAAGTCGTGTGAACCCTGCATGGTGAAAGAGTGTCTGTATGTATGTATGTTTGTGAGTGTGTGAGCGAAAGAGAAACCGACACAGGGGGTAAGCAGGAAGTGGGATGTCTCAGCACAGCGGGGAGTCTATAAACCTAGAAAAATACAACTGAGGAACCGTTAATGAGTTCCAAAACTCTCCAGCCTGTTTACTGAGAACGGGCTGGATCTGATAATACAGCATCTTATTCAGAATTAAGCTAGTTAAACTAGCAAAGTTTCAATCATAATCAAGCTTTGAATTGAAATGCTTGCCACAGCATCTGGATGCTGGCTATTGGGCTCAGGGTCAGTTGTGTGATTGATATAACCGTGCTATGACCACAATTCACTCAGGACGTCACTATGACCACTATGACCACTATTCACTCAGATCGTCACTGTAGGATTGGGGTGAAGTTGCCCCTAGATGCTGGTCTCGGGTCAGTTGTGCGTTTCCACCGCTAATGGTTAAGATTAGGGTTTGGGGAGCGCACGTTGATCCTGGATCTGTACCTAGGAGCAACTTCACCGCGGATTAGGATTAGGTTTAGTTTTAGGGCTAGGGTTATGGTTTCCCTTATGCTTAATTTAGACAAGGGACGCAAAAAACGTCATACCAGTCGGCATAGTGGGACAAGAAAACAAGGAAGACGGTGACGGCAAAAGCAAGACAGGGAGACGGTGTGACTTGCTATGGTGAATTCAGTAAACAAACTGCAAATCAACAACCGGTAAAAAACAACCCTACGGCTACGAAATATTTGAACTTTGGCGACAAGTCCCATCTACTGTGGCGGCTGACTGCATTCACTGCCAGCCACAATGGCATTTACTGTTGTGATGTCATTGAAAACAATGACATCCAATTTGCTGTCTACCTCGTACCATCTAAGCGCAGCATTAGGCTTACTACATCATACAATCCTGGAAAGTCTCAAATGAATGCAGTTGTTATATCTTAGGGTCTGTTGTTGTCTAAGTATGCACTTGAATGAGATGAGTCAGATGATGTTGTTAAGCGCTGGTAGTCATGACAGAGATGCTCACAGTGAAGAGCCCAGAGCTGTTGTTAGGGTGTATAGCACTGCAGGTGTGGAATCTTAGTGCCTAAGCAATCAGAAAAAAACTATCTTTGAAACTATAGGCTACTTTTGCACAACTCTACACACTAACCAGAAAACCTCACACCAAACCAGCAAAACAGTATACATCTCTTGCAAAAGCAAACAATTCTAGCAAAACTCTTCAAACTCTTTAAAAAAAACAATACACACAAACCATCATATGAATAAGCACACGAAGCACCAACTACGCACTGATAATAGAAATGAAAAACACTTGTGGCTTTAGCTTTTTCTGTGTGCAGGGCATAGCAGTTTGCAATAAAGTTTTGTCATACATGTAGTAAACACACATACACACAGGTATCCAAATGTGTAAAGTATGGATGTGTATTCCGAACATAACACACTATCAATACACATAAGGGGAGAATTGTAATTTTTTTTCTCAAAATGTTCTAACACTCCTCAAACAACAAAAGCGCATTAGAAGAAAACAAAAACATTTGAGCTAGAAAAAAAGAATAGACATTTTTGGGCTACATCTCGCCTCCTTTGTGGGTCTGGCCAATAAGACTTCATCCACATCAGGTGCGATGTTGTCTTTGAATTTTTTTTAATTTAACCTTTATTTAACCAGGTAAAACCCATTGGTGTTAAAAACATATTTTGCGAGGGTGACCTGACAAGAAGGCAAAACAGGGAAATAGCAGTGTGGCCATAAAACATTACAGAAAAATACTAAATACACACAAAAGACAAAGTGTCACAAAGTTAAAGATACAATTGAAGATTAGAAACAATTGCAGTCATCACAAACAGTGTTGTCGATCAGAGTCTTAAAAACAGGCAAAGACACTAACTTCCCTAACGTTAAAATCTTCTGAAGCATGTTCCAGGATGAAGGGGCATTATGGGAAAAATATTTTTTCCCCCATCTCAGTTTTAGCCTTAGGAACAGACAAGGACAGCAGCGACTGTGAACGAAGACTATTTTGAGTGACTGATCTGGTCAGTAAGGAACAGAGATACAAAGGGAGTTGTCCCATCAATGCTTTATACACAAAGTGTAGCCGTGCTTTAGCCTGCTGGTGGACAGAGAGGTGCATTGCACCATAGCATAAAAATCACAGTGATGGGTGAGTGATATAGCATTGGTAATGAATCTTAAAGCATACACCGTGTCCAGAGTTTTCAAGGTACTTGCTGAGACCTGCGTATAGACATTATCACCATAATCCAGCACTGATTAAAAAAAAGTGCTTTGAACAAGATCTTTTCTGACTAACATTGAAAAGCAAGATTTGTCCCTGAAATAAAAACCCAATTTCAACTTCAGTTTCTTGGCCAAGGTATTAATGTGCTGTTTAAAATTCTACTTTTCATCTAACCAAATCCCAAGATACTTATAGGAGGTGACCCTAATTTGCTGGCCTGTTATAGTTCAATTCTGCAAGTGACTCCATCTGTTAACTTTCAGGGAAGAGAAAACCATACACTTTGTTTTCCTTTCATTAAGCACAAGTTACAATTGGAAAAGCTGCCTTTGAATAACATCAAAGGCCAAATGTAAGTCCTGAATAGCCTTCTCAATATTAGATGTGCTAGAATAAATAATTGTATCATCAGCATACATATGGAGATTTGCAGAGTCAACGGTCTTCCCTATATCATTTATATACTGTCTAAAAAGGATCGGACCTAAAATTGAGCCCTGGGGAACTCCTTTTGTAAGCCTTCGAAACTCAGATTTCATCCCCTCCTGAGCTACACACTGTGTTCTGTCAGAAAGCTAGTTTTGGAACTAATCCAATGCTTCACTTAAACCACCCTTTTTTATTCTATACAACAGCAGGGCATAGTTAACAGTGTGAAAGGCCTTTGATAAGTCAATAAAAAGTGAAACACAGTGATTTTTCTTGTCCTGAGCATCTAGAATATCACCTAAAACCTTACTTACAGCAGTAATTGTACTATGCTTGGCTCTAAAATCTGACTGGAATTGAGATAAAACTGAGTTATTATAAAGAAAGTCTTTGAACTGTAAGTTCAACAGGTTTTCCAAAACTTATACCAGTGCAGACAGTTTAGATATGGGACGATAGTTATCCAACTGGGACGTGACAACTGAGGCGTGACAGGCTCCTTTCCAGACTTTTGGAATGATATTACTCACCAATGAAAGATTTAATATATGAGTGAGAGGGGCAGCAATGATCTCTGCACACATTTTTTGAAAATATGGGTTTAATTCATCCGGGCCAGCTGCTTTCTTAATATCAATGGATTTGAGTTCCTTTACAACTTCTGAAAGTTCAATCTTGGTAAAATGAAATAGATGAACCGTAGGACTTCACGATCATCTCCTTCGTCGTGGACTTCAGGAAACAGCAGAGGGACCACCCCCCTATCCACATCGGCGGGACAGTAGTGGAGAAGGTGGAAAGTTTTAAGTTCCTCGGCGTACACATCATGGACAAACTGAAATGGTCCACCCACACAGACAGCGTGGTGAAGCGTGGTGAAACTCAAGAGGCTGAAGAAATTTGGCTTGTCACCAAAACCACTCACAAACTTTTACAGATGCACAATCGAGAGCATCCTGTTGGGCTGTATCACCGCCTGGTACGGCAACTGCTCCGCCCACAACAGCAAGGCTCTCCAGAGGGTAGTGAGGTCTGCACAACGCATCACCAGGGGCAAACTACCTGCCCTCCAAGACACCTACACCACCCAATGTCACAGGAAGGCCAAAAAGATCATGAAGGACAACAACCACCCGAGCCACTGCCTGTTCACCCCGCTATCATCCAGAAGGCGAGGTCAGTACAGGTGCATCAAAGCTGGGACCGAGAGACTGAAAAACAGTTTCTATCTCAAGGCCATCAGACTGTTAAACAGCCATCGCTAACATTGAGTGGCTGCTACCAACATACTGACTCAATCTCTAGCCAGTTTAATAATAAAACATTGGATGTAATAAATGTATCACTGGTCACTTTAAACAATGCCACTTTATATAATGTTTACATACCCTACATTACTCATCTCAAATGTATATACTGTACTCTATACCATCTACTGCATATTGCCTATGCCGGTCGGCCATCGCTCATCCATATATTTATATGTACATATTCTTATTAATTCCTTTACACTTGTGTGTATAAGGTAGTTGTGAAATTGTTAGATTACTTGTTAGATATTACTGCATGGTCGGAACTAGAAGCACAAGCATTTCGCTACACTCGCATTAACATCTGCTAACCATGTGTATGTGACTAATAAAATTGGATTTGATTTGATTTCAAATAATCCAAACTACAGTCATCTGATACAACAAACACAGTTTTTAGCCAGACCAAACCCTGTAGATGAGAGCGTTTTATTTGCATGTCACAGTAGGAGTCAAATGGTAACACAATCGGATCCCTCTGAAAGATAAAAGCTGCTATACCTTCAGTCAAAGTAGGGTTTAGCAGTATCTCTGGGTTAGGGAGATTGTTTTTGATCATTTAGACTATGCAATGAGCCATAACCCATGTAGGCAGCAATTAAAACCATTTGTACAAAAATACCCATTTCAACCACTGAATCCAACAGTTCACTAAAACAAAATTAAAATATACTGAGTCAATCTTTTGAAACCTTAAATTCCCCCAAAATGTGCAGCTGTAGCCTACAGGTCTAGTAGAGGTAGAAAGCAAGTGGGTGCCCAAGCGTTGTTGCCTTAGTTAGAACGGTCAGAGCGTTCAACAGCCACTGCAGGAATGTACTGACAGGGATTTAGCCAAGTGTGTGGGTCTGGTCAATGCACCCAGTCTCCTTGCAGTAGGCTACCACACGTTGAGGCAGAGCGGGCCCAGTAGACCGGCCAATCACCGCTGGCTAGTCAACCCGGCAGGGGTATCCTGGGCTAGGAAGCCCAGCGCATCTAGACGTTATGTCACAGCGCAGATACCAACCTCTGGCTTCCACCGCACAGCAAGGCAGGAGAAGAGTCAAAAGACTCCGGTAGAATGGCGAAACACAGATAAAGAAACTTGCCGTCGAGGAGTATCCAAGGCTAGTCGGCCCAATGTGTCTAGACCCGTCAGTCACAGCACAGATGTATCCTCTCTCGGCTTTCAGGGAGGGCACCACACCGGCTTTATCTCCTCGTGTAGAAACCAGCAGATGTCAATTTAATGCTTTAATTGCTTTGATCCTGTAGGATTTTATATTTTGCCTGTTGTTTAATGACAACTCTCGCAGCCTATAACGGTTTTGCTAAGTAATAAAAACTTGTAACACTTGAAACAAACTAACAGTGTGTCACAACACGCTCAGCAAAACTGCTCTGCCACCATCTTGGAAACCTGAAGCTAGGCAGCATGGAAAGTATCGCCTGGAGTGCCGTATCCAGGCCTGGCATGACCCCTGATCAATGTGTCCACAATCCTCCTCTATTGCCTGTAGAAGGGGTATGCGTTGGTGGGGCTGGCGATCATACACCTTCCAACGTCATGCAGAGAAGAATTCTTCAATGGGATTCAGGGAACGGAGAGTATGGGGGAGATTGAGTGCGATGAAAAGTGGGTGACCTGTGAACCAATTGCGGACCACAGCAGCCCAGAAATGTGATAATGTGTGCAGTATTGTATGGGCCTAGGATTGCATGATGGTGAAGGATGCCATTTTGACTAATAGCCGCACACATTGTTATGTTGCCACCACGTTGTCATGGGACGTTGATGATGGCACAGTGTCCGATTTATTATTTCTACTGCGGCCCCTTGTTTTTGCAAGGTTGAAACCTGCCTCGTCCACATATATTAGCTCATGATGCACTGCATCTGCTTCTAGCTCCATGACTCTCTGAAAGAGACAAGACAAAACATTGTAGCACAGTAGGAAAAGACAGGGATCAGTCAATATGATGTAGCACCATACACTTCCAGATCCAGTACCAATGATAGGATAGTATAGCTTACCTGCACATATTCGTATCTCAGTTGTTTTACACTGAGTTTCTTTCGAAAGGGACTCTTCATCCTAATTCTATTGCGTTTCAGTAGACGAGACAGTGCAGAGAGACTCACTCTGTTGACGGTTCGGAATATGGTGTTATCTGCCATTATGTGATCCTGCAGTTCTCTGATTCTGATGCAGTTATTTGCAGTGACCATATTTACAATGTGGGTCTCCTGCTCTGGGGTGAACAGTCCACCTCTTCCACCAGATACTGGTTTTCTTGCAGTTCTGTAAAAACATTTGAATGGTTTTAGTGATAGATCCTTCTCATGATGAAAGTACAGGACATATTACTGTACCAGGAAGATTACATCACTTAGTTACTTGCCGGTTCTCATTTCGAAATATCCGGATGATACCTGCAACAGTATAGCGGCTCAGATTTGGTTGAACCCGATGCACAGCCTCCCTCATCCTCATCACATGGTTGACAACACGGTCAACCACAGTCACTCTGATTTCATCAGTTATTGTGTTACTGACTCCCCTTCCTCTTCCTCATCCCCGTCCTACTTCACCTGTTCCTCCTCCTTTCTTACTTCTTCACCTCCTCATGCTCGAGGAGGTGTCAATGTGGAAAGGCAATTGGCGAAATGTAGAGACCAACGTTTACAGTTTTGCTAAAGTGTGTTGTTAAATTGCAAACTGAGTGTTAAGCAGTGAGTTGTGTTTACAGTTTTGCAAAAAGTGTTTTATAAAATTACAAACTGAGTGTAAAGCAGAGAACGTGCATTCAGTTTGGCACACTTGGTGAATGCATTGGCTCCAAGTGTTAATGGTTTCAGAGATAGTGCTTCAAGAATCACTGTTAGTGTTTAATCATTCAGAAAAAACGGTAATATATACCAACTGGATGCACACCCACGCACACACACAGACACACACACACACAGATACACACAGAGTGGAACAACTCCCCCCCCCACACCCACCCACCCACACCCACTGTTTATGCAAAACATAATTTTAGGCAATGCGACTGGGACAGTTTAGAGTGTGTGTCTGCAGTGTACTGATGAGGCTCTCCTGAGGTAGCATGCACAAATGCACACACACACACACTCACAAATCTGATTAAAGGAATATGTCAGTGCTCCTAGTGCTGTCTTAATGCGGTATAGGGGCTGTGTTGTGTGTGTTCGTCAGGGTAGAGCCACCAATTAGTCACTGCTGGCTGCTTGCTAATTACTGCTACTCGCTACACCCGCCTCACACACACACACACACACACACAGGCACACGCACACACAGACACACACAACTGCCAATGCTACTGCAGGTGAGAAATGACAGTGCAGGTATGGAAAGGGAGAATCCTGCCTGCTGCTCTATCAGTCCTGGATCTGTGTCTGTGTCTCTGTCTGGGTCTGAGTCTGGGTGCTGTATGGTGTTCTGTTTTTTATGGGAGTGAGTTCCCTCTGGGGAGAGCGGGAGGAAGTGTTCCTGTCAGCAAGTCCTCACAGGGAGAGGGAGAGGAGGAGATTTGGAAAGGAGGAGGGAGAAGGGGAGAGGAGACAGGCGGAGTGAAAGGAAAACAATATTGCATGTTAAAAGCCTGTTATACTGTATTAAATGAAGTACACTTAAGCAATAAGGCCCGAGGGGGTGTGGTATATGGCCAATATACAACGGCTAAGAGCTGTTCTTACGCACAACGCCACGTGGAGTGCCTGGACACAGCCCTTAGCCATGGTATATTGGCCATATATCACAAACCCTTGTGGTGCCTTATTGCTATTATAAACTGGTTACCAACAGAATTAGAGCAGTAAAAATAAATGTTTTGTCATAACAATGATATACGGTCTGATATAGCATGGCTTTCAGCCAATCAGCACTCAGGGCTCAAACCACCCAGTTTATAATTTATTGTAGACCACATGGAGAATTCAATAGATCCTATTTTTATATGAATAAAGGCTTCCTAAAGTGCCAAAATTCAGCATTTTCTTTTTTCTTTGTCAACCAAGTGTCACTTCTAGGAAGATTTTAACCCACTTAATCTCAACAGTTCTACAAGTTTCACCATCATTGTAAAACCGTAGTTATTTTGTTGCTTTGACAAAGTCATTTCTGAAGAATATTATTTATTTCATGTGATTAGTGAATCTTTCCCTCATTTTAAGGTCAAGCCTGTTTTGTGATCTGAATTGTCATTTTAATGTGGTGAAACTATTCCTTTAAAAATATTTCTTCAAAAGAAACATTGAACATGGAATAGTCAAATCATAGTGTAAAAGCAGGTGAGCTGGTTCTACTATTTCTTTGCAATTTTCTGGTGTTTTGTGGTGAATAACTGAGCTGGTCGAGTGTAACATGTCAACCATGTTACACATAGATAGACAGGCTACAAATGTTTTAAGAATTCTTTTTTTTTAAAGCTTTAATTCAATTGCCACTCCCTGCTGCAAACAACAATCTTCCATTCCCCCTGTCACAAAGGGATTTATGTGTGATTTAAGAAGAAATCGTCAACCCTGTTATGGTCAACCCTGTTATTTTAGTTGCCACTTAATAGGCACTTACTATAGTATATATTTTTTTATATTCAACCTCTTGAGATGGGAAACATGTTCTTTATGAAGTTGAACATGTGCTGTTTGTAACGATGTGCGCTGAGAGTCAGGAAGCAAGTTCAGGGAGGGAGGGATTTAATCAATAAACAAACCACGACCACCGCACAGACCAGAAACAATGACGCCTGGGTAAGGATCCAAAGGGAGTGACATAAATAGGGAAGGTAATCAGGGAAGTGATGGAGTCCAGGTGAGTCTGACGACGCGCAGGTGCGCGTAACGATGGTGACAGGTGTGCTCCATAACGAGCAGCCTGGTGACCTAGAGGCCGTAGAGGGAGCACACGTGACAGTACCCCCTCCCAGACATGCTAATAGTTAAGGGAAGAAGAAAAAAAACACTCTTAGAAAAAGGGTTCTGAAAGGGTTATTTGCGGAGGGATAGCGTTCTACCAAGAACCGTTTTGATCGGAGGAACCCTTTTTGGAAGACAAGGGTTCTTTGTATGGCAAGGTTTCTACCTAAACCTTTAACATCCTAAGAAACAATTTTTGGAGGAAAGGGTTCTTTAGAAGGCAACAAGGCTTCTTTGGAAGGCAAGAAAGGTTCTACAAAGAACCATATATCATATTTCACAGCATGCTCTATTGCAGGGTAATTTTCGGAATTGTTTATTTTAATATCTGTGTTTTTGCATGTAAATTGATTGGTTGATTAATATTATGCTACACAAAGATAAATAGCATACCTTTTCCTAAACTAATCCAATCTGTTAGTAGTTGGACTTATTACGCCCATTACTGAGATGGTTGTTCCAGTTTAGATGGTAGAGGTAGTCTCAGCATTCAATCTTCCCTACTCTGGCAGTCATTCTAAATGCAGTTTGCAGGTGATACCACTTGTTGGGTAGCCCAACTCTGGCTGAATTCCAATAGGAATTAAACATAACTTTGCAAGTCACCACAATGTGACATGCAGGTCTGATGTGGTCTGTAAACAAGGAGTTTCCTAACACTGCTGTGTAAGTGTATTGATGGAGAAACAAAGCTTCCTGACGCATTGAGCATTTCCAGCCAATTGTGTCTAAAATAAGTTCATTACCCAAGGCTTTGATCAACATAGTGTACACTAGTGGCACCTGCTGGTCAAAAGAATTTAGAACAGACAAATTTTATAGATTTATTTTTAAAAAAATGTATTTCACCTTTATTTAACCAGGTAAGCTAGTTGAGAACAAGTTCTCATTTACAACTGCGACCTGGCCAAGATAAAGCAAAGCAGTGGGACAGAAACAACAACACAGAGTTACACATGGAATAAACAAGCGTACAGTACAGAAAAAAAGAAAGTCTATATACAGTGTGTGCAAATTGCATGAGGAGGTATGGAAATAAATAGGCCATAGTAGCAAGTAATTACAATTTAGCAAATTAACTTTTTAGTGACAGGGGGCAGTATTTGGAAATTCAGATGAATGACGTGCCCAAATTAAACTGCCTGCTATTCGGGCCCAGAAGGTAGGATAGGCATATTATTACTAGATGTGGATAGAAAACACTCTGACGTTTCTAAAACTGTTTGAATGATGTCTGTGAGTATAACCGAACTCATATGGCAGGCAAAAAAACTATCCAAACTTTAGTGTTTGTGGGGTCATTTTGCACTTCCTAAGGCTTCCACTAGATGTCAACAGTCTTTAGAACCTTGTTTCATGCTTCCACTGTTACTGGGCAGAGAATAAGAGCTGACTCAAGCCTGAGACCTATGAGTTGTTTACTCCGCGGTCACGCAGGCGCGCCGTTCCTACTTTTTCCTCTGTAATGAATACGCTATTGTCCGGTTGGAATATTATCGAAGATTTATGTTAAAAAGACCCTAAGGTTTGATTGTAAACATCGTTTGACATGTTTCTAAGAACGGTAATGAAACCTTTTGACTTTTCGTCTGGGTTTTGCGCTCGTGCATTATGCCTTTGGAAGAGTGATCTGAACGCGCCAACAAAACGGAGGTATTTGGACATAAATATGGAGTTTATCGAACAAAACAAACATTTCTTGTGGGAGTCCTGGGAGTGTATTCCGACGAAGATCAGCAAAGGTAAGTGAAGATTTATAATACTATTTCTGAGTTTTGTTGACTCCAGAACTTGGCTGGTAACTGTATAGCTTGCTTTGATGGCTGAGCTCTGGACTCAGAATATTGAACAATGTGCTTTCGCCGTAAAGCTATTTTGAAATCTGACACAGCGGTTGCATTAAGGAGAAGTGTATCTATAATTCTTTCAATAACTGTTGTACATTTTATCAACGTTTATGATGAGTATTTTTGTAAATTGATGTGCTCATTCACCGGAAGTTTTGAGAGGCAAAACATTTCTGAACATCACGCGCCAATGTAAAATGGGGTTTTTGGATATAAATATGAACTTTATCGAACAAAACATACATGTATTGTGTAACATTGAGTCCTTGGA
Source organism: Salmo trutta (assembly GCF_901001165.1). Classification (NCBI taxonomy): domain Eukaryota; kingdom Metazoa; phylum Chordata; class Actinopteri; order Salmoniformes; family Salmonidae; genus Salmo; species Salmo trutta. Next base: position 34,163,520 of record NC_042964.1, read on the forward strand.
GTGTCATCTGATGAAGCTCATCAAAGGTTAGTGATTCATTTTAGCTGTATTTCTGGTTTTTGTGACGCCTCTCCTTGCTTGGAAAATGGCTGTGTGGTTTTTCTTGTTTACATAATCTAATGTTATGCTTTCGCTGTAAAGCATTTTTGAAATTGGACAATGTGATTGGTTTAACGAGAAATGTATCTTTAAAATGGGATATAATAGTTGTATGTTTGAGAAATTTGAATTATGAGATTTTTGTTGTTTTGAATTTGCCGCCCTGCTATTACACTGGCTGTTGACTAGTGTGTCCCGCGGGTGGGACGCTAGCATCCCACATGTCCCAGAGAGGTTTTAACACTGGAGTGATAGATGAGCAGATGATGATGAGCAGATGATGATGTGCAAGTAGAAATAGATGACGTTGCACACGCCGTAGCGCGTGTGCAGAGTAGCCTTTTTGTCTTCTCCCGAAACCAATATCAAACCAATTAGGTGGTTGTTTGACAAAACGTAGCTTCGGATGTCATTGATCACATGCTTCTGATAAAGTGATACAAACATCGGCACAATGCTTGGAAATAAATGGCTTAGCGATTTCGACGTATGCCTCGGAGCTCTGGTATCAAATGTAACATCACTATGTTAGCATATAACTAAGCTCTCAAAGAAAGGTCCTATGAATTAGTGTACACTGTACACTCAGTGTATGCAATGCATTGTCATAAATCATTTAATTTTAAAGGCTAATAAGGCTGGTGGAACCATTCATAGAGGGTTCTAGGAAGAACCCCCCCAAAGATGAAAGGCTTCCTGGTAGAACCCTTCATAGAGGGTCCTAGGCAGTTCTCTCACGTCACCCCGCTCCTCCGCACACTCCACTGGCTTCCAGTTGAAGCTCGCATCTGCTACAAGACCATGGTGCTTGCCTACGGAGCTGTGAGAGGAACGGCACCTCCGTACCTTCAGGCTCTGATCAGTCCCTACACCCAAAGAAGGGCACTGCGTTCATCCACCTCTGGCCTGCTTCCCTCCCTACCTCTGCGGAAGCACAGTTCCCGCTCAGCCCAGTCAAAACTGTTCGCTGCTCTGGCACCCCAATGGTGGAACAAGCTCCCTCACGACGCCAGGACAGCGGAGTCAATCACCACCTTCCGGAGACACCTGAAACCCCACTTCTTTAAGGAATACCTGGGATAGGATAAAGTAATCCTTCTACCCCCCCCCCCCCAAAAAAAAATATATAGATGTGGTTGTTACACTGGATATCATAAGGTGAATGCACCAATTTGTAAGTCGCTCTGGATAAGAGCGTCTGCTAAATGACATAAATGTAAAATGTAAATGTACCCTTCATAGAGGGTTCGAGGTAGAACCATATACAGGGGTTCTATGAAGAACCCTACATAGAGGGTTCTATGTAGCACCAAAAAGGTTCCCTTATGGGGACAAACCGAAGAACCCTATATGGTTAAACTTTTTTTTCTAAGAGCGTAAAGAATCATTGTACCATTTTCACCTCTGTGAAATATAATTTTAATAACCCCAAACATTGTATTTTCAGCTGTTTGTTGCTGGTGTACAAAACCGAAAGTAAAAGACGCAAAAATGTAACTTCAGAATGGGAAGCATAGAATTGGCACACATAGAACAGATCTACTGCTTCTTAGACTTGCTTTCAATGAGAATTACATATATATAACTCAAATTTCTATGTGAATTTCATTGGATCGCCCAAAAAGTTACATATTGCAAGTAAAAAAATTTGGTGAAATCAATGTTTATTTTTTTTAAAGTTACACTTCTCAAAATTGGTGGAATGACCCATATACCTCAGGAAGATGTAAATGGGATCCCACACACACCTGGTGATAGGAACAACCTCTCATGTGTCTAAACTGTTAGATCACCAATTTCTAAGGCAAATCAGTGTGTGTGTGAACAGCAAATTCATCTGTGTTAAATCAACACTAACACAGTTCAATTAAACACTGGTGTATACGGGTCCACACTTTTCAGTGTTAAATGAACACACTGGTTAGTGTAAAGCCGTATTTGCACATTTCCAAGAGTGCCTTTCAAGTGAATTGTAGAGTTACCAACCGTGACTGTATTTGTTAGTGATAAGAGACATTGTTGTTGCGTTCATCCATTTTCAGTCCTGTGGCCTTCACCAAGTGAGATCCTAGGCGAATATGTTCTCTTTCAAAAGAATTATTTAATACAATACAAGTATTTAGTAAGGCCTTTTTTTGAGGGCCTAGTTTTACCCTAAAACAGTGGCCTGTAACTCAAGGTCCTTCTCTTTCTCCCGCTCTCTCTCTTTCTCCATCTCTCTCTCCCTCTCACTCCCCCTCTTTCTCCTGTTTCTTCTGTATACTGGAGGACTGCTCTGCTCTGCTTTATTCTGCCTGTTTGTCTCTGTGTTTGACAATCTGTTGTGTTCCATCCAGCTGTATCATTGAAACCACCTGATGTGCTGCTCAGTGACAACCACAACACAACAGTCTAGTAGAGGTAGGCTGAGTGCTGGGGTTGACTGAGGCTGGGCTGCTGACCAGAATATGCATGATCCACAATGGCATGGGAGCAGAGGAGTGCATCTTCCTCTCTCTCTCTTCTTGCCTCTTCTCTCCGTCTCTTTTCCTGACACTTCTCTCTCTCGCCCTGGTCCCTGCCTCTTTCTGCCAAGGGGCATCATGTAACAAATGTACAGCCCTGACGGTCCAGCAGCGCTGTTCAGTGTGTGGTGTGTGTGTGTGTCTAGTCTAGAGGCCAGCAGCGCTGCTCAGTGTGTGGTGTGTGTGTGTCTAGTCTAGAGGCCAGCAGCGCTGCTCAGTGTGTGGTGTGTGTGTGTCTAGTCTAGTGGCCAGCAGCGCTGCTCAGTGTGTGGTGTGTGTGTGTCTAGTCTAGAGGCCAGCAGCACTGCTCAGTGTGTGGTGTGTGTCTAGTCTAGAGGCCAGCAGCGCTGTGCAGTGTGTGTGTGTGTGTGTGTGTAGTCTAGAGTCCAGCAGGGCTGTTCAGTCCTCCAGCAGGAATTCAGAAGAGTTATTTGCGGTCTAAATGTCAGCCAGCTACTGGCCATTTCCACCTCAATGAGCCACATTGCCCATCTACTACACAGATAATGGCTGCAGCTTTGTGTGTGTGTGTGTGTGTGTGTGTGTGTGTGTGTGTGTTTGGCCCTCTGTGTATGTCCGATGGCTGGGTGGTGGCAGAGTGATGGATAGATCCATTTAATGTCATGTGGAGGATGGCCCTCAGTGTGTGTGTGTGTGTGTGTGTGTGTGTGTGTGTGTGTGTGTGTAGGCACAGCCTTGTGTGTATATGTCTTCCAGGTCTGCATTACATACAAGGCAGATCTTTAACCTCAGCTTCTCTCTCATCTCTTTGTGCTAAATGCATTGGATCACACATATCTATTAGTATGTATGAGCAGCAGACATCCAGTCAATCAAGTCAGCCAGAGGTTGCGTCCCAAATGGCACCCTATTCTCTATATAGCGCACTATTTTTGACCATGGCACATAGTGCACAACTTTAGACCAGAGCCCTATGTAGGGAATAGGGTGCCATTTGGGAGACCCCCAGACAGTCAGACAGCAGCTCCTCCAATGACAATGCCCGGCACTGAGTTTGACATGATCCTTCTATCCAGTCCAAATCACATCACACTTCATTCCCCGCCGCACACCGAGAGGAGGCCGGCCAGTTCACGCATAATTATCTTCATGGTCGCCTTTAGCCTTTTGGGGGCCCTATGCGAGATTTGTACTCATTTTGCTGTGGGTCACAGATAAAAATGAGCAGTTTTACAGCTAATTTCCTGCAATTCTACACATTTTGCCATGACTTATGCCATGTTAGTGATATTTAAGTGAGAGGGACTAACACAATCAATGGGGGCCACCTGGAGGTCAGGGCCCCTAGGCATGTGCCCTTTGACCGGTCAGTATTCAGCCATGATTACTACAAGTTTATATAGCTGGCTCGACTAACTTGCGAATCTAAAAATTGTTAGCTGACATGGCTAATTGAGTGATTGTCAGTGACTGACATAACAAGAGAAATACTGCTGATGCACAACCACATTCTGAACTTGCACTTTGTGTATTCTACTCTTCTAACTTTCTAATTCAACTTTTCTAACTCTTTCTAACTTGCTTATGCCTGCAGCCGGCCCAGATCATCCTCTATATCCTATGAAGCTGTCGTGGAAATTACCACCAGGGACACCTGAAGTCAATATTAAATAATTCTTTATTATCAGCAAGCTGGAGAGGTTCCAACAAATGTATGCACCAAGTAGTACACATCTGTCAGGAGCTCTGCCGGTGCAGTCCCGTTAGTTCTCTTATATACTGCTTACACAGACAAGTTATATTTGCATGATTTAGCTTATTCAATAATCATAATTAATTCATCATTAACATTTGGTTCATGCATTTGACCGACCTATACCTCACGAGGCTTCCTCACTCCAAGCTGAGACTTTGAAACTGAGACACCCCTTTCGGTTCTCAAAACAATGTTCTGGGCGTACTGCCAAATTGCTTATACTGATAGTGAGGATTCTTCCCAGGCACGATCAATCAGTCACTTGCATGAACCCAGTCGAATTGGTTATTAGAAAAGCACAAACATAAAACTTTTCTTCACATTCCCTCCTGTTATCGCTCTGTGATAATTATCGTTGAATTTTAAGGTAAGCATTAGATTATAGCTTCTATTAAAATTAGGTTCTTCTATTAAAGTAAGCGAAATCAACACATACAACCAGACACTTCATCCTTTCAAACCCTTCACTCTGGGTTGTGCAATCTAAAATACACACAAGGGATCTATAGACTCAGATTGTTTCCATAGCTCTTACCTATAAAACCATTGCAGTAGAATGTTTTAACTTAAGACCTACGCTTCATACAGTTACACATATGCTTTATTACACAATTTGAATGATTGGATTCTGACATAAAATGTTCCTTCACAAAGCCATGGGCTCAGACAGGTTCATCGACTTGTACGGAGGAGGAATTTGAATGTAAATCTGACATGATGCTTCTATGACAAGTGTGTCAAATTGACATTGACACGGTATGCCAATCTATGTCAGATAATTCATGTCAGTTGAGACAACCATAACTAAATGTACGCATTTATTCATTGTATTTCTATGTCAGGTGTCATGTAGTTTTTATATGTTGCATGTATGTGTGCTGTTTTTCTTTCAAATAAGGATGTCTCTACAGTGATACTATGTAAAAAAGAGTAGAGCAGGGGAACCCTCAGTCATATTGACGAAGATATTAAAACTTTATTGCCTAGGCACCACATCTGCCTCACCTGACACACACACACACACACAGGCACGCACGCACGCACACACACACACGTACACACACACAGGCACCCGGTAGCCTAGTAGGTTGGAGCAGCAACAGTTATGTCAGAGTCAGAAGATCAGGCGCAAAATAGGCGGTATTTAATTTACACTGCAGGCGATGAGAGAACTGAAACCAGAGACATTATTTACAAAGTATACAAAAAAGAAACAGTTTGCCAATAACAATATTAGCTTGACTTGAGCACAAAGCCAAAAGCGCCTCCAACACAGTCCCAAACACCCATAAACTCACACATCTGAGTAGGCCTGCAACTGGCAGAGCTCTGTAACGACATACTAGCTCACCAATAGCTCATCCTGAATGAGGAGTAAGGAAAGGAAAAGGGACCTGCCCTATCAACCTCTAAACTTGCCAATTTGACTGGTGTGGTGGCCACGGTACCTAGCCACTGGCGCCCACACTGGCACCCACACGTGTTGATGTTATGTTTGCTATCTTCACCGTGCTGAGTGCACTGTGGGTTGTGCTACTAGCATGTCAATATCACAAATGTATGAATATTCTCTTTCGTGGTCTATTAATGGAAGGTTTTCATATTTAATTTCTACTTTACTGTATATCTATGTCTTTTAATTAGTTCACCTTGTTATCTAGTAACCTGTGTGCGGTGTTGGAATGTGCTGGTAATTTGATTGGCCAGGTCTGGATGCCAGCTGCATGTGTGAGGCTGTAATCAGGGGTAAGGAATCACTGCAGGATTGAGGAGAGGGGGATGTTATCCAGGTTTGATTAAGTTGACTGGAGCCAAGTTGGGGAAATATTCTCTCTCATCCCTCTCTCCCCCCCCTATCCCCCTTTATCTCTTCTCTATTCTACCCTCCCTGTTTCCATCCCTCTTCTTCTTTTCTCCCACCTATCTCCCCCATCCCTCTCCTTCCGGTTTTTATCCTCCTCTCCCGCTATCCATCCAGCTCTGCTCTTCACACAGACAAGAATAGTAATGTTGTTTAGAAGCAATTAAAACCTCTGTTGGGATCCTGGGTCAGGATTGAAGGATGAATTTTGACAGAATGAGGCGATTGTTTTTATTTTCTTTGATATATACTTTATTTGTTTGTGCTGAGGGGATTTGAGCCATTTACATAGAGCTTATAGCTAGCTACATCTCTCTGATCACCTCAGCAACATGAATTAATGCAGGAACACACACACACACACACACACACACACACACACACACACACACACACACACACACACACACACACAAACTACACAGGGCCTTATTAACCTAATTGGCAGATTTGGGTGCTACGGTGCAGATTGGCATGCTGGGAAGGGAACTTGATGAGTGTCATGCCGTGCTTATCATTAGGCAGGAGGACAACTGGTGATGTCATTATTCTCCTTGGATACAATCTGTTACTGTAGCTCCTCATCTTCACCTGTAACACAGTCTAAAAGGGGAGGTGACAAGATGGTGGAAATATGTGACACATAAACATGTCCTCTGTTTCAGTTAGCTGTTTGAGTTGAGTCTTAATTTCCTGCTAAATAACCACCATCGACCCTGACCAGCCACTGTGTCGTTGCAGCAGCATACAGCCCATCAACTCTGTGTGTGTGTGTGTGTGTGTGCGTGTGTGTGCGTGTAACTGTCTCTCCCCTCGCCCTTTATCCTGACGCATGTCCGCCCTTCTCTGTCAGATTGTTTTACAGTAGGTCTTCCTGTGTTTGTGTGTGTGTCTGGGTTAATTAGCTACAGAGCGGTCCCATCTATCAGCCTAATGCTCCGTCCCTGCCCAAGACAGCTCCATTAGCACCGTACGCACGCACACACACACACACACACACACACACACACAGAGCAGCCCCAGCAGGGTAGTGGTGTGCTGAACCTCCAGATACCTAGAGGAGAAATGTTTCCATCTTCCCCCAGAGGGACCTGGTTCAGGGTGGATATTATAATGTAGCTTGGTAGAATGAGCAGGTAACTGGTACTAGAGTCCCCTCAACATCAGTTGAAGTATAATTTACAGGTCCCGATGGACAATGCTGGCCTCCTTATAGCGTATTTCCCAAAAGTGACATCATCTGCCAACGTGACATCGACCTTACAGTAAGTCACTGTCTGTCCCCATCTCCTCTTCTTCCCTTGATATTACCTGTGTAAAGTCTGCCTTTCAGACATACATACAATGCTAACCTGTGGCCTGTGTGATTACATGTATGTGCTTGTGTTTGTCAATATACGTGTGTGTGTGTGTGTGTGTGTGTGTGTGTGTGTGTGTGGGCACATGTGTACTGTATGTGTCTAATAGTATTAACAGGCTCATCGGTGGGATGTGTAACCGTGGTGACTTTATTTCCCCTGGCGTCGGTTTGGACGACGCCACTCAGCCACTCCCTCCACACTCTCCGAGCGGCAGGCTGATTATTTGATCAGCTCTGATTGAATCTGCATATTCATTCGAGCGAATGGAATTAGAGGTGGATTCACAGCCAAATCAACTTCTCCAGCGAAATCGGGAACGAGACCTTCATTTCCTTCCTCCTCCCCTCCCTCTGACTCTCCCTCCCTCTGCTTTGAGAACGGCTGCTTTCTAAAGCCTCGGCTCGTAGATGATTTCTACTGTACGGTAGGGAGTCACCAGCTTGTCACCACAGAAGGACTGATATTATGGAGTCGGCGAGCGGTTATTTATCCTTGTTTCTCTGCATTAGTCCAGAACGCGTAGAGTTGTGACTCGTTAGACTGGTGACTCGTGAACAGAGCCACATACAGCATATACATAATTATGTATATGACTCAGGTCAGCAGAATGGGTTGTATTCGTAAAGGTAGCTTTGACTTTAACTGTACTCTGTGCACAGTATACAGCACCTTAGACAGTACAGTATACAACACAGTATACAGCACAGTATACAGCACAATAGACAGTACAGTATACAGCACAGTATACAGTATACAGCACAGTATACAGCACAGTATACAGCACAGTAGACGATACAGTATACAGCACAGTAGACAGCACAGTAGACAGCACAGTAGACAGTACAGTATACAGTACAGTAGACGGTATAGTATACAGCACAGTATACAGTACAGTATACAGCACAGCAGACAGTACAGTATACAGTACACAGCACAGCACAGTATACAGTACAGTATACAGCACAGTAGACAGCACAGTAGACGGTACAGTAGACGGTATAGTATACATCACAGTATACAGTACATTAGACGGTATAGTATACATCACAGTATACAGTACATTAGACGGTATAGTATACATCACAGTATACAGCATGGTATACAGTACAGTAGACGGTATAGTATACATCACAGTATACAGTATAGTAGACAGTACAGTATACAGCACAATATACAGTATAGTAGACAGTACAGTATACAGCACAGTATACAGCACAGTATACAGTATAGTATTTATTTAATGTGTGTGGTATACTGTTTATTTATCAACTCATCACCTCTCTATGTTACTCATCCCACTCAGTCTTTCATTTTCTCATTCTCTCCGTCTTTGTCTTTAACAGAGATCAAAAGAGGCATGCTTTCCGAGGTCATTAGGTCACTTTCTCATCGCCATGCCGATGCGGACGAACGTGATTTCATATTCATGAGCTCACATCTTTCTTCCTTTGATGTGGGAAAATAAGATACACTGTTCTATCCTTCATTTGTTTACCTTCAACCAACATTCATTATTAATATCTACTTGGCTAAACTTTACGAACGTCTGTATTGCTTTGTGTTTGTAATACTCCTTAGTTTTGGAAACTATAAACTCTTCAAAAGTTCACTTACGATTCGTCAAAACAAATATCTTCCAAGAGCGCTGACAACATTGAAAATGTAGCTAGTATAATAGTCTTTCATGGCTGGAAGATTGGTGAAAGTGAGTGAACGTGAGAGCCTCCTTGCCTGAGAATCAAAGAAGTCTCCAATTTCTTGTTCGTTGTTAGATGTGCTGTTTTTGAGCTGACAAGCGTTGATAGCACTGAGACTCAGAGACACTGAGCAATGGGTTCCATCAGTATTCACTACAAGGAGCTGTCCTTCTAGAATCCCTCCACACCTTCCATTCCCCATCTACTGATTCTGCTGTGTTCAGCTATCAGGACAGTTTGTGTTTACATAATGTGTGTGTGTGTGTGTGTGTGTGTGTGTGTGTGTGTGTGTGTGTACAGAGAGAGAGAGAGAATGTGACCTGCCTCTGGGTCTTGATTATGATTGGCAGCTCTTCCCTCTCTCCGAGAATGCCATTGAAGCAGCCTTAGACAACGTGTTTGTGCACACTTATGTGTGTGTGTGTGTGTGTGTATACAGTGCATTCAGAAAGTATTCAGACCCCTTGACTTTATCCACATTTTGTTATGTTATGCCTTATTGTAAAATGGATTAAATTGTTTTTGCCCCCCATCAAACTACACACAATACCAGTAATGACAAAGCAAAAACAGGTTTTTAGAAATGTTTGCAATTTATAAACTGTAAAGAAAAACTGAAATATTAATTTACATAAGTACTCAGAACCTTTACTCAGTACTTTGTTGAAGCAACTTTGGCAGTGATTACAGTCTTCTTGTGTATGACTCTACAAGCTTGGCACAACTGTATTTTGGGAATTTCTCCCATTCTTCTCTGCAGATCCTCTGAAGCTCTGTCAGGTTGGATGGGGAGAGTCGCTGCACAGCTATTTTCAGGTCTCTCCAGAGATGTTTGATTGGGTTCAAGTCTGGGCTCTGGCTGGGCCACTCAAGGACATCCAGAGACTTATCCTGAAGCCACTCCTGCGTTGTCTTGGCTGTGTGCTTAGGGTCATTGTCTTGTTGGAAGGTGAACCTTCACCCCAGTCTGAGGTCCTGAGTGCTTTGGAGCAGGTTTTCATCAAGGATCTCTCTGTACTTTGCTCCGTTCATCTTTCCCTCGATCCTGAATTGTCTCCCAGTTCCTACCGCTGAAGAACATCCCTACAGCATGACACAGCCACCACCATACTTCACCGTAGGGATGGTGCCAGGTTTTCTCTAGACGTGACGCTTGGCATTCAGGCCAAATAGTTCAATGTTGGTTTCATCAGGCCAGAGAATCTTGTTTCTCATGGTCTGAGAGTCGTTTATGTGCCTTTTGGGCAAACTCCATGCGGGCTGTCATGTGCCTTTTACTGAGGAGTGGCTACCCTTTGGCCACTGTACCATAAAGGCCTGATTTGTGGAGTGCTGCAGAGATAGTTGTCCAACTGGAAAGTTCTACCATCTCCACAGAGGACCTCTGGAGCTCTGTCAGAGTGACCATCAGGTTCTTGGTCACCTCCCAGTCCAGCTCTAGGAAGAATCTTGGTGGTTCCCCCAAACTTATTCCATTTAAGAATGATGGAGGCCACTGTGTTCCCCCTTCAATGCTGCAGAAATGTTTTGGTACCCCTCCCCAGATCTGTGCCTCGACACAATCCTGTCTTGGAGCTCTTCAGACAATTCCTTTGACCTCGTGGCTTGGTTTTTGATCTGACATGCACTGTCAACTGTGGGGCCTTATATAGACAGGTGTGTGCATTTCCAAATCATGTCAAATCAATTTAATTTACCTTAGGTGGATTAAAATCATGTTGTAGAAACATCTCAAGGATAGTCAATGGAAACAAGATGCACATGAGCTCAATTTCGAGTGTCATAGCAAAAGGTCTGAATTCTTTTATAAATGCTTTATAATTGCTTCGTCAATATGGGGTATTGTGTGTAGATTAATGAGGATAGGCTGTAACGTAACAAAATGTGGAAAAAGTCAAGGGGTCTGAATACTTTCTGAATGCACTGTATGTAGTGTATGAGTGTGCGTGGGAGTGGGAGCATACAAGAGTGAGTGTGTGTACATGTCTGTGTGTGTCAGTGTGTGAGAGAGTGTGTGTGTGTGTGTGTGTGTGTGTGTGTGTGTGTGTGTGTGTGTGTGTGTGTGTGTGTGTGTGTGTATAATTCAGCCCTAGGGCAGTCTCTCCCTCAAAAGAAATCAACCTATCAGTCGGCCATCTCTCACCCAGAGTCCATTACTTTGCCATCTGACTTTCAGCCCTCCCTGCCTCCCTGTTCTCCCTGCATGTCTGTCTGCGTGCCCTTTATGCCTCCCCAAGCCTCTCTCTCTCTACCTACAGCACTGTCAACAAGGCAGGTCCTACAGGCCCTAGTTTTGTAGCACCTGGACTACTGTTCTGTCATGTGGTCAGGTGCCACAAAAAAGGACTGCAATTGGTTCAGAACAGGGCAGCACTGCTGGCCCTTGGATGTACACAGAGGGCTAATATTAATAATATGCTTGTCAATCTCTCCTGGCTCAAAGTGGAGGAGAGATTGACTTCATCACTGCTTGTCTTTATGAAAGGTATTGACATGTTGAATGCACCGAGCTGTCTGTTTGAACTACTGGCGCACAGATCGGACACCCATGCATACCCCACAAGACATGCCACAAAAGGTCTCTTCACAGTCCCCAAGTCCAGAACAGACTATGGAAGGCGCACAGTACTAAATAGAGCCATGACTACATGGAACTCTATTCCACATCAAGTAACTCATGCAAGCAGTAAAATTAGATTTAAAAAATAGATTAAAAAAAACACCTTTCTAACAAAACCTCTGCCTGTCTCCCTATCCAGCCTCTCCCTGCCTACCTTCATACCCCAGCCTGTCTCCTGTCTGGGGCTCTCCTGCCTAGCTTCTCTGCCTCTCTGTCTCAGGCTCCTTGACTGGGGTCTCTGCTTTTCTGGGGCTCTTTCAGCTGGGCTGTCTGGTCTCTGATAAACCACTTGGATGGAATATGACCTCTGGCTAGTGTAATCTATCTCCATTTCTTCAGTGCCACGCTATCAGTAATTACCCTCTCATTCTGTCCCCCTATCCTCTGAAGAGTGACACCATTTCTACTCTCATCTATCTCGACGCATCCCTTCATCTCTATCTCTCTCTCTCTCTCTCTCTCTCTCGGCTTACTCTGTCTTTCCTCAGAATCCCCTCAGATCATGTATGCGTGTCCTTGGCTCCCAATCTAATTATAAGTTATAATATGTTAAACACCTTCTCTCCTTCTCCGTCCTAACTCTCCCCTTCCCTCTTTTCTCTCTCCGTCTCCTCAGATCCCTCAGATCAGCTATGCGTCCACAGCCCCGGAGCTCAGTGACAACACGAGGTATGACTTCTTCTCCCGCGTCGTCCCCCCGGACTCCTACCAGGCCCAGGCAATGATGGACATCGTCACGGCGATGGGATGGAACTACGTGTCCACGCTCGCCTCCGAGGGGAACTACGGCGAGAGCGGTGTCGAGGCCTTCGTGCAGATCTCCCGGGAAACAGGTACATGGAATAACAAAAACATGCTCAGACACACTCATACAGACAGTACTGAATGGAGGTGCTGAATCTTCATGAACACAGTCTACAATTCTTGAGTGTTTGGACATCTCTCTTCAGTGATGGGTCTCTGTGGAACTCTGAACAACAGTAGCTGCCCTAGTAAATGCCAGTCTCAAATATCTCTATTTAAAAACATCTGTGATATTAACTGTCAGATAGTATCTGTCAGCTACAGATTGACAGTCAGTCAGCATAAAAAAAACACATTTCATCAGATAAAGTCTCTAGTGGTTTTAACTTGTCTCTGTGTGTTTGTTGAGAGTGCTCGGGTTTGCCAGCAATCACTGATGTCTATTTTTCTTAGTGTGGGAAGGGAAACATCAAATGACACCTCATTTCCCATATGCTGAAATGCATAATGTTCGCTTGGGGAATATGGCATCAATTCAGACACCATATTCAAACAGTCAATTCAGACACGTGAATTCCCCCCCAAACTCACAGATATACATCAGTGAGCCCCTGCTGTGCTTACTGCTGTAAGCAGTGCTGCTAGTTTCTACTGTGTGACTTGACTGTGGGTTTCTATACTGTGGGTTTAGTCGTTGTGCTGCTCTCTTCCCTGCTGTGCTGTGCTGAGGGCTATGTGGTGTGACAGTGAACAGTCAGCTGTTCAGATGTTTAGCCTTGCTAGGGCTGTGCAGATGTTGACATGGCTGGAGGGGAGAGGGGGGAGGAGGGGGAGGGGAAATTGAGAAGATGAAGAGGAAAGAAGCAGGCCCAAACATCAGCAGTGGAGCTGTCTGTATGTCTGTCCATTTGATACGATGCTGAGTAACACATTTAAAAGCTAAAAGAGAATACCCTGCAGATCCAAACACACAAACTAACATATTTTATTCAGTAGGCTCTGGGTAGAGGGCAATTGCAGTCCTAAGTGGTTACAAATGAAGTAAATGTCCATTCCCTGTTTCCTGCTCCCGAGCAGACAGCTTTTATTCCACTAAACTATGTATTGTATTGTAGTTGTGGAGTAATACTAACACCTGTCGTGGAAATTCGTACTGAGAGAGACTGTGTCATTTCTTCAAACAATTATCTTTATTTAATATCGATTAATTATTGCAATAATGAAGCTGTCGACCCCACACTCTAAAATGTGTTGTCGAGGCTTAACCTTTACAGACAATGTTCATTCTTATATAGCTGACACTAAGAATGCTTAGTCATGGCTGGTTCCACTCCTCCCATGCAGATTGGGGGGCACCACAAGCCACTTTGGGTTCATATTGTGGTTATCTGCACCCGGTGTTGTTTTGGCTTAGTCTCCCAGATGCAAGGATGATTTCGAGACAATGAGGGATTGTTCTACTCCTAAACTATCTCTAGTAAAACCCATTATTGACCATACACCCAGATTAGCTGCAGGGAGCTAGAGTGGAGACCGTAAAAACACAGCATTAATAGAACAGAAATGTCTTACAATTTGTTAAGTATTAATTGTTAACTATTAATATAAAAAAAATCTGGTAAATATGTAATTTTTCTCACACACCATGATCCTCCCACTACCCTGTCTGTGGCGGTCTCTGGACAACACACGAGGGTGGTCCGGAAGATGTACCGTATGTTTGCGCGTACACGTGTTTGTCTATGTGCCTACATGTATGTGTGTGAGGAGTCTGAGAGGAGAGAGAGAAGTCGACTGACTGTCCCTCTGAAGTGGTTTTAATGAAGAGAAGCTGGGAGGAGGAGAAGAGAGAAGGATGAGGCGAGGGGGAAAGGGGAAGAGAGGAACAACAGAATGAGGCCACAGCAGGCTACATGGATGTAATCACAAAGTAATGACAGGTGTCATAATAGACCAACCATCCTCCTCTCTGTCTCTGTCTCTGTCTCTGTCTCTGTCTCTGTCTCTCTCTCTCTGTGTCTCTCTCTCTCTCTCTGTGTCGCTCTCGCTCTCGCTCTCTGTTCTCATCCCCAGTGATTGAATTAAGGAGTGATTATTAGGTGATTGAATTATTATTTATTATTATTATTACTATGATGACTGCCACCACCACGTACGCTCCTCCCTGCATGCTGCTACTGAGCAGCTGTAGTAATTGCTGTTTAATTGAGGAGTTATGATTCCAGAGACTTTGTGTTCGTGAAGCACGTCTCCGCTCCCTTTAGGCATATTAAGGATGTTTTCACCATAACGTGTAAGACGCACCTAACCATTAATAACGAGATGCTGGGGGATGTCTGCAGAGATAGGGAATGGTGTGTCCATTTTATTAACTAGCTGATTCTCTCATCTTGTGTGAGGCAGGGGAAAGTGAGGGGGTGAAAGCAGGAGAGACTGAGAGGGAATGAAAGACCTTGAGCATTCAGATTGACTATAGGCTGTGTCAGTATAGTACACTATTTCCCTATTGCTGCATGTGAAGAAGAAGAGAGAAAGGAGGGAGAGAGAGAGAGAGAGCATGAGAGGTGTGAGAGAGAGGGGAAGAGAGGGAAGGCGTGAGAGAGAGAGAGCGGGAGAGAGGGAAGAGACGGGGGGGGTTGAGAGACAGAGATGAAGAGGGATAGAGTGAAAGAGAGGGAGAGACAGAGAGATGCGACATGGAGAGAGAGAGAGAGAGATGTTGAGGTAGAGTGAGAGAGAGAGAGAGAAATCCAGATGGGAGGTATTCTCTCTCTCCCGTCCAGACATCCAGATGACAGGCTCTCCTCCAGCTGTAGGATAAGAGTTGGATTACAACATAGAGATGGAGGATTCACACACACACACACACACACACACACACACACACACACACACACACAGAGGGAGACAGAAGATTTAACAGCCAGCCAATTAGCCTAGTAACTAATGTCATGATAGTCAGATGAGAAAGTCAATAGACATGCAACAATGAGCATCATGTTTCAGCGTCGGCTTAGTGGAAGTAACAATCCCCGTCTCCTCTCTGCTCCCCTGCCTCCCTCCTGGTAACAACCTCTCATAAATACCTATCCAATTGACCTTTGTTTCATTTGTTCATTAACCTTTGATTATCTGGAATGAATTCCATTCACATTTAGCAAACAAACCAGGGCTCCCAAACGAGATGCGTCCAAAAAAGATAACGTCAGCAAATGATTAGCAAACGAGGGATGAACGTCGGTTCACTGAGCCTGAACCGTTCCCTAAACAGTTCCACATGACTGGACCTCACTGTGGTGGGGAGACTGGGACAGCTGTAGACTGACAGCTATAATGACCAGCATCAGTGGATGGTGTGTCTGTGTGTGTGTGTGTGTGTGTGTGTGTGTGTGTGTGTGTGTGTGTGTGTGTGTGCGCGCGCCTGTCGGTGTGCGTGTTTAGTGTATCTGTGTGTGTGTGGCTGTGGATGCCTCAAGGCTCGACGAGGCCAGTACATGACAGTGCTGACTATAGACTCACAGTCTAGAATGACCCACCGATGTTGGTGGATGTTAGACATTAGAGCAGACTTAATTTAACCCCATTGTCTCTTAGCCTCTCCCTCTTGTGTAGTAGTGGACACCTCGAGGTGTCAGGCCAGTACATGACACTGCATCCATGTGTAATGTCAGGGGAGGGGTACTGCATGGCTTCTAATATGTTTTGGAGGATGTTGACATTAGGACAGACATAACCCTATTCCTCTTGTGCAGGAGTGGGTGCCTAGTGGCTAGAGGAGGGATATGGCTAGTGATATGATCATCAAGGCCGTTAAGCGTTGCCTAAATGAGTCACCAGAAGGAGATTCACAGAAGATCCCATGCCCTCTTGGAATAGCCTATAGCGACAACCTCTCCTCACCCCTCCTGCACCCCCCTTTCCCCTTCTCCCCCTTTTCTCTTCTTCCTCCTCCACTCTCCAATAGTTAGTATCAGAGCATGCTTGTTACACAGACAGACAGACAGGCAGATTCAGAGACGTGCGTGGAGAACGCCAGGGCTACCAAACCTCCAGACTGCGGAGCAGTAGCTCCAGTGACATCCAGACAGATCCAGGCAGAGGCCCTGACTATGGCCTGTCATGACAGGCCTCGGGCAGGCATTCGACAGGCCTGACCAGGGGGCTGACACAGAGTGGAGGGAACTGACCATGAGTCACCATGGCTGGTGAATGAAAGGACACAGTGACAACACCCTCCAGCCACCTTTCTCTCTAATGATCATTAAGAAAGTCTTCATTTTCTGCCTCCAGACCCCTGGTCAGATCTGGCAGAGATAGGCAGTAGCTGACTGGGCCAGCAATAATGAACACGGCTCTGAATCAGTTACCTTCTCCTGGAGCAATGGCAGCTTATCTCAGCCTCTGTCCCCCAGGCGACAACAACCCAGCACAGTACCTGCCACTAGGGCAACAGCCTAACGCAACCCAGCACAACCTTCTGCCAGCCTATAGAGCCAGCCTATAGAGCTTTGACCCTAAACCAACCATTATAACCAGGTGAGGGACTCTCTGGCCTTACATCAACCCAGCCTGCTGTTGTCCCTGCTCGGGTGAAGAAGAGAGGATAAACCCTGGGCCCTGGAGACCAGAGAGCCTGTGCGTCTGCCCGACAGACAGATGGACGAACGAAGACAAAACATCTCTTTGAGAATCATTCATTAAATGGTTATCTCAACGAGCTATTTAATTAGCTTTGTAGGATTTAATGATTTAATCTCCAGACTTTAATTTCCATCGCTGTCTGAAATCCTCGCTGTCCCTCAACTACGGTGGAGGTCTGACTCATTTTACAGACCATAATATTGTATGAGTCAGCCTAAAGCCGTGTGTGTGTGTGTGTGTGTGTGTGTGTGTGTGTGTGTGTGGAAACCTTGTTTTCAGGCACCCTGTCTCCACAGATCAGTTGTGGATAAAAACACAGGTGACAAGATTCAGTACGTCTGCCTTTATCTGACTGTTCATCATGCCACACCACAGCACTGTATGAGACGCCGCATAAGACGCTGTGTTGATTGATGATGGAGGGAGTAGAGAGCTTATATGGAGGAGGAGGAGGAGGGATAGAGGATGAGGAGGAGGAGGAGGAGGAGGAGGAGGAGGAGAAGAAAGAGAAAGAAGAGGATGACATTGACAAGGTAGTGGAGGCCTATCCTTCACTGTCAACCATTGTCCCCCGGGTGGCTTTATTCTCCCAGATCCTTGTCCTTGATTATGGGCTTCTGAGGATCAAGGGTAGGGTCTGATGTAATTCATCATTGTCTCAGAAAAGCACACACAGAGAGCGATAGAGGGGGGGGGTGAGAGAGAGAGAGAGGAGAGGTCATGAGCAGATGAGCTCCTGCATTTTTCAGCATGTTCTTAAAAAAGATTTAGAGTTAGATAAACTTGGATTTTTTTGGTCAGGGACATATACAGGATGCTACCCTCTACAACATAACCTTGACTCCAAATCAAAACTCAAAACCTACAACCTGATTTTGGACGGAATTACGGAATCACCTGGAAGGTTTACAACTACTAAAGATTATTATTCCAAAGATATACAGCAACTGCTCTGGAAAACAAAAGAAACCTGAAAACACCATCCAACCTGGAACAGAGTGAGTAATGTTTAGTCTGAAGCTATATTTTATTTCCAAAAGCCAAGAAGAAAAATACATGACATTACTTTATAAGGACTGAATGCTAAATTAAGGCTGCCAGGCTTGATACAACCTCAATTAGTACTGACGTGTCAAGTCAGAAATGTCAAAGCCCTTTAGCCCAACAATGGCAGGAGAGTCAAACAGTCTACTCCAACCAAATGGAGAGGCCTTAGAAGCTGCCTCCCGCTGTTCAGAGGTAATTAAAATACAGTACCCTGTGTATGTAAAGAATGACAAGACACAAAAAGAGCACAAAATGAAGCTCCTTGTGGAAAATCAAGAGACACTTTTTGCTGACTATTATAAAAATGGGAACATCAGCAACCTCATCTTCCACACAGACCATCTCCTGGCATGGCACAGTGCTATATTAGCACACTACCCCTCTGTTAAGAGGGGGTGGGGGGTGGAAACTCAGGATACTAGACAACGAGGACTCTGAGTCAGCTAATATAAATCTCTATTAATCTGGAACAGTATTGGTACAGGGCAACCCCAAACAGTTTCAGCTGGACTTTCACCTAATCTAAGAATTAGCTCAGCAGGAGAAGCTCTCCCTTGAGAAAGATACCCCCAAACCCGAGCGGGTCAGACCAGACCTCTTCATTATACAACCCCACAGACGAGCAACCCCAAGCTGAAAGTCAACCTCCCAGCACAGAGTACTACTCCCTCATTGAAATGAAGGATACATTTACCCAGCTGGAGGTAAGGCAGGTGGAGCTGGAACAGCAGGTGATTACACTCTAGTCAGCACAGACCCAGACAACAGTCCAGCACAACAACACCCCCTTAACCAGACCCAGAGAGCTGGAGGTGGAGAGAGACATATCTGCACTCTGGACTGTGGTGAGACAACTTCAACAGGAAGCAGGAGCAGGAGAAGAACAGAGCACTAGAGGAGAGGATCAGACTGCTGGAGGAGATGGTGAGGGGGATGGCGTGTGACAGAGAACAACCCACTAGAGAGGTGGCCACCCCCGCAGAGAAGCCAGCAGAACAGCCCACCTCAGCTCCCGACAAAAGTCTCGACACCACAGCAGAACAGTCCACCCCAGACCCTGACCACGTCGACATCACAGCGGGATAGACAAATGAAGAACCCCAAGCCCAGGGTATCTCACCCCCTATGAGCACCCCCCTGTCAGCCACCCTGATAGCCCACCTGGCAACCCCCCCACACCCACTGAGGACATACACAAGATGCAGATTGTACTCCTTATGGACTCAAACAGGAAATATATACAAGAAAAAAACATTTTCCCGAACACAGTGTGTCTAAACTCTGGTGTCCAAACATCCAGCGCGCCCTAGACCTTCTGCCTGAGGACCAACTAGGTTCAGCTAGCCACATAATAATACACACAGGCTCAAACGACCTGAGAGCACAGCAGGAAAGCGTGGCCACAGCACTCAAGGGAGTGTTTAAAAAAGCTTCTTCTACTTTCCCCAATGCACAAGTGATTCTATCCACACTGCTACGACGAAAAGACTTCCACCCTGCTACCATACAGCGGGTAAACGGAAGTATTTCCCGTGACTGTGCCTCAAAACCAAATGTTTACCTGGCCCACCACTCCACCCTGGACTTGAACAGCCTTTATGACCAGGTCCACCTATACAAGGCAGCAGTGCCCACCTTCGCCCGGACCCTAAAGGACATCGCTCTCAAACACAGCCCCAACACTTCACACAAGAGCAACAGATCAATAGACACCCGCCCAGACCAGCGAGACACTCTTCCAGACCTGCGGGACCTCCCCGAACTTACACATAGAGGACCCACACCGAGAGGACCTATATCCAGCCTACAACACCACCAGCCACATCCACACCTCCACCCCAACCAATCAACATCCCCCCAAGTAAACCATGCCACACCCCATTTAGGCCCCCTCAGATCAGACCTATGTCCCTCCCGCCCACCCCATGCACCCACCCCCGCAAAGAGGGCCTCAAAATGGAAGTCACACATATGCCCAGGCCTTGAGCAGGCAAACAGACCCAACCCCTACTCTCACACTAGCCCAAGCCAATGGCATGTACCAGATGCTCAGCAGGCTCTGCTCACACTTACTGTTTTGAGGCCAAACCACACAACCAATAACATTGGACACTTTATGGAACACAAAGTCTTCACTATCTTATCCTGGAATATCCAAGGCCTGAGGTCATCTGCCTTTGGCCTAAAGAGCAGGAACCTGGACTTCATGAAAGAAATCGAAAATACAGACATTGTCATCCTACAAGAAACATGGTATAACATGGACCCACTGGTTGCCCTCTAGGTTACAGAGAGCTGGTAGTCCCATCCACCAAACTACCAGGTGTGTAACAGGGAAGAGACTCATGGGGTATGCTAATTTGGTATAGAGCAGACCTAACTCACTCCATTAAATTAGTCAAAAGAGGAATATTTTACATTGGTCTAGAAATTCAAAAGGAAATTATCTTAACAGAGAAAAATGTCATCCTGTGTGCTACCTATATCCCCCAATATAATACCCATACTTTAACGATGACAGCTTCTCCATCCTAGAGGGGGAGATCAACATTTCCAGGCACAGGGACATGTACGAGTCTGTGGCGACCTAAATGCCAGAACCGGACAAGAACCTGACACCCTCAGCACACAGGGGGACAAACAACTGCCTGGAGGTGACATTATTCCCTCCCCCATATGCCCCCTAGGCACAACTATGACAACATAACCAACATAAACGGGTCACAACTCCTGCAGCTCTGTCGCACTCTGGGTATGTACATAGTCAATGGTAGGCTTCGAGGGGACTCCTATGGAGGCAGTTGTACTGTAGACTACTTTATCACTGACCTCAACCCAGAGTCTCTCAGAGCGTTCACAGTCAGCCCACTGACACCCATTTCAGATCACAGCAAAATTACAGTCTACTTGAACAGAGCAATACTTAATCATGAGGCATCAAATTCAAAGGAACTGAGTACTTTTATTATTATTATTTTTATTATTTCACCTTTATTTAACCAGGTAGGCAAGTTGAGAACAAGTTCTCATTTACAATTGCGACCTGGCCAAGATAAAGCAAAGCAGTTCGACAACATACAACAACACAGAGTTACACATGGAGTAAAACAAACATACAGTCAATAATACAGTAGAAAGATAAGTCTATATACAATGTGAGCAAATGAGGTGAGATAAGGGAGGTAAAGGCAAAAAGGCCATGGTGGCAAAGTAAATACAAAATAGCAAGTAAAACACTGGAATGGTAGATTTGTAGTAGAAGAAAGTGCAAAGTAGAAATAGAAATAATGGGGTGCAAAGGGGCGAAATAAATAAATAAATAAATAAATAAATAAATAAATACAGTAGGGGAAGAGGTAGTTGTTTGGGCTAAATTATAGTTGGGCTATGTACAGGTGCAGGGATCTGTGAGCTGCTCTGACAGCTGGTGCTTAAAGCTAGTATGGGAGATAAGTGTTTCCAGTTTCAGAGATTTAAGTAGTTCGTTCCAGTCATTGGCAGCAGAGAACTGGAAGGAGAGACGGCCAAAGGAGGAATTGGCTTTGGGGGTGACCAGAGAGATATACCTGCTGGAGCGCGTGCTACAGGTGGGTGCTGCTATGGTGACCAGTGAACGGAGATAAGGGGGGACTTTACCTAGCAGGGTCTTGTAGATGACATGGAGCCAGTGGGTTTGGCGGTGAGTATGAAGCGAGGGCCAGCCAACGAGAGCGTACAGGGCGCAGTGGTGGGTAGTATATGGGGCTTTGGTAACAAAACGGATGGCACTGTGATAGACTGCATCCAGTTTGTTGAGTAGGGTATTGGAGGCTATTTTGTAAATGACATCGCCGAAGTCGAGGATCGGTAGGATGGTCAGTTTTACGAGGGTATGTTTTGCAGCATAAGTGAAGGATGCTTTGTTGCGAAATAGGAAGCCAATTCTAGATTTAACTTTCGATTGGAGATGTTTGATGTGAGTCTGGAAGGAGAGTTTACAGTCTAACCAGACACCTAGGTATTTGTAGTTGTCCACATATTCTAAGTCAGAACCGTCCAGAGTAGTGATGCTGGACAGGCGGGCAGGTGCAGGCAGCGATCGGTTGAAGAGCATGCATTTAGTTTTACTTGTATTTAAGAGCAGTTGTAGGCCATGGAAGGAGAGTTGTATGGCATTGAAGCTCGTCTGGAGGGTTGTTAACACAGTGTCCAAAAATGGGCCAGAAGTATACAGAATGGTGTCGTCTGCGTTGAGTAATAAACTCAGCAAAAAAATAAACATCCCTTTTTCAGGACCCTGTCTTTCAAAGATAATTCGTAAAAATCAAAATTACTTCACAGATCTTCATTGTAAAGGGTTTTAACACTGTTTCCCATGCTTGTTCAATGAACCATAAACAATTAATGAACATGCACCTGTGGAACGGTCATTAAGACACTAACAGCTTACAGACGGTAGGCAATTAAGGTCACAGTTATGAAAACTTAGGACACAAAAAAGGCCTTTCTACTGATTCTGAAAAACATCAAAAGAAAGATGCCCAGGCATGCTGCAAGGAGGCATGAGGACTGCAGATGTGGCCAGGGGTATAAATTGCAATGTTCATACTGTGAGATGCCTAAGACAGTGCTAGAGGGAGACAGGACAGTGGCAGACCATGTGTAATAACACCTGCACAGGATCGGTGCATCCAAACATCACACCTGCGGGACAGGTACAGGATGGCAACAACAACTGCCCTAGTTACACCAGGAATGCACAATCCCTCCATCAGTGCTCAGACTGTCCGCAATAGGCTGAGAGAGGCTGGACTGAGGGCTTGTAGGCCTGTTGTAAGGCAGGTCCTCACCAGACAGGTAAGGCAGGTCCTCACCGGCAACAACGTCGCCTATGGTCACAAACCCACCGTTGCTGGACCAGACAGGACTAGCAAAAAGTGCTCGTCACTGATGAGTCGCGGTTTTGTCTCACCAGGGGTGATGGTCAGATTCGCGTTTATAGTCGAAGGAATGAGCGTTATACCGAGGCCTGTACTCTGGAGCGGGATCAATTTGGAGGTGGAGGGTCCATCATGGTCTGGGGCGGTGTGTCACAGCATCATCAGACTGAGCTTGTTGTCATTGCAGGAAATCTCAACGCTGTGCGTTACAGGGAAAAAATCCTCCTCCCTCATGTGATACCCTTCCTGCAGGCACATCCTGACATGACCCTCCAGCATGACAATGCCACCAGCCATTCTGCTCATTTTGTGCGTGATTTCCTGCAAGACAGGAATATCAGTGTTCTGCCATGGCCAGCGAAGAGCCCGGATCTCAATCCCGTTGAGCACGTCTGGGACCTTGCAGGTGCGTTGTTGGAAGAGTGTGGTAACATCTCACAGCAAGAACTGGCAAATCTGGTGCAGTCCACGAGGAGGAGATGCACTGCAGTACTTAATGCAGCTGGGGGTCACACCAGATACTGACTGTTACTTTTGATTTTGAAACCCGCTTTGTTCAGGGACACATTATTCCATTTCTGTTAGTCACATGTCTGTGGAACTTGTTTAGTTTATGTCTCAGTTGTTGAATCTTGTTATGTTCATATAAATATTTACACATGTTCAGTTTGCTGAAAATAAACGCAGTTGACAGTGAGAGGACGTTTATTATTTTGCTGAGTTTATTAAGAAATGCTATAGATGGAAGGAATGTAGTGTGGAAACCTACCAAAAAACAATTAGGCAACAACAAATTCAATCCCTTTTAGACAACTTCCTGGACAAAACGTTCTACTGTAATAGTGAAGGTGTAAACTTGGCAGTAGAGAATCTTAACAGTATATTTGACCTCTCAGCTTCCCTATCAAATCTAAAAATGTCAAACAGAAAACTGAAGAAAATGAACAACAATGATAAATGGTTTGATGAAGAATGCAAAAACCTAAGAAAGAAATTGAGAAACCTTTTCAACCAAAAACATAGAGACCCAGAAAACCTGAGTCTACACCTTCACTATGGTGTATCACTAAAACAATACAGAAATATACTATGGAAAAAGATGGAAAAGCACATCAGAAATCAGCGCAATGTAATTGAAGAATTCATAGACTCTAACCACTTCTGGGAAAATTGGAAAACACTAAACAAACAATAACACAAAGAATTATCTATCCAAAATGGGGATGTATGTTTAAACCACTTCTCCAATATTTTTGGCACTATAACAAAAGACAAATAGCAAAAACATATACATGATCAAATCTTAGAATCAACTATTAAAGACTACCAGGACCCACTTGATTCTCCAATTACCTTGAATGAACTAGAGGACAAAATATAAACACTCAGACAACAAATTCCAATTGGCTATACTAAAACTATTTAACATCATCCTTAGCTCTGGCATCTTCCCCAATATTTAGAACCAAGGACTGATCACCCCAATCCACAAAGGTTGAGACAAATTTGACCCCAATAACTATTGTGGGACATGCGTCAACAGCAACCTTGGGAAAATCCTCTGCATTATCATTAACAGCAGACTCGTACATTTCCTCAGTGAAAACAATGTACTGAGCAAATGTCAAATTGGCTTTTTACCAAATTATCGTATGACAGACCACATATTCACACTGCATACCCTAAATGACAAACAAACAAAAAAAGCCAAACAAAGGCAAAGTCTTCTCATGCTTTGCTGATTTAAAAAAAGCCTTGAGGGCCTGCTATACAAATTGATGGAAAGTGGTGTTGGGGGAAAAACATAGGATATAATCAAATCCATGTACACAAACAACAAGTGTGCGGTTAAAATAGGCAATAAACACACACATTTCTTCCCACAGGGCCGTGGGATGAGACAGGGATGCAGCTTAAGCCCCACCCACTTCAACATATATATCAACGAATTGGCGAGGGCTCTAGAACAGTCTGCAGCACCCGGCCTCACCCTACTAGAATCTGAAGTCAAATGTCTACTGTTTGCTGATGATCTGGTGCTTCTGTCACCAACCAAGGAGGGCCTACAGCAGCACCTAGATCTTCTGCACAGATTCTGCCAGACCTGGGCCCTAACAGTAAATCTCAGTAAGACCAAAATAATGGTGTTCCAAAAAAGGTCCAGTCACCAGGACCACAGATACAAATTCCATCTAGATACCGTTGCTCTAGAGCACACAAAAAACTATACATACCTTGGCCTAAACATCAACGCCACAGGTAACTTCCACAAAGCTGTGAACGATCTGAGAGACAAGGCAAGAAGGGCATTCTATGCCATCAAAAGGAACATAAGATTCGACATACCAATTAGGATCTGGCAAAAAATACTTAAATCAGTTATAGAACCCATTGCAGTTTATGGTTGTGAGGTCTGGGGTCCGCTCACCAACCAAGAATTCACAAATTGGGACAAACACCAAATTGAGACTCTGCATGCAGAATTATGCAAAAATATCCTATTTGTACAACGTAAAACACCAAATAATGCATGGAGAGCAGAATTAGGCCGATACCCGCTAATTATCAAAATCCAAAAAAGAGCCGTTTAATTCTACAACCACCTAAAAGGAAGCGATTCCCAAACCTTCCATAACAAAGCCATCACCTACAGAGAGATGAACATGGAGAAGATTCCCCTAAGAAAGCTGGTCCTGGTGCTCTGTTCACAAACACAAACAGACCCCACAGAGCCCCAGGATAGCAACACAATTAGACCCAACCAAATCATGAGGAAATAAAAAGATAATTACTTGACACATTGGAAACAATTAACAAAAAACAGAGCAAACTAGAATGCTATTTGGCCATAAACAGAGAGTACACATTTACATTTACGTCATTTAGCAGACGCTCTTATCCAGAGCGACTTACAAATGGGTGCATTCACCTTATGATATCACACAGTGGCAGAATACTTGACCACTGTGACTGACCCAAACTTAAGGAAAGCTTTGATTATGTACATACTCAGTGAGCATAGCCTTGCTATTGAGAAAGGCCGCCGTAGGCAGACCTGGCTCTCAAGAGAAGACAGGCTATGTGCACACTGCCCACAAAATGAGGTGGAAACTGAGCTGCACTTCCTAACCTCCTGCCAAATGTGTGACCATATTAGAGACACATATTTCCCTCAGATTACACAGATTGTCACGTCCTGACCAGTATAAGGGGTTATTTGTTATTGTAGTTTGGTCAGGACGTGGCAGGGGTGTGTTTGTTTAGAGTGTTTCGGGGTTTGTTGGGCTATGTTCTTATTTAAGAGGGGTGTTTGTTTAGAGTGTTTCGGGGTTTGTTGGGTTATGTTCTTGTTAGTCTATTTCTATGTTAGTTCTAGTATGTCTATTTCTATGTGGTGTTTGTTGGGTTGACCTTCAATTGGAAGCAGCTGCTCCTAGTTGCTTCTAATTGAAGGTCCTATTTAAGAGGGGTGTTTTTCTATGGGATTTTGTGGGTAGTTGTTCTTTGTATAGCTGTAAGCCTTACAGGACTGTTTATCGTCGTTGTTTTTGTATACTTTTATTTTGGTTTTCCTTCTTTCCACCTAATAAAAAGAAGATGAGTATACACACTCCCGCTGCGTTTTGGTCCAATCCATACGACACCCGTGACACAGATCCGCAAAGAATTCGAAAACAAACCCGATTTTGATAAACTCCCATATCTACTGGGTGAAATACCACATGTGCCATCACAGCATCAAGATTTGTTACTGTTGCCACGAGAAAAGGGCAACCAGTGAAGAACAAACACCATTGTAAATACAACCCATATTTGTTTATTTATTTTCCCTTTTGTACTTTAACCATTTTTACATCGTTATAACACCGTATATATACATAATATGACATTTGAAATGTCTTTATTCTTGTCGACCACAGACAGACAGCACAGTCTCTGCACCCATAGAGACTCTTGTATTGTGTCTGTATGTGTGTCTGTGTGTTTCTGTGTGTGTATGTACACCCAACAGCGTGAAACTTGTCCCTTTCTTCACCCCATAGCGACCTCATCTGGTCATTATCTCTGCCTGGCATCCCAAACTCCTCAAATGACGGGGCGAAATAACACAGACTTTTCAGCTCTATATACCCCACAGGCAATTTACACAAAATCACTGCAGAACTGTGTTATTTTGTGTGTGTGTGTGTGTGTGTGTGTGTGTGTGTGTGTGTGTGTGTGTGTGTGTGTGTGTGTGCGCGCGTGTGTGCGTGCAGGAGAGCGCTAGAGAAGAGTGTGTGAATCTGCCTGCACGACCCAAAAGCACTTTACTGGCTGCATAGTTCTGCTCCAGTGACTTCAGTTTTACTCTCCGGCTGTAGAAAGAACCATCTTCAGAGAAGGGGTCAAATATCATGGTTAAAATACATTGCAAAACCAAAGGTGGTATTATTGTTTAAAAATAATAATAATACAAAATAGAAAATAAGTCTGAATAGGATTGTGTGGAGCAGAATGGCTGCTGCCTACTCAGCTATTCACCACATTTCTGAAATTTCTCTCTTTGCAGTTTAGAATGTAATGGCAGATGTATCTTTGCATACAGGCACTATTGGTTCTTAGCTGTACAATCCTAATTTAATCATGCTATGAATATATCTAGTATAAATCACTGAGTTTGTAGTCCAATGTTATGTTTTAGTTTTGGCATGTAGTGAAATGTGGGTGGATGGCTTGGGATCACTATAATTAGTGATTCAGTAAACAAACAGATCGATTAAAATATAATGACTCAACCTTAACATTCTTATGCTCATTACAGACTTAAAGACACATGTGATGAATAACCATATGCCACAAGGTCAATGTTAATTTAAGCAGTTTCTATGTTTAGTTAGGCTCTAATTGGGTAAATTGATTGAAGCGGGCTTTACATATACAACAACAAACCATTAGAGAAAACTAAATCTGACATTTCATTTGATTAAAAACAAGTTGGTGAAGCTAAGGAGGATCGGAACACTACTTTAGAAATCTACTCATCTTTCTTGGATGGACACAGCGTATATGGTTAGAGTGAGTTGAAGTACCTGTTCTAACAGTATCCAGAACCATTTCTAGAACCTTTGACATGGTCTTATACTAGGCATCAATATAATGTATTACTAGACATGCACAGACACAATCAGTCTGGCCATTTATTGTTCCTTTGTTGTCTAACTCAGACCAGACCAATTGCTCACAGACACGAATGTGTCTGAACCTCCACCTGGCACGTTGGCGAACTGCTCACAGATGTCCGTGCTAGAACAGGAAGTGTTCTCGCACGCGTACGCACACTCACACTAATGGATGGTGTTGCAGCGGGGCCTGATTAGCCGGATCTGAATGGGCCAGAATTACATCTCTGTCAGCATGACAAATGTATAGTGTCTCTGTTACAATGATCAGTGTCTGACTCCAACCCGGGGACAAGGGAGAGTAATTTAACCCTGTTTATCTCTCTTCTTCTCTGTCTACCTTCCTCCCTCTCTGTATACCCTCCTCCCTCTCCCCCTCTCTCCTACTCTCCCTCTCCTTCTACTCCATCTCTCCCTCTCTCTCTCACCCCCTCCAACTCTCTCTCTCTCTCTCTTACACTCTCTCTCTCCTCTCGCTTTTCCTCTCTCTGTGCATTTAGTGAGAGCTAAGACACCTGCTTTGTTGTGCTGAGGTGATCAACATCTGACAAGCTGGAGGATGTAAAAATAGCTTGTCAGATGCCTGTTAACTACAGCAGATACTGATATTCCTCCCAGTGCTGCTAACAGATAGGTATCCCCATGCTGCTAACAGATAGGTCTCCCAGTGCTGCAAACAGATAGGCCTTCCCATGCTGCTAACAGATAGGCCTCCCCATGCTGCTAACAGATAGGTCTCCCAGTGCTGCTAACAGATAGGCCTCCCTATGCTGCTAACAGATAGGTCTCCCAGTGCTTCTAACAGATAGGTCTCCCAGTGCTGCTAACAGATAGGCCTCCCTATGCTGCTAACAGATAGGTCTCCCAGTGCTTCTAACAGATAGGTCTCCCAGTGCTTCTAACAGATAGGTCTCCCAGTGCTTCTAACAGATAGGCCTCCCCATGCTGCTAACAGATAGGCCTCCCCATGCTGCTAACAGATAGGCCTCCCCATGCTGCTAACAGATAGGTCTCCCAGTGCTTCTAACAGATAGGCCTCCCCATGCTGCTAACAGATAGGCCTCCCCATGCTGCTTTGCTCCAACTAATTGAACAAACTGACCCTCTTACTTTTCACTTTTACAAAATATTGGAGCATTAATATCTACCAGAGAGAAATTAGTGAAAATGAGTCAGAGGAAGAGAGAGAGAGAGAGGGGGCACACACACACACACACACACACACACACACACACACACACACACTTATTAGTCCCTACCCTCCCTTTGGCAGAAGCAGCTAGACTTCTACAGGAATTCCTCTCTGATCTCAAGAGGGCTGTAGCAGGCTATGTGTGTGTGTGAGTCAATTTGTGTGTGCGTTAGTGCATGCTTCAGGGCTGTAGAAGGAGGTGGAATCCATCTGAAGTCATCTATCTGCACCATGCTCAGTTAGGCTGGCTCTTTTCACGCAAACCACAGTCCACAGAGCAACCATGGAGACTAGATGGAGAGTTCTGCCAGCTTGTGGGATATTTAAGGTATCTTACTGAGAGATGTGCAGCCATATTACTGGGTTATATTCTATAATAAGTGAATAGGAGTCATGTGTTTTTTGTATTTCTTCGTCATTGAAGGCTGTTGTTGTTGCTGTGTGTGGACGTTGGTAGCAAAGTTCAGTTCCTTTTAAATGGTATTTTATACTTTTTTTAGGTATTTATTTAATCTTATTTGTATTCTTTTTTTATTACACTATGATGCCTGTCTCATCATCTATCAAAACGATAGTATACATTGTTACATTAAACAGCATCTCCCCAATGTATTGTAAAGGGAATTATTTGCAGTTGGAAATGACTTTCTTTGGCAGTGAGGACTTTCATTTGAATTTTCAAACTTTTACATCTATGGCTTTTCAAATTTACATACAAATGCACAGTGGTCCCTGCTGAGTTTAGAACAACCCAATTATGTAATTGTGTCAGGAACTGACAAATGGCAGCAGGTAATGGGCCTTTTCTAAAGCACCCAGTCTTACCTAACAGCCTAACATCCTAACATCCTAACAGCCTAGCATCCTAACAGCCAGATGGAGGGAGAGATGAGGAGGACCCTTGTGAAAGATTATAACAATGTTGTATTTCTCTCCTCCCCTCTTCTCAAAAACACAAATGAAGTTCAGTGCCTGACAAGTAATTTATTCTCCTCACCACCGAATAGTATAAAAGCAGGGATTTATTACAAGTTTCCATCATCCCCTAGCCTCCCATCTTTCACTTCAGAAAACTTTTATTATGCGGTAGAAGGATGGAAATATATGCAGGGTTTAGATATGGGCTTTTTATTTCCCTCTATTTTCTTCAAGCTCCCCCACCCATTTTATATGCTCCTGTTTCTGAGGCTGGAGGCTCAGTCAGTCGTTCTCAGGGCACCTGGGGAAGATTGAGTGTTGGTAGGTAGGGAGAGTCTGTCTGAGTGGGGTGGTGGTGGGGGGTTTGCAAAACCAACCTTGGATCAGTCTCTGGGGACATCCTTCGCTCTGAGTGATGAAGAGGATTAAAATGGTTTCACACCTCCGTAGCTAAAAGGGGTGAGAGTGGCAGAGAAGTGAGAATTGCCTGAGAGAGTCTGGGAAGTCTTGTCTGTCCCCAGCCACCATTCTTAGAAATTGAGGGGGGGGGGGGGGGGAGGAGGATAGGACACTGTGTTGCTGTGAAGAGAGAGAGAAATGTGTAAGCGGGTTGCTCAATGCGTCATTGCTTAGTCATGACTCGCTGGTGTCTGTCACTCTCTCTGGTTTTGACACCAAAAGCTATTAACGCATGTAACTTTCACACAATATCCGGTGCTTAGTCTATCATTACATTCTTAGAAAAGAGGGTTCAAAAAGAGTTCTTCGGCTGTCCCCATAGGTGAACCCTTTTGAGTTCCAGGTAGAACTCTTTTGGGTTCCATGTACATGTAGAACCCTCTACACTGTTAACCTTTTGACATGTACCAACAGTCAGGTGTGATCATTCTACAGTGGTCCCTGCAGCTTACACTCAAACCGGTGTGATTAGAAGGCTTATTTAGAACGTCCAGTTTTGATTGACGCAACAGTCAGCATTTGAGCTGGCCACACTGTTTTTTCACAGAAACATTTTGCACAAACACAGTCCTTATAACGTTATGTCCTGAGTGTGACCAGAAGTAGCGACAGCATAACACAATCATCCAAACCAGAAAATGTAGGCTACATTAGCCCTAGCGCTAACTGAGGAAAGATTGACTTTACGCAGCAGTCATATTTAGCTAACTCTTTCCTGACAGAAACCATAATATTAATTAGCTAATAACAATTACTATTTACAATTCACCACATCATGGGTGAGCTTACCACTGATCAAAATAATTGATTAAAACACTTTCTAAAAATCAAAAATAATCAGACAATTGCTAGTTTGTGCGTGCAGCTTGTTTTTTGCATCAAATCAAAATCAAATCAAATCAAATGTATTTATATAGCCCTTCGTATATCAGCTGAAATCTCAAAGTGCTGTACAGAAACCCAGCCTAAAACCCCAAACAGCAAGCAATGCATGTGAAAGAAGCACGGTGGCTAGGAAAAACTCCCTAGGAAAAACTCCCTAGAAAGGCCAAAAACCTAGGAAGAAACCTAGAGAGGAACCAGGCTATGAGGGGTGGCCAGTCCTCTTCTGGATGTGCCGGGTGGATATTATAACAGAACATGGTCAAGATGTTAAAATGTTCATAAATGACCAGCATGGTCAAATAATAATAATCATAGTAGTTGTCGAGGGTGCAACAAGCACGTCCGGTGAACAGGTCAGGGTTCCGTAGCCGCAGGCAGAACAGTTGAAACTGGAGCAGCAGCATGGCCAGGTGGACTGGGGACAGCAAGGAGTCATCATGCCAGGTAGTCCCGAGGCATGGTCCTAGGGCTCAGGTCCTCCGAGAGAGAGAAAGAAAGAAAGAGAGAATTAGAGAGAGCATATTTAAATTCACACAGGACACCGGATAAGACAAGAGAATACTCCAGATGTAACAGACTGACCCTAGCCCCCCGACACATAAACTACTGCAGCATAAATACTAGAGGCTGAGACAGGAGGGATCAGAAGACACTGTGGCCCCATCCGATGATACCCCCAGACAGGGCCAAACAGGCAGGATATAACCCCACCCACTTTGCCAAAGCACAGCCCCCACACCACTAGAGAGATGTCTACAACCGCCAACTTACCGTCTGAAGACAAGGCCGAGTATAGCCCACAAAGATCTCCGCCATGGCACAACCCAAGGGAGGGGCGCCAACCCAGACAGGAAGACCACGTCAGTGACTCAACCCACTCAAGTGACGCACCCCTCCCATGGACGGCATGGAAGAACACCAGTAAGTCAGTGACTCAGCCCCTGTAATAGGGTTAGAGGCAGAGAATCCCAGTGGAGAGAGGGGAACCGGCAAGGCAGAGACAGCAAGGGCGGTTCGTTGCTCCAGCCTTTCCGTTCACCTTCACACTCCTGGGCCAGACTATACTTAATCATAGGACCTACTGAAGAGATAAGTCTTCAGTAAAGACTTAAAGGTTGAGACTGAGTCTGCGTCTCTCACATGGGTAGGCAGACCATTCCATAAAAATGGAGCTCTATAGGAGAAAGCCCTACCTCCAGCCGTTTGCTTAGAAATTCTAGGGACAATTAGGAGGCCTGCGTCTTGTGACCGTAGCGTACGTGTAGGTATGTACGGCAGGACCAAATCGGAAAGATAGGTAGGAGCAAGCTACCTATCTTTGTAGGTTAGCAGTAAAACCTTGAAATCAGCCCTTGCCTTAACAGGAAGCCAGTGTAGGGAGGCTAGCACTGGAGTAATATGATCAAATTTTTGGGTTCTAGTCAGGATTCTAGCAGCCGTATTTAGCACTAACTGAAGTTTGTTTAGTGCTTTATCCGGGTAGCCGGAAAGTAGAGCATTGCAGTAGTCCAGCCTAGAAGTAACAAAAGCATGGATTAATTTTTCTGCGCCATTTTTGGACAGAAAGTTTCTGATTTTTGCAATGTTACGTAGATGGAAAAAAGCTGTCATTGAAACAGTCTTGATATGTTCTTCAAAAGAGAGATCAGGGTCCAGAGTAACGCCGAGGTCCTTCACAGTTTTATTTGAGACGACTGTACAACCATCCAGATTAATTGTCACATTCAACAGAAGATCTCTTTGTTTCTTGGGACCTAGAACAAGCATCTCTGTTTTGTCCGAGTTTAAAAGTAGAAAGTTTGCAGCCATCCACTTCCTTATGTCTGAAACACAGGCTTCTAGCGAGGGCAATTTTGGGGCTTCACCACGTTTCATTGAAATGTACAGCTGTGTGTCGTCCGCATAGCAGTGAAATTTAACATTATGTTTTCGAATGACATCCCCAAGAGGTAAAATATATAGTGAAAACAATAGTGGTCCTAAAACAGAACCTTGAGGAACACCGAAATTTACAATTGATTTGTCAGAGGACAAACCATTCACAGAGACAAACTGATATCCTTCCGACAGATAAGATCTAAACCAGGCCAGAACTTGTCCATGTAGACCAATTTGGGTTTCCAATCTCTCCAAAAGAATGTGGTGATCGATGGTATCAAAAGCGGCACTAAGATCTAGGAGCACGAGGACAGATGCAGAGCTTCGGTCTGACGTCATTAAAAGGTCATTTACCACCTTCACAAGTGCAGTCTCAGTGCTATGATGGGGTCTAAAACCAGACTGAAGCGTTTCGTATACATTGTTTGTCTTCAGGAAGGCAGTGAGTTGCTGTGCAACAGCTTTTTCAAACATTTTTGAGAGGAATGGAAGATTCGATATAGGCCGATAGTTTTTTATAATTTCTGGGTCAAGATTCGGCTTTTTCAAGAGAGGCTTTTTTACTGCCACTTTTAGTGAGCTTGGTACACATCCGGTGGATAGAGAGCCGTTTATTATGTTCAACATAGGAGGGCCAAGCACAGGAAGCAGCTCTTTCAGTAGTTTAGTTGGAATAGGGTCCAGTATGCAGCTTGAGGGTTTGGAGGCCATGATTATTTTCATCATTGTGTCAAGAGATATAGTACTAAAACACTTTAGTATCTCCCTTGATCCTAGGTCCTGGCAGAGTTGTGCAGACTCAGGACAATGGAGCTTTGGAGGAATACCCAGATTTAAAGAGGAGTCCGTAATTTGCTTTCTAATGATCATGATCTTTTCCTCAAAGAAGTTCATACATTTATTACTGCTGAAGTGAAAGCCATCCTGCATTTGCGAATGCTGCTTTTTAGTTAGCTTTGCGACAGTATCAAAAAGAAATTTCGGATTGTTCTTATTTTCCTCAATTAAGTTGGAAAAATAGGATGATCGAGCAGCAATGAGGGCTCTTCGATACTGCACGGTACTGTCTTTCCAAGCTAGTCGGAAGACTTCCAGTTTGGTGTGGCGCCAGAGCTCGTGTATTTTCTGTATACCAGGGAGCTAGTTTCTTATGACAGATGTTTTTAATTTTTAGGGGTGCAACTGCATCTAGGGTATTGCGCAAGGTTAAATTGAGTTCCTCGGTTAGGTGGTTAACTGATTTTTGTCCTCTGACGTCCTTGGGTAGGCAGAGGGAGTCTGGAAGGGCATCACGGAATCTTTGGGTTGTCTGAGAATTTATAGCACGACTTTTAATGCTCCTTGGTTGGGGTCTGAGCAGATTATTTGTTGCAATTGTAAACGCAATAAAATGGTGTTCCGATAATCCAGGATTATGAGGAAAAACATTAAGATCCACAACATTTATTCCATGGGACAAAACTAGGTCCAGAGTATGACTGTGGCAGTGAGTAGGTCCAGAGACATGTTGGACAAAACCCACTGAGTTGATGATGACTCCGAAAGCCTTTTGGAGTGGGTCTGTGGACTTTTCCATGTGAATGTTAAAGTCACCAAAAATTAGAATATTATCTGCTATGACTACAAGATCCGATAGGAATTCAGGGAACTCAGTGAGGAACACTGCATATGGCCCAGGAGGCCTGTAAACAGTAGCTATAAAAAGTGAGTGAGTAGGCTGCATAGATTTCATGACTAGAAGCTCAAAAGACGAAAACGTCATTGTTTTTTTTTTGTAAATTGAAATTTGCTATCGTAGATGTTAGCAACACCTCCGCCTTTGCCGGATGCATGGGGGATATGGTCACTAGTGTAACCAGGGGGTGAGGCCTCATTTAACACAGTAAATTCATCAGGCTTAAGCCATGTTTCAGTCAGGCCAATCACATCAAGATTATGATCAGTGATTAGTTCATTGACTATAACTGCCTTGGAAGTGAGGGATCTAACATTAAGTAACCCAATTTTGAGATGTGAAGTATCACAATCTCTTTCAATAATGGCAGGAATGTAGGAGGTCTTTATACTAGTGAGATTACTAAAGCGAACACCGCCATTTTTAATTTTGCCCAACTTAGATCAAGGCACAGACACGGTGTCAATGGGGAAAGCTGAGCTGACTACGCTGACTGTGCTAGTGGCAGACTCCACTAAGCTGGCAGGCTGGCTAACAGCCTGCTGCCTGGCCTGCACCCTATTTCATTGTGGAGTTAGAGGAGTTAGAGCCCTGTCTATGTTCGTAGATAAGATGAGAGCACCCCTCCAGCTAGGATGGAGTCCGTCACTCCTCAACAGGCCAGGCTTGGTCCTGTTTGTGGGTGAGTCCCAGAAAGAGGGCCAATTATCTACAAATTCTATCTTTTGGGAGGGGCAGAACACAGTTTTCAACCAGCGATTGAGTTGTGAGACTCTGCTGTAGAGCTCATCACTCCCCCTAACTGGGAGGGGGGCCAGAGACAATTAATCGATGCCGACACATCTTTCTAGCTGATTTACACGCTGAAGCTATGTTGCGCTTGGTGACCTCTGACTGTTTCATCCTAACATCGTTGGTGCCGACGTGGATAACAATATCTCTATACTCTACACTCGCCAATTTTAGCTTTAGCCAGCACCGTCTTTAGATTAGCCTTAACGTCGGTAGCCCTGCCCCCTGGTAAACAGTGTATGATCGCTGGATGATTCGTTTTTAAGTCTAATACTGCGGGTAATGGAGTCGCCAATGACTAGGGTTTTCAATTTGTCAGAGCTAATGGTGGGAGCCGTCGGCGTCTCAGACCCCACAGCGGGAGGAGTAGAGACCAGAGAAGTCTCGGCCTCCGACTCTGACTCACTTAATGGGGAGAACCGGTTGAAAGTTTCTGTCGGCTGAATAAGCGACACCGGTTGAGCATTCCTACAGCGTTTCCCTCCAGAAGCCATGAGAAAGTTGTCCGGCTGCGGGGACCGTGTGAGGGGGTTTATACTAACGTTACTATCTGTACTTGCTGGTGGCACAGACGCTGTTTCATCCTTTCCTACACTGAAATTACCCTTGCCTAACGATTGCGTCTGAAGCTGGGCTTGCAGCACAGCTATCCTTGCCGTAAGGCGATCGTTCTCCTGTATATTATAAATACAACGACTGCAATTAGAAGGCATCATGTTAATGTGACTTAGCTTCGGCTGTTTGAAGTCCTGATGAACCATGTCCAGATAAAACCTCCGGGGTAAGAAAGTTGAATGAAAAAGGTTGAGTGAGGTTAAAAATTAAAAATATACGGTAATGAAAAAGTAAAAACCGTCAGGTAGCAAAGTAAGCCAGAGATAAGAAAAGGAGACAAGATGAGTTTGATTTGTTTGCAGTATGAATGTTGAAGGAGGTGTGTCATCTACCATCATTCACTTCCCTTCATTCACTTCTGGAAGTTTACTCGAAAGATGAGTGAACCATCCCTTCACCTCATTTTGTTATAACATCTTTGGTCTGACAGATGTTTACGTGACACCCAGAATGCATTATATAAACATGGTGCCACACATAGCTGGCAAATAGCTTAGCATTACCTCATTATAATCAGTACAACCTTCAAAAAATATTTCACACGCATCATATATGTCCATTACAATCTATGCAAGAATCGGAATGCATGATTTGACACCAGTACTAGAAAACATTTAAATAAAGATGTAAATGTATTATGCTCCATACATACATACAGTTTGCTACAGTAGAAACGATAACACAATATACAGAAAATAAGACACTTACTTTGAAAGGAATGCACACATGTCCAAAGTTATTATACTGAACAAAAATATAAACGCAACATACAACAATTTCTTTATTACAGATGGAAATACTCCTCCGCACCCCTCCCTCCCCGCCTCTGATGATCCCGCAGGTGAAGAAGCTGGATGTGGAGGTCCTGGGCGGGCGTGGTTACACGTGGTCTGCGGTTATAAAACTGGCAAATGTCTGCATACTTGATCTGCGGAAACACTGTGTAAAATAAATAATAGTAAATAAAAAAATGGAATTACCCCAAATCCTCTAAAAATGGAGTCACGTGGGAAGTGCAAAGAGATAAAAACCACACTTTCAATGAGTTAAATTACTAAAGGGTTTTTTCATTGGTTATCCTCGTAAAATATACTTACTTTTTGAGCAACATATTAAGTTGAATTTTTTTATTTTATTAAATCAACAAAACATTTAAATGACTTGCATATATTTTCTATTAAGTATATGTTGGTTGTTTTTTTGAGTCAATTACAATTCAGCTCATAATACTTTTTTACAGTGTGGATGAGTGTGCAAAATTCGATTTCAATTCCAATGAAAAGTACCATCTTACTCACCCAGGAGTCGGGTTAAATTCTCGCTTCCACCTGCCCCACTTTCACACTTTCTCTGTCTCCTCCTGTTTATAATGTCTAAATAAAGCATTGAAAAAGGTGCAATTCCACAAAAATATTCTCCATAGGTCCTTATCAATTTAGGCTATAAACCATTTGAATTTGTTAACCATCTGATTGTATGAGAGAGACAGTCTGCAAAAAAAAAAACAAGGGTTTGATGTTGCCTTTTACATGCACTGAAACCCCAACACTCCTTTCACAACACTTTCTTAAAAACACCAATATTCAGATTGAAGAACCACTTTGGGTGTTTCAGAGTACTTCTATTCTGTTTTAAAACACTTTCTGTGAATCATAACACTTACATTGGGTTTGCATTCAAACACCCTCCAAACATCAGATCTCAGGTTAGGTCAACTACTTTCGATGGTTTCTTTACACAATCATGGTGTTTTGATCCTTTCTATTTTTACAGTGTGTGAAAAGGGTTTGACCTTGAACCAAAAAGTGTTTTTCAAAGGGTTCTCCTATGGAGACAGCCGAAGAACCCTTTTTGGTTCTAGATAGGACCTTTTTTACATAGAGTGTAGGCTGTACAAGTTGTGTCCATTACAGATTATGCCAGGCTTCCCCAACTGGTGGTGATTTTATTTGGCCCCCTAGTCTTGTTGGACATCCTCAGTGCTTAATTTAGTTTTGGACATCACCTCTTACTTTTGGACTGTTTCCATGCCAGGATCAGGCACCTCTCTTGGCATGAACAATTATTTTGTAAAAAGTCTAATAAAAGCAATCCAAATGAATTCCAGTTGCCTCTGTAATTCTCCTGCCCCCTAAAAAACGTAATGTGAAAATGTGCCTGATAGGCCTATTCTAAGAATTGAGTCATGTTGGGCCGGCCCGGGTTTCTGGTTTACACAACATTGTCGCCTATAGACCAACGTGTGGCCATTTCTGTGATGAGAGAGAGAAGCACACCTGTATCTGTCACAGAACTAGAATGAGATTCACTGTCTATGATCTCTCTCCTTCTCTCTGCTCTTATAGACATGAGCCTGCAACTTTCATCTCTCCAGCGTTGCACTTTATCATTTATTTCATTATAGAATCATAGCCCCGGGATAGGTGCTGGAGGTGCCGCAGCACGCCCTGATAAATTGAAATACATTTGCCAAAGTTATAGAATAAATAAATGAAATCATTGAGAATACTACTCCAGGATTAGGCTTATAATTTAGCCACAGATGATCAATAGTTTATATTAACCTAGGCAGGAAGGCAACATGCACCACATGTATGCACACACACACACCAACATAAAAAATTATACTGTTTACTATAGAATACTACAGTGCTTACTATAGATTTCTGTAGAAAACTATAATATACTGTAGAATACTATACTACACTTTGCATATACCCTGCCCATCTCCATCCCCCATATCCCAATTTGTGCCACCCATAAGTAAGAAACATGCCAAGTGTAAATCATAGAGTCCTTGTTGATTATTGTTTCATGTCCGTTGGTCTTGTGAGTGCCTGTGCTTTGTTGTATTGGCTTGCGTGTTACCGTGTTAGTGTGCCCTTGTTGTTACGGGTCTCGTCTCGTGTATTTATTAGAGGTTTACACCTCGTTCTTTGTTTGGTTTACAGCCCTATGTTATATATACAGTTGAAGTCAGAAGTTTACATACACTTAGGTTGGAGTCATTAAAACTAATTTTTCAACCACTCCACAAATTTCTTGTTAACAAACTATAGTTTTGGCAAGTCGGTTAGGACATATACTTTGTGCAAGACACAAGTCATTTTTCCAACAATTGTTTACAGACAGATTATTTTACTTATAATTCACTGTATCACAATTCCAGTGGGTCAAAAGTTTACATACACTAAGTTGACTGTGCCTTTAAACAGCTTGGAAAATTCCAGAAAATGATGTCATGGCTTTAGAAGCTTCTGTTAGGCTAATTGAGTCAATTGGAGGTGTACCTGTGGATGTACTTCAAGGCCTACCTTCAAACACAGTGCCTCCATGCTTGACATAAAAGGAAAATCAAAAGAAATCAGCCAAGACCTCAGAAAACAAATTTTAGACCTCCACAAGTCTGGTTCATCCTTGGGAGCAATTTCCAAATGCCTGAAGGTACCACATTCATCGGTACAAACAATAGTAAGCAAGTATAAACACCATGGTACCACACAGCCGTCATACCGCTCAGGAAAGAGACGCGTTCTGTCTCCTAGAGATGAACGTAATTTGGTGCGAAAAGTGCAAATCCATCCCAGAACAACAGTGAAGGACCTTGTGAAGATGATGGAGGAAACCGGTACAAAAGTATCTATATCCACAGTAAAACGAGTCCTATATCAACATAACCTGTAAGGCTGCTCAGCAAGGAAGAAGCCACTGCTCCAAAACCACCATAAGAAAGCCAGACTGCGGTTTGCGACTGCACATGGGGACAAAGACCATATTTTTTGGAGGAATGTCCTCTGGTCTGATGAAACAAAAATAGAACTGTTTGGCCATAATGACCATTGTTATGTTTGGAGGAAAAAGGGGGAGGCTTTTAAGCCGAAGAACACCATCCCAACCGTGAAGCATGGGGGTGGCAGCATCATGTTGTGGGGGTGCTTTGCTGCAGGAGGGACTGGTGCATTTCACAAAATAGATGGCATGATGAGGAAGGAAAATTATCTGGATTATTGAAGCAACATCTCAAGACATCAGTCAGGAAGTTAAAGCTTGGTCGCAAATGGGTCTTCCAAATGGACAATGACTCCAAGCATACTTTCAAAGTTGTGGCAAAATGGTTTAAGGACAACAAAGTCAAGGTATTGGAGTGTCCATCACAAAGCCCTGACCTCAATCCTGTAGAAAATTTGTGGGCAAATCTGAAAAAGCGTGTGCGAGCAAGGAGGCCTACAAACCTGACTCAGTTACACCAGCTCTGTCAGGAGGAATGGGCCAAAATTCACCCAACTTATTGTAGGAAGCCTGTGGAAGGCTACCCGAAATGTTTGACCCAAGTTAAACAATTTAAAGGCAATGCTACCAAATACTAATTGAGTTTATGTAAACTTCTGACCCACTGGGAATGTGATGAAATAAATAAAAGCTGAAATAAATCATTCTCTCTATTATTATTCTGACATTTCAGATTCTTAAAATAAAGTGATGATCCTAAATGACCTAAAACAGAGAATTTTTACTAGGATTAAATGTCAGGAATTGTGAAAAACTGAGTTTAAATGTATTTGGCTAAGGTGTATGTACATTTCTGACCTCAACTGTATATCGTGTTCCCTACAGATTATTAAAAAAGAGCAGAAGCTTTGAATTATCTGGTCAGACCACAGTCTTGCCTATCCAGACGTTATGGGAGATTTGCTCTTTTAGTTATTCTCCTTTAACTTTCCTCAAGGAGAAAGCCTGCATTTCTATTTCAAGGATAATAAAACACTATACATTATACTACTGTCTGCAAAACACTACAGTAAATACTACAGTCCAAAAATCTATACATTGATTACTGTAGTATAATTTTCAGTAATTATACTATAGTTAACAGTAAATACTACAGTATATTACAGTAATGTCCGCACAAACATTACAGTGAATATGACATAGTATTAATATTTTTTCATGTGAGCACACACACACACACACCTCATTGTCTCTGGTGACAGGCAGAATATACATATATCTACATAAGAGGTGTGCTTACAGTAATTCCTTCCCTCCCACTGTTCAATCGTCATGCTGTTTAAATGTACGCTTCTGTCACTAAGCAAGGGGCACCACTTTGAACATCCCACGGAGCACCATTAAATCCATTATTAAAAAATGGAAAGAATATGGCACCACAATAAACCTGCCAAGAGAGGGCCGCCCACCAAAACTCACGGACCAGGCAAGGAGGGCATTAATCAGAGAGGCAACAAAGAGACCAAAGATAACCCTGAAGGAGCTGCAAAGTTCCACAGCGGAGATTGGAGTATCTGTCTGTATAATTGGCCAACGTGCAATCATTGGAAAACAAACTGGACGATCTACGATTGAGACTATCCTACCAACGGAACATTAATAACTGTAATATCTTATGTTTCACCGAGACGTGGCAAAACGACGACACGGATAGTATAAAGCTGGCTGGCTTCTCCCTGCATCGACAGGACAGAGCAGCTATGTCTGGTAAGACGAGGGGTGGGGATGTGTGTCTATTTGTCAATAACTGCTGGTGTGCGATGTCTAAAATTAAAGAAGTCTCGAGGTATTGCTCGCCTGTTGTACAATACCTCATGATAAGCTGTAGACCACACTATGTACCAAGAGAGTTCTCATCTATATTGTTCGTAGCCGTCTATGTAACACCATAAACCGATGCTGGCACTAACACCGCACACAACAAGCTGTATAAGGCCATAAGCAAACAAGAAAATGCCGATCCAGAAGCGGCGCTCCCAGTGGCCAGGCAAACTTAAATCTGTTTTACCTCATTTCAGCCAGCATGTCACATGTGCAACCAGAGGGAAAAAAAACTCTCGACCACCTTTACTCCACAAACAGACACTCATACAAAGCTCGCCCTCCATTTGGCAAATCTGACCATAATTCTATCCTCCTGATTCCTGCTTACAAGCAAAAACTAAAGCAGGAAGTACCAGTGACTCACTCAATACGGAAGTGGTCAGATGACGTGGATGCTACTCTACAGGACTGTTTTGCTAGCACATACTGGAATATGTTCCGGGATTCATCCATGGTATTGAAGAGAATACCACCTCAGTCGCCGGCTTCATTGATAAGTGCATCAACGACGTCGTCCCCACAGTGACCGTACGTACTTATCCCAACCAGAAGCCATGGATTACAGGCAACATCCGCACCGAGCTAAAGGCTAGAGCTGCCACTTTCAAGGAGCGGGACACTAATCCAGACGGTTATAAGAAATCCTGCAATGCCCTCAGAAGGGCAAGAGAGTTGTGAAGAGGGTATGACAACACCTTTTCCCCCTCAGAAGACTGTAAAGATTTGGCATGGCTCCTCAGCTCCTCAAAAAGTTCTTCAGCTGTACCAACGAAAGCATCCTGACCGGTTGCATCACCGCCTGGTATGGCAACTGCTCAGCATCTGAAAGTAAGAGAGGGTAGTGTGTACGGCCCAGTACACTATTGGGGCCAAGCTTCCTGACATCCAGGACCTATATAATAGGCATTGTCAGAGGAAGGCCCCAACATTTGTCAAAGACTCCAGTCACACAAGTCATTGACTGTTCTCTCTGCTACCGCACATCAAGTGGTACCGGAGCGCCAAGTCTAGGACCAAAAGGCTCATTAACAGCTTTTTCCCTAAGCCATAAGACTGCTGAACAATTAATCAAATTGCCACCCAGACTATTTACATTGACACCCTCCCTTTGTTTTTACACAACTGCTACTCACTGTTTATTGTTTATGCATAGTTACTTTACAAATAACCTCGACTAACCTGTACCCCCGCACATTGACTCGGTATCGGTACTCCCTTTATATAGCCTTGTTATTGTTATGTAATTTTCTTGTGTTACTTTTTGCTTTTATATAATTTTTTTATTTAGTAAATACTTTATTATCTCTATTTCTTGAACCGTATTGTTGGTTAAGGGCTTTTAAGTAAGCATTTCACGACAAGGTCTGCACCTGTTGTATTCGGCGCATGTGTCAAATACAATTTGATTTGATACTGTAAGTACTTTATGTTTTTTTTAATGTCTCCAGTCACTAGTAACAAGTAAGTAAGTAACTTATCAATAATTGAGAAGCCCTACTAAAGGCGTCAGCATGCTTAATTTCGGCCTGCGGCTAGCCGAAGTCGAGCTCCATTGCTCCATAAAATGACACTCGCTTGAAAAATGGGAAAAAAAGGCTGTATTAACCCAGGACTGTAGAGGGCGATGACCTGGCAATAGCCATCTGCGGCTAAACAAGAACGTGACGACACACCAAAAAAGAAAGATGCTCCTGAGAATAAAATAGTGTACACAGAGAGACTTGCGAGAAAATTGAATATGTGTGCGAATTGCCCGGGATCTACAGTACTAGATTTGATGTGCCTAGCAACACATATAATAGGTGAGAAACAGAGAAGATGCCCGCTACAGGTTAACAATGGTGGATGTAGGGCATACGGCCGAGAGAGCTATGGTGGAGTGTTTCAAGAGTT
Organism: Salmo trutta; assembly: GCF_901001165.1. Lineage (NCBI taxonomy): Eukaryota > Metazoa > Chordata > Actinopteri > Salmoniformes > Salmonidae > Salmo > Salmo trutta. Next base: position 34,207,809 of record NC_042964.1, read on the forward strand.
AACTTTGGTTCAGACTGCTGCAGAAGAGCCTCAATTTTACCACCGCCAGCTATCCTGCCAGATACCACAATGCCAAGTCCTCAGTTCTTTGTTCGCATTGTGAACTAGTAGATTTTTAAAATCTTGTTAATAAAATGAAACCTGATTCTGGTTCCTGATTCAGTGTGCAGCAATTTCGATTAGAGTGAACTTCACAACAAGTAGAAGAAAGCCTGTAAAGTCTGTGGCACACAGCTCTTCTGTTGTTAGCTCGATGTTCAAATAGAATGCATTGAAACGCCTTGAAGAAATGCCAACAGAGCTTTGTCAGCACACAAATAAACCTTTATTCTTGCTTCTGAAAGGAAACCACAATACAAAAGTGTCTGCTGAGAAAAGACATGTAAAAACGTGTCTATGGACTAACATGTGTCAGACTAGTTACAGCTGTTTCTGAATATAAATATTTCTGAACAATAATACATCCGTGTCTGTTATGAAAAGACATGTAGATATCAAAAGCGTCTAGTGTCTGACACCTGAGATGTCTGAACAACAACAGAACAAGTTGTTCATTTCACTTTGGTCCCAATCATTCGATCCATGTCCCCTTCTTGGAGTCATGCACAAACTTATGCAGCTGGTGATCGTATTCCTCCCCGAGTTTTGGCCAGTGTTCATCCATGAAATCAGCTATAGGTTCCAGGACCCTGTGGAGAAGATGACAAAAGTGTGGAAATTAGGAGTCTCTGGAGAGCTGTGTGCATGGTGAGGAGAAGCTGATTGCTCGGTGCATGACGTTTTCCAGATCTTGAGATATGTCTAACGATAATTTGCAATGCCTTTGCGAGTGATGTGTCAAGGACTGAGTCTGTAGCTTTTTTCTCCCTTCTCACACCCCTGCTACTACTGCTGCTGCTCTGTGGCATTGGTGAGGAGCAAGCCAGTGGAGTAGTTCTTGGAGGTGGGCCCAGGATAGAGCTTCCCAGGTCCTGCATGGAGATTGTTTCTAATTCGGCACTGCAACTCAGTGCGGGAGGTGGGCTGGGGGCTGACCAGTCACTACTGGGGGCAGAGGTAGTGCTTGGGCCGGTGAACAGGCAGTGCTGGGGCGCAGAGATCAAAACCGGGGGCTGTCTCCATTCACTGGTGTTTTTGCCTTGAAAATAGAAAAGTAGAGGGCACATATCTAAAGCATTAATGAACATCAAATATCATTAAACGAGACTATAATAGACTATATAATGTTGAAAAAGTTTGAGTAGAGTTGAGTAGGCCTGGTCTAGCTACTCAACTCTGCTCAAATGTTTGCAACATTTTGGCCATCTGGACCTTGCTACCAAACTTTGACTTTGGTGTTATCAATTTTGGAAGCTTATGATTTTCTTTCCGTGACAAAATTATGTTTGATCAAAAGTTTAAAGATCTTTAGTTTAGTTGGTTGGCTTGCTTTCCCTGCATAAGTATGCTGCTAGGGTAGCCACTAGCCAGCCAAGTAGCTAGTACTAGCTGGCTAGCTATTGTTAGCAAAACATGGCTACTCTTTTCGTCGACTACAATAGAAAATACGACAAAATACTGTACCCCGTCCTTTGGTGAAGATGGCATGTTGCTTTCAGTATTCCTTTGCTTCATGTGCCGAACAAACCAGCAGCAACATTTCTGGAGTAGCCAGAAATGGGGCCCTTGTTTCTTTTCTTTGCCCTGACGAACTTGTCGCAAACCCTACCCCACTTTTTCAAACAAGTGGTTGGGTCGGATCCCAGCGTCTCCGCAATCTCCCTCCATGAATTGGCATTTATATGCTGGTCTTAATATAATGCATGGCTAGAATCTTTGCAGAACCCCAGGGGTCCCCGGACTGCAGTTTAGTGGATAGAACACATCCTACAGGGTGTGATTGGGAGTTATCAGCTAACACAGTGGACTGGACTGTTGACCTTGGCTGTGTGTTGACAGTGGAACCCTCAACATTCATTCCACAGCTCTGAGGGTATCTCACCCTGCCATCTATGTGGTAACAGGTTGTTGACACTTATCTGAGAGCTGCCATCTGGCACCAGGGTCAATCTCTTTCTCTAGTGTGTGTGGTGTTTGTTTGTGTGTTTCAATCTGTATCAACACATGTATCTGTTCTGCCCTCCAAAAAACAGAGGACACTCAGCCTATCCTGAAGTCTTGTTGCCAAGAATGTCACTCAGCTCGTATCGGGGTTATAGAACATTTATTTCCCCTTTCTCATATTCAGACCTTGAAGTTGTAGCCCTTTAATCAGCGACTGATTTAAACCTAGAACACCAGGTGGGTTGAATCTCTGACCAAGGAATGACATTAATTAATCAACCAATTACCTACCAGGGAGAGAGAACTTGCAAACATCAAGACCTGACTTTGAGCAGAAAGGAAGAGACGAAGAGCGGGATAACTGCTCCCAAAATTTTCTCCGGCAGGTGTCATTTGTAAAAATGTTTAAAAAAATAAATAAAAAAAAGACGCTCACCAAGCAAGGAGTTTCTGTATGGAGGTCAATATAGACAATTTTGACCTTGTGGCTGTGGTAACTAGTAGAAAACCTTGTGCCTGTTGTTCACGCGTGTATCTGCTCTCTCATTGGCTAGAATGGTCCCACCTGATTTTCTCTACTCCTGACTGCCTTCGATCTTTTAATACATTCATTTTCATTGTTAGACCGGCCACTAGGTTATCTGACATTATAATGCGTAATCTTTGCTTTGAATACCCTAACACGTTATAACTACATCACCATGGTAGCAGGGTTAAAACAAAATAGTTTTTATTTTACCAGGCAAGTCAGTTTAGAACAAATTCTTATTTACAATGACAGCCTACCCGGCCAAACCCTAACGACGCTGGGTCAATTGTGCGGCGCTCTATGGGACTCCCAATCACTGCCGGTTGTGATACAGCCTGGATTCAAACCAGGGTGTCTGTAGTGACGCCTCTAGCACTGAGATGCTGTGCCTTAGATCACTGCACCACTAAGTTAGAATGGGCCTGTGCTTGTATTGGGTGTCAGCAAGTTACTGTCACGGTTGTCAACTCTCTGTCTGTGAAATTATGTGAGGTGCCTTCTGTCCACAACTCCTCATATTCTCTGCACCTCTTCCCCACCTCCATTCCCCTTCTCCACCCCTTCTCACTCCCAATTTGGCTTTCCACACGTTACCCCTCTCCTCTGCCCCCTCCTCCCCCTCCAAGTATCATCTGGCTTCTCCTCATCTCTGGCTCCTCTATCAGGTTCGGCAGGGCACTGAGGCAGGGGTGTGTGTGTGTGTGTGTGTGTGTGTGTGTGAGAGAGAGCGAGACAGAGAGAGAGAGAGAGACAGTTTGTGTACTATGTGTCTGCTTGAGCAGCCCTGGCACGTAGAGGGGTGTGCGTGTGTTTGAGCAGCACTGGCACAGTTAGGGCTATGTAATGGGGGCAGGTGGAGGGCCTTGGCTGGGAGTACTCTGATGGCCCACAGTGCTTCTGGCTCACAGAGAGCTTTTAGCTCAACACGGTTCAGGAAGAAGGAAGGGTTTGGTGGAGAGGGCAGCAGCTCTTTCTGGCTATATCCCAATTATCTTTCCTTCCTCCCAAAGTGTGCACTTGTAAAGTAAATGACTGGTGTAAGAAATATGGTGGAAACTCCCACTAGCCCATATCTCTACCAATCCAATGCTTTTAGATTTGTGGAAAGTACAGTAGTGAACGAGTGCAAACTTACAAAGAAAGGAGATACATTTGGGACACACGCCTTCTCTCCCTCTCCCTCTATCTCTCTTCCATCTATCACTCTCTCACCCACCTCTTTCTCCTATCTCTCTCTGTCTTTCTCATCCCCCCTTCTCGCTCTCTCTCTCTCCTCGCCTCTCTTTCTCTCTCTGCACAGCTCCACTACCAAACCAGAAGCTGTATTATGATTTTCTTTTCTCCAATTGACTCTGTAAGTGTTAAAATTACACTCATTGGTATAAAATATCCTCAGTGTTGGTGTTAATAACTTGGGATAAACCAAAACCTCGCCCACCATTATCATATTTCCCAGCATCAGTGGTGGTTTTAGGTATAGGCGACATGGGCAGCCGCCTAGGGCGGCGTCTTGCCGGGGGCAGCACAGGGCACCCGCGCAAAACATTTGGAATGGTGACATTTGCACGATCGGTTTTCTATCACTCATTTGCACGTCATGTCAATGATATCATGTCATCGTGTGGGACTGTGCGTCAATTAACCTTGTCGGAGTGGGCGCCCTGATTCTAGTTTGTGAGCTTGGCAGGCTACTGCCTGGGAAGGTCTCCCACTCAGAAGTATGAGATGGGGAGGGGGGGCGATGGTAGGTTGACATCAGGTCTCCCCACTGGAAGCCCGAGGTAGGGGGAGCGGGGGAATCTATCAAATAGCGCACCTCTAACTTTGTACAGTACTAATGCAATTAACAAAATCCATTCACACTACGAAATACTACGAAATAAACCACAATTCATTAATAATACTGTGAATATATAGTTTCACAGACATATTGTTGCATTTTTTTCTTGTTTGTGCAAAATGGTTAAGAACAATATAAAACCAGTCTTCACACCACCAAGGTGAATTGGTTTAGTCTTGACTCTTGGTTGACAGTGTTGGGGGAAGGGTAATGTATTCATGCTCGAATGCCAAATGAACACATATTTGTTTCTATTTGTCTTTGTTATTTCTTTTTGATATTTATGAGTCTTATTTTTGTATATATTTTAATATTTATATAGTTTTAAATGTTATGATTATTTATTTGTGTTATTCCAACAGTTAGTGCAAAAAGGTGCTTTTTTTTTGTTGGCGGGGGGCGCTGAAGGGTGGTTTGCCCAGGGAGCCATGCAAGCTAGAACCACCACTGCCCAGCATGTTCTATTGCAGGTAGATTTTTAGAATTGTTTGAATCAATATCTATATTATTGTATGTACATTGATTGGTTAATTAATCTTACGCTACTCAAATACAAATAATAATCTAATCTGTTACTTGGACTTTTTCACCTGTTACTGAAATGCTTGTTCCACTTAAGATGGTTTAAGTAGTCTACTCTTAGTTTTCCCATCACTGCAGTCATAAAAATTCAAAACGTTGGATATCCTCACGCTAGACTCCAATAGGAATTTCACATCCCTATGTAACCCAGCATAACGTGACTTGAGTTTCAGGTCACTGTCTTAGGGTCAAACTATGCCCTCAAAGTAATACCTTATGAAACACATGTCATATTGTCTTAAATAATTTAATGATACCATATTTGCTTAGATCTCACTTGGTGAAGGCCACAGGACTGACAATGGATGAATGCAACAAGGATGTCTCTGAAACTAACAAATACAGTCATGGGTGGTAACTCTACAATTCACTCGAAAGGCAAGTTGCTCTTGGAAATATGCAAATAAGGCTTTACACTAAGCCAGCGTTTCACAACCGCTGTTCTCGGGACCCCATGAGATGCACATGTAGTGCTAGGTCAAAAACCAAAACGTGCACACCTTGGGATCCCGAGGACCGAGTTTGGGAAAGCCTGCACCAAGCAGTGTGTTAATTTAACATTGAAAAATGTGGACCTGTATAGATACTGGACCAGTGTTAAATTTAACACTGTCAGTGTTGATTTATCACAGGACAATTTGGTGTGTGGATTGAACATGTTCGGTAGTGATTTGTGTTTGACTAGGATTGCAGTACTTCGCGATGCTATCATCACTCAGGACACATTGTCCTCTTGTCTCTGATGAGGTCTCTGTATCAGAAACACTAATCTACAGTAGGTCAGTCTATTAACAAGCTCCTGTATTAGCTCTAGTCTCTCTCACTGACTCTCTGTCTGAGGGGTGGGTGTGGGTGTTGTGTGTGTGTTAACAAGCTCCTTTGTTGGCTCTTTCATCTTACTCTCTGTTGATGACGTGTCTGTACAACAGGCAGCATAATCCTAGGCCACAGTCTGAGCACCTCTGTCAAGAGCCTTCCCTCGGCTGCATCTCATTAGTCTAAAGTGGCCTCCTCTCCTCATCCTTTCTCCTTCTACTGCACAATGCCATTGTCTTACGTCAGATAACGTCAGATGCCATCGTCTTACGTCAGATAGCGACTGATAGTGTCAGATGCCATTGTCTTACGTCAGATAGCGCGATTCCACCTGAACTGATCTGTCTTGTTTCTCGCATAGGGTAACGGGATACATCAAAAGTAGTTTGGCTACCATGTGCTGTCTAACATTCTAAATATTACCTAGGTGACATCGTCTGCTGAACCCCATTTCTTCCTCAAACAGTCGGAATTAATCTAAGCTGAAACATTAAATCTATCAGTAATGTTGATGTTCTTTTGGTGAGAAAGTCACACCATTTTACATCTAGCTAAGGATTTTTGTGCTTCATGGAGCAGTATTTCATATGTCCCAGCATGCTTTATTGCAGGTTTATTTTTAGAATAGTTTGTTTTAATATCTATGTTTCCTCATGTACATTGATTGATTCATGAATCTTATAATATACCAAGAAAAATAACTTACAATTTTCTAAACTAATCCCATCTGTAAGGGATTGGATTTATTGCACCCGTTACTGAGATGGTTGTTCCGGTTCAGTTAGTTTAGATGGCCTTGTTTGATAAATCCTTCACCATAGCATTCATTCTAAGTGTAGGTTATAAAATATTCATACTCTTGGATATCCTTCCTCTGGCTGAATACCAATAAGAGTTACATATAACTACAGAAACCAGTGTATTGTGACTTGTAGGTCTGATGTGGCCCATGAGCCAGGATTTTCAGACCATAATGTCGAAGATAACTAAAGGCCTTATGAAATGTATAATATGTGTCCAAAAAGGGTTTTATTTTAATTGAAACACACTCACTTACACAGTTACTTGCGTTAGGCTTCAGGAATAGAAGTTATTGAATGCAACAACCATGTCTCTGTCACTAACAAACACAGTCATGGGTGGGTATCTCTTACATTCATGCTGGGAAATTGTAAATCCCTTGATGCGTTTAAAAAGTGTTACAAAAAAGTGTTAAGTTATGTGTTTAAATCCTAAACATTTGGTTTTACAATGTTTAGAATCTGAATAAAATACAAAATAGTAGTTAGCAAGATGGAGACCACAGGGGTTATTTTTTTATGGGTGCAGTTTACAAGTGGCTAGTTTGCATCAACTATCTTAACTAAATCCACTGCAAAGGTTTTGCCCTTATCGACGTAGGCAGTAACGTAGTTCCTCTATGTCAAAATAGTCCAGATTGAAACCAGACCCTGTCACTGTGTTGCCTAGAGTGAGGTTTTCGAGACTGCTAGTTGAGCCAGTCACTGAAACGATGCTGCTAACGGCCATTTACGTAATGTTGAACGCTTCCAACAAAAGCTAGTTAGAAAGCTACTGTAGTAATGCTAATAGGGATACTTTGTAATTTTCTGTGGATACCATAGACTTTCAGGCATTGCACTAACACTAGTTAGCAATTGCGCTAGTGCTAGTTAGCAACATCCTTCAAACTGCACATAGAGACATAAAAATAGTATCCACAAGTTTATCTGACTCTGGGCAAGTAGATAAAGTGCGTCATTGCCAAAATCCTGAAGTATCCCTTTAACATTATTATGAGTTTATGGACTAATTTCTTATAATAGTCCCTCTTAATTTTGGGGCTGCATGTATAATTTTAAACAGCCTAAGCAATTGTTTAATGTCAGTCAATGTTAAGCTAGCTAGCTAACTATGTACTGTAAGTAAGCTAGCAACAACAGTTAGCTAAGCAGCTGATCAAATCACTTTATTTAGCCACTGCTTTATTTTTCATTTTCAAACTATTAAATCACTGTCAAAATGTTTGTAATAATTTAGCTAGTTATTCTGCCTTTATAATGGAAAGTCATACCAGAGCGCAATGATATCATAAATTAGAAACTATGTTTTCATTTTTTAATGGCAGATGCACGGTAATATTCAAATTTGAATATGAGTTCCACTTCCTACAAGATTGGTTGAGGGACAAGCTTCATGTAGGAGTGTTTTGAATAGAAAGAGTGTTTTGAGTGCTAATGTTAACCTTTCAGGTTATAACCTTTATTGGAAAGACAGATCTTCCAAAGGTGGGGGAGTGGCAGTCTTTACCAAGGATCACCTTCAGTGCTCGGTTGTCTCTACCAAGTCTTTCCCCAAACAATTTGATTTGCTGGTTTTAAGCAATAAACTTTCAAATAGCTCTTTGTTGACTGTTGCTGGGTGCTAACGTCTTCCATCAGCACCGGCCTGTACCCTACCTGCCCTAAGCTCTCTCCTGGCCCCTTACACTAAGTCTGAATGTGTCCTTCTAGGTGACCTAAACTGGGACATGCTTAAACCACCTGACCAGACCTAAAGCAATGAGACTCGTAAATCTTTCTCAGATTATCACCAATCCCACAAGGTATGACTCCAAACACCCAGAAAAGGTTACTCTCCTCTAAGTTATCCTCCCAAATAATTCTGATAGGTATCAGTCTGGTGATTTCTGGAATGACCTTAGTGATAACTGTTTTACAGCCTGTGTTCGTAATGGCTGCTCAGTGAAACAACGTGTTCCGATTTGTCATGGACACTTGCTAAAAAACTTTAATGTAAAATGGATAGAATCAGCTTGATCCCCTCTGTCCAAGATGCTTGGACATTTTTTTTAAATATTTTCAGTGGTATTGTTAACAAACACACCCCCATAAAGAAAATGAGAATTAAAAACAGGTTCAGCCCCTGGTTCGACCGTGATCTTGCAGAGTTACTCCACCTCAAGTATACATTTGGCGAAAAGCTCGGCACACGCATACTCAGGCTGACTGGCTATCGTTCAGGCAAATGAGAAATAAGTGCACTCAGGTTATCCGGAAGGCCCAAGTTAGTTACTTTAAGGAGCAGTTCTCTCTCTGTGGGTCTAACCCCAAGAAGTTTTGGAAAACGGTTAAAGACCTGGAGAATAAACCCTCCTTTTCACAGCTGCCCAGGTTCCTTAATGTTGATGATGTGGTTGTTACTGACAAGAATCACATGGTTGAGCTCTTTAATCACCACTTCATTAAATCAGGATTCCTATTTGACTCAGCAGTGCCTCCTTGCCCGTCCAACATTTCCTCATCTCCCACCCCTTCTAATGTGACTATCCCCGATGCTTCTCCCTCTTTTTCCCCTGCCCCGCTACAAAGTTTCTCCCTGCAGACAGTCACTGAGTATGAGGTGCTAAAGGAGCTCCTTAAACTTGACCCCAAAAAAACATCTGGGTCAGACCCTTTCTTCTTTAAGGTTGCTGCCCCTATCATCGCAAAGCCTATCTCCAAACTTTTTAACCTGTCTCTCCGTTCTGGGGAGGTTCCCATTGCTTGGAAGGCAGCCACAGTTCATCCTTTATTTAAAGCGGGAGATCAAGCTGATCCTGACTGTTATAGGCCTATTTCTATTTTGCCCTGTTTATCAAAAGTGTTGTAAAAACTTGTCAATAATCAACTGACTGGCTTTCTTGATGTCTATAGTATTCTCTCGGGTATGCAGTCCATTTATATTCAGATGATACAGTCTTATACTCAGCTGGCCTCTCCCCGGATTTTGTGTTACCCTTAACCCTGTTCTGAACACCTCCAAAACAAAGGTCATGTGGTTTGGTAAGAAGAATGCCCCTCTTCCCACAGGTGTTATTACTACCTCTGAGGGTTTAGAGCTTGAGGTAGTCACAGCATACAAGTACTTGGGAGTATGGCTAGACGGTGCACTGTCCTTCTCTCAGCACATATCAAAGCTGCAGGTTAAAGTTAAATCTAGACTTGGTTTCCTCTACTGTAATCGCTCCTCTTTCACCCCAACTGCCAAACTAACCCTGATTCAGATGACCATCCTACCCATGCTTGATTACGGCGACATAATTTATAGATTGGCAGGTAAGGGTGCTCTCGAGCGGCTAGATGTTCTTTACCATTCGGCCATCAGATTTGCCACCAATGCTCCTTATAGGACACATCATTGCACTCTATACTCCTTTGTAAACTGGTCATCTCTGTATACCTGTCGCAAGACCCACTGGTTGATACTTACGGTATTTATAAAACCCTCTTAGGCCTCACTCCCTCCTATCTGAGGTATCTACTGCAGCCCTCATTCTCCACATACAACACCCGTTCTGCCAGTCACATTCTGTTAAAGGTCCCCAAAGCACACACATCCATGGGTTGCTCGTCTTTTCAGTTCGCTGCAGCTAGCAACTGGAACGAGCTGCAACAAACACTCAAACTGGACAGTTTTATCTCAATCTCTTCATTCAAAGACTCAATCATGGACACTTACTGACAGTTGTGGCTGCTTTGTATGATGTATTGTTGTCTCTACCTTCTTGATGTTTGTGCTGTTGACTTTGCCCAATAATGTTTGTACCATGTTTTTATCCTGCTACCATGTTGTGTTGCTACCATGTTGTTGTCATGTTGTGTTGCTACCATGCTGTGTTGTCATGTGTTGCTGCTTTGTTATGTTGTTGTCTTAGGTCTCTCTTTATGTAGTGTTGTGTCTCTCTTATTGTGATGTGTGTTTTGTCCTATATTTATATTGTATTTATTATTGTATTTTTTTTTCATCCCAGGCCCCCATCCCAGCAGGAGGCCTTTTGCCTTTTGGTAGGCCGTCATTGTAAATACGAATTTGTTCTTAACTCACTTGCCTAGTTCTATAAAGGTTAAATAAATAAACGATTTTAAAAAAGACGCCATCTGACATGAAACAATGGCACAATGCTGTTTCCATCGCACATGTAAACACATGTGAACTATCTGCATGGCGTGTACACACTGCGAGCACCAGTGTTTAAATACCATAAAGACAGTTCATATTCACTTGTCTCCGAGTTGACTATGAGTAAAGGAGACGGAAGTGAAGATCTTTCATGCTCACTGCTCTAAAGGATGACTATTGAGGAACTGACAAATGTGATGACTCACCCATCTGCATACAGCATGTGTGTTTGATGTCCCTCCGTTTCTGATGTTGCTGATTAGCTATGTTTATATTTAGATCTTATTACTATCTGGTGAGTGTTGAGATCCCCAAAGGCACTGTCATTTACTCCACTCTCTTTTATTCATCACTGCTAAATGAAGGAGGGAGAGAGAGAAAAGGAGAGAGAAAAGAGAGAGAGAAAGAGAGATGGGGAGCGTGTGTAGATGAGAGGAAAAGAGAGAGAGCGAGACAGGAGGACAGGATGTCAGAGAGAGAGAGAGAGAGAGAAAGGAGAAAGGGAGATGAAGTGACAGGGATAAAGAGAGGGGTATGAAGGGACAGATGGATAGAATAAGAATGTTATGATTCAGACAGCAGATCTGTTGGAGAGACGAGACAAAGACAACAGGAGACAGGAGATGTATCTGTGAGGTAATAACATCCATGCTGGCTGGAATGGGCTCACTGTATCCACCCACACCCCTGTTAGGCATGATCGATTAACACGCACACGAACACACACACACACACGAACATACACACACACACACGAACACACACACACGAACACACGCACACACTCGTACAAACACGTACAAACACGTACACACACATACTGTGCTTTATTTCTCTGACTTAATGCTATCCCTCAGCAAGAGCAGGCTCTGTAATAACTGTATTATCTCCCCAGGTGTTTGTGTTTACTATAGTTATGCAGTAAGGCACCAGTGAATCCGCCCTGTTGCATGGCCTTCAGCCCTGGTGTGTGAATGGGCCATCCCTGCTCTCCTGTGGCGAAGGACCCTGCTGGCTCAGTCAAATTACACACGCACGCACGCACACGCACACACACACAGACACACACAGAGAGAGAGAGCAAATAAAGGCCAGTGTGAGTCCTTCCATACAGCTCCCTTAGCCAACTGCTGGGCCCAGCTGTGTGTGTCTGTTTTACAGCACATTTAAGACTATAAGTCTCCCTGCCTCCCAGCCTCTCCCCACAGATAGGGAGGTGCTGGCCAAAGCAGCTCAGCGGAGTTGAGTTTTCCTGTTTGGAGGGATGGGGCCCTATCCCCTGAAGAGTGTGTGTGTTTCTCTCTTTCTGTGTGTCAGTGTGTATGTGTGTCTCTTAGTATGTGTGTTCTATGCTCAGCCGGGCGAGAAGTCATGTCAGGCTTGTCTGTGTGTTGGACATAGGCAGGAGAGGGAGCATGGTTCTGGACTTGGAATCAATCAATAGATGTTTGTATGTGGATGGGTGGGTGGGGAAGGGGGTGGAATGTTCCGATCATGCCCAAGGAACAATGGAGCATGGGAAGTAAGCCCCATAGAGGGGACGCTTGATTAAAAAGGGCTTTCTGGGCAAAACAATCCATTCTCCTCTCCTGAGTTGAATGACTGAGTTGTATTATGACACACTCTCATAATAGTCCCATACTCACATAATACTTTCAGTCCTCTTTTAAATCTGACTCAATGTTCCCCTCTGCCTTTCACTCAGCGCTCGCTTACTAATTTGATGAGTGGCGACGCCCGTTCATCTGTCTGAAGCACACAATGTCAGAACAGTTAGCTTGAAGACCAGTCAAACCACAATGCATTATATAATACAACATCTTGTTTGATTGTGTGATGACAGCGGAAGGTTTTGATTTCATTTTGGAACCAACAGAGGGGCTAGAAACCGTTTCTCTCTTTTTTCTCTTTCTCGTTTTTTACCCCTCTTTCTCTCTCTCTTTGATGGCCCAGATGTGACTAGAGGCTAAATGTCATTAATGTGATATGACTGAACTAGCTGGGCTTTCATCTAAAGGTTTTACTGTTGAGATTGTTACTTTTGGGGCATTTCAGACAAAAGGCGTTTGATGTGAAAGTCATTAAGCTGAGTATGGGTGAGAAGAATGTACGTTCTTCCTGCTTATCCTTTAATACATTCGATCTGTTCACAGCTGGAGGTTTGATGTGGTTTAAATGTACCATACTACTGTAGGCTGGATGATCTTTTAGTCACAGTAAGTGCGAGACAAAACATCAACCAAACATCCACCTCAGTTTACTAAATGTAGAGAGAAAGAGACTCATAAATTCCAAGTGCAACATTCAGATCTTTGGCACAGCCTACTATATGTGGTTAGATATTTATGGATATTGATCAGAAGTGTGTCAGCCATTTAAATCAATCAAACACTTCTTCAGACAAGATTTTCACAATGTTCATCTCCCATACATACAGTACCAGTCAAAAGTTTGGACACACCTACTCATTCCAGGGTTTTTCTTTATTTTTACTATTTTCTACATTGTAAAATAATAGTGAGGACATCAAAACTATGAGATAACACATGGAATCATGTAGTAACCAAAAAAGTGTTAAATAAATCAAAATACATTTTAGATTTTAGATTCTTCAAATTTTCTTTCCTTTGCTCTGACAGCTTTGCACATGCTTGGCATTCTCTCAACCAGCTTCACCTGGAATGCTTTTCCAACAGTCTTGAAGGAGTTCTCACATATGCTGAGCACTTGTTGGCTGCTTTTACTTCACTCTATGGTCGAACTCATCCCAAACTATCTCAATTGGGTTGAGGTCGGGTGATTGTGGAGGCCAGGTCCTCTGACTCAGCGCTCCATCACTCTCCTTCTTGGTCAAATGTGACTCACCACCTCGATTCGGTCTTATGTAGCAAAATCTGAAATGTTTTTTTTTACAACTGGATAAAAGTAGAGACTCAGAGCTACAAAATGGAATATCATACACAGCATTTTTGAGGAACAATGGGAAGGTATTTCTACTTTGAATATTGATACACTTGTAAACTCACTTTTGAGAAAAGGGCCTTTCAATGTTTTGGTAACTACTAGAGAGCTCTCCCTTGTCTACACCCATTCAGCATTGTTCACACCCTCTTAAGCCAGCCCCAGCCATCTCTTTAAGAATTCACATGTGAGGTCATGTACTAAACATTGAGTAGTATAGTAAAGATTAAGACTTAAAGTGGTAGTTGCCTACACTAAGGAAAAATTCCAGGTAAACAGAAAGTGCCCTGATAAGAATATTAGATGACGCTTAACCAGACACACTTATTTAAATTAATGGGTCATGTGAAATAAATGCTTTCACCCCTAGCCACATCCAGTGGTGGAAAAAATACACAATTGCCATACTTGAGTAAAAGTATAAATCATTTCAAATTCCTTATATTAAGCAAACCAGATGGCCCATTGTATTTGTTTTAATGATTTATTGACGGATAGCCAGGGGCACAATGTACTTAAGTATCAAAATAAAAATATAAACCATTTCAAATTCCTTATATTATGCAAACCAGACGGCACAATTTTATTATTTTTATTGACGGAGAGCCAGGGACACACTCCAACACTTCATTTACAAACGACACATTTGTGTTTAGTGAGTCTGCCAGATCAGAGGCAGTAGGGATGACCAGGGATGTCCTCTTGATAAGTGTGTGAATTGGACAATTTTCCTGTCAAAATGTAACAAGTACTTTTGGGTGTCAAGGAAAATGTATGGAGTAAAAAGTACATTATTTTCTTTATGAATGTAGTGATGTAAAAGTTGCCAAAAATATAAATAGTAAAGTAATGTACAGATACCACAAAAAAACTAGTACTTTACAGTATTTTTACACCACTGCCCAAATGCCTTCACACCAGTACATTAGCATACTTTATATACTGTTACACATGTACTTATCACAATATATTCCATACATAAGTTAAGGACATGCAACCTGGAGGAGTTTTTTTTTGCACATGTACAGTACATAAACAGATGCATTCGCCATATATTTATGTGGTGGACACTTGATACAGTCACATGATATTGTTGTGGTATGTCACAAAATTATGTTACGAACACACATCAGTATTCATTTAATATATACCGTTTTTGCTAAGTGGATAGTCTCTACTGTACAGAAGGTGTAAACGGTACAGCCAAATGGTTACTTGCATATAGTAGCAATATCAGAAATAGATAGTGTCAATATAAATAAAATATACAGTATGTACAAGAATAATGTCAATAACGACATCAGTGATAGACAAGGTAGTTAAATGCATACAATCAGGGGTAATGTGGCTGAGCAGCGGGATAAACAATAGTAGCGGCAACGTATGGCGTGTGTTAGGAGAGAGTCATTTGAATAGAGGCACTGCAGATAGTGCTGATGACTGGTCCGTCCAAACCACGCATGAACAAGGGAATCTATATTCCGAGAGCCTGTTTCTGTCCTGCCCTTGACTTTGGTGCAGGGCACGTGATGTCCATAGCCACTTCGTCGCAAAACTCCCTGATCTTGTCAAAAAGATAGTTTGTCTAACGGTGTCCAGTCCAGGTGGTGCCTTTACAGGCAGACCATCTATGGGAGGAAGGACGTCAGCATTGCGCAGCGGCTGAAACGTAGTCCCGACAGTCCGAACGCTCCTTGGCGACAACACCAGGCTCCAGAGCATGTAAAACTGGGAACAAAAAAAAAATCTGAAGACATTACAACCCTGCATTACAACATCAATTCACCTCCCAAGTTTAGATAAAAATAACCTCATACAATGAAAATAATTTTTTACCTGAAGTGCTGGTACTGCTTGAACTGTGGCAGCGGCCTGAAGTACGGAGTCAGGTGTTGTTGCCAGCCATAGCTTCCCACCTGCACCGTACCATCATCCAGTCCAACCAGCTGTGGGAAGTTGACCCCTGTCACAGAGCTGTCCTTCACAACACCAGCAATCTCAGACAAAGTGTTCACTCTGCTCTTTCTGAAGCGCTGCTTGATGAGGCTGAAGCACCAGTCAGGGGGCAAACTTGGTGTGGCCTATGATTAGGAAGTCAAGGTCCAGATTGTGGTGGAGCTTGTGCATGGTCCACCAGGCACAATACCAGAGCACAAAGTTGTTCTTGTTTTGGCCACTGCAGTGATCACAATTCAGGTTCACACGTGCTTTCCCAACTCCGTAGTTAGTGAAGAAATGGTGCATGTAGTTGATGACTGCGCTGCTGCTTTTGCTTGCGCTAGCTCTCTTTTTGATGACTAGTGGATTAGAGTCAGGCATGCTCTACTGATTGATGCTGAAAGACAAATTCCAGATACAAATATTTTTGCATTATTATACAATAGATGCGAAATGGCATTTTGAGATATTACTACACACAGTTCATACAGGTAATGTTAGCTACTGTAGCTAACAGCAAGCTTTAACTAGCAATACAAACCGATTGTCATAGCTAGCTAAAGTTAACCAATATGTTCAATGTTACCTAGCTAACATTAGGCTATAACTAGCAATGCAAAATGGCATTCTGAGAAAACATCCCTAACATTACACACACCTCATACACATAAGTTAATGTTAGCAAGCAAGCCAGCCACATAACCTCAGCTAACGTTAGCTAGCTAACAGCAAGCATTAACTTGGGATATTTTGTTTAGGCATGTCACGTTAACTAGCTAAAACATTTACTATAATCACAATCCATAGAGTAACGTTACTAGCAATACAAACCGATTGTCATAGCAAGCTAAAGTTTAACGCTAGGTTTAATGTTAGTTAGCAAGCCAGCCATCGAACTCCAGCTGGCTAGCTAACAGAAAGCTTTAGCTTGTAATGAAAACAACTTTCTTACAAAATTAGAAATGTATAATATCTGAATCTGTTATGAAATGAGAGAGAGTCAGCATTGCATGGCACGATGTCATCCAGAAAGTAGTCCATCACAACTTTTTCCCACTGACCTTTGTCGGTAGCGCCTGATAAATTCAGGGCAGCAATGTAATTGAGAGCAGTAGCAACATATTTGCAGTTCTCCATGGCTAACATAATATCTTTCAAAAAATCTGCAGTAGAAAGGATTATTTATACATTACGAGAAGTTCAATTTATAGACACAAGATGCAACACCGCAAACCAATCCAAACTCATCTCTCGGCATGTCCAGCCCACTCATTACCTCAGCCAATCATGGCTAGCGCGAAGGTTGCTGACTTTTCCTGGGGCTAAACCAACTAGGCTCGTAATTTAACTATTTTATTCGTATTTACAGATGATATACAACTTTGCTATTAAGGCACATGAAAAAATTGAGAAGGCATTTCTGCAAAAAACGCATTTTGCAAAAACATTTATTTTTTTGCGTTCAAAAGACTCTCCTGTGAAATTGTGACTTGCGACATACGCCTAGTTTCCTGAATCGGGTAACAAATAAACTCCTGTTTAACACCTGTTAATTGAAATGCATTCCAGGTGACTACCTCATGAAGCTGGTTGAGAGAACGCCAAGCGTGTGCAAAGCTGTCATCAAGGCAAAGGATGGCTACTTTGAAGAATCTCTAATATAAGATATAATCAAAATATATCTTATATTAGAGATTCTTCAAAGTAGCCACTTTAACACTTTTTTGGTTACTACATGATTCCATATGTGTATTTTCATAGTTTTGATGTTTTCACTATTATTCTACAATGTAGACAATAATAAAACTAAATTAAAAACCTTAAATGAGTAGCTGTTGTAAATCTTTTGACCGTATATATATACGGTCAAAAGATTTACAACAGCTACTCATTTAAGGTTTTTAATTTAGTTTTATTGTTGTCTACATTGTAGAATAATAGTGATATATATATATATATGCAGTTCCCCCAAAATCTATTTCTGCATTTCCTCCCAAAGATTCTTCATATCAAAATATTAGATTGCCTGGCAGGGGTTTAGCTGTAAGCTCCAGTATTTTTACCCCTCTATAATTATCTCATGCATTCTACACATCTCCCATGATGCCGTCTGTTCTCCTGCTCTCTGTGTCTCAGTCATTCTGAGCTGGAAATAAGCTTCTTTGTTTCAATTGCAGAGATAGTGCCGCATGGATCCACACACGTGCAACGCTGTAACCAGGAATGGGCAAAAATGGCAAAATACAATTATAAAATACAGATACAAAATGCCATAAAGATCAATGTATCAAAATAAACTATAAAATACTTGTATTTTGTAACGTATTTAATAAACCACATTTGCAAGTACCCGGCCCAAACAGCAACTACATTCTCAGTAACGGTTACAGAAACATTTTACTTGCTGACTGTGATATATTCTTGTTGTTTATCTACCTTAGTTGAGCAATTCACTCTGGATAAGAGTGTATGCTAAAGGATCAAAATGTATATGTAAAAATGAATATGCCAAAACGAACTGCAAAGCACACTGGGTATTATTATTGGCCTTGTTTCAGGGCGGAGCTCATTAAAATAATACTCAGCATGTTTGCAATATTTCAGTTTCACATAAACATATTTAGTTAATTTAGCAGACACTCTTATCCCACCATAGTGCCATCAGACTTCTGATACCAATGCAGGGTGAAAGTGGTGACAAAATGTGAACCGCTACAATGGTATAGAAAAGTATTTTGAAAATACAAAATACATTGGAGTGTAGTTCAGCCCATTGTAATTCAAATGACAAAATATTCAGAAGTAATTCAAATATGTATTTCAAATACGTATAATAGAAATACTGCCCATCTCTGGCTCTAAAGGGCTATGCAGCCACATGCAGGAGCGCCATTTATTATTAGAATTAGGGTAGAAAGTTTAGACATTTCTAACATATACTGACCTAATTTTTATAAGAGAAGTGGGCTTAATAGGAGCATACTGGGCTTAATAGGAGCAAACTGGGCATAATAGGAGCAAACCATGCTTAATAGGAGCAAACCGTGCTTAATAGGAGAAACCCGGACTTAATAGGAGCATACCGGGCTTAATAGGAGCAAACCGGGCTTAATAGGAGCAAACCGGGCTTAATAGGAGCAAACCGGACTTAATAGGAGCATACCGGGCTTAATAGGAGCAAACCGGGCTTAATAGGAGCAAACCGTGCTTAATAGGAGCAAACCATGCTTAATAGGAGCAAACCGTGCTTAATAGGAGAAACCCGGACTTAATAGGAGCAAACCGGACTTAATAGGAGCATACCGGGCTTAATAGGAGCAAACCGGGCTTAATAGGAGCAAACCGGGCTTAATAGGAGCAAACCGGGCTTAATAGGAGAAACCCGGACTTAATAGGAGCAAACCGGACTTAATAGGAGCATACCGGGCTTAATAGGAGCAAACCGGGCTTAATAGGAGCAAACCGGGCTTAATAGGAGCAAACCGGACTTAATAGGAGCATACCGGGCTTAATAGGAGCAAACCCGGCTTAATAGGAGCAAACCGTGCTTAATAGGAGCAAACCATGCTTAATAGGAGCAAACCGGACTTAATAGGAGCAAACCGGACTTAATAGGAGCAAACCGGGCTTAATAGGAGCAAACCGGGCTTAATAGGAGAAACCCGGACTTAATAGGAGCAAACCGGACTTAATAGGAGCATACCGGGCTTAATAGGAGCAAACCGGGCTTAATAGGAGCAAACCGGGCTTAATAGGAGAAACCCGGACTTAATAGGAGAAACCCGGACTTAATAGGAGCAAACCGGACTTAATAGGAGCAAACCGGACTTAATAGGAGCATACCGGGCTTAATAGGAGCAAACCGGGCTTAATAGGAGCAAACCGGGCTTAATAGGAGCAAACCGGGCTTAATAGGAGCAAACCGTGCTTAATAGGAGCAAACCATGCTTAATAGGAGCAAACCGTGCTTAATAGGAGAAACCCGGACTTAATAGGAGCAAACCGGACTTAATAGGAGCAAACCGGACTTAATAGGAGCATACCGGGCTTAATAGGAGCAAACCGGGCTTAATAGGAGCATACCGGGCTTAATAGGAGCAAACCATGCTTAATAGGAGCAAACCATGCTTAATAGGAGCAAACCGTGCTTAATAGGAGCAAACCGTGCTTAATAGGAGAAACCCGGACTTAATAGGAGCATACCGGGCTTAATAGGAGCAAACCGGGCTTAATAGGAGCAAACCGGGCTTAATAGGAGCAAACCGGGCTTAATAGGAATATACTGGGCTTAATAGGAGCATACTGGGCTTAATTGGAACAACAATGATTTATGGTGAAAAAAAAGAATAGCAAAGTCTACTCATAAAATATTTAAAAACCAATGGTTTGGTGTATAAATATACACGATGGACTACAATATTTTGCAAAGTTAGTATTGATCATAATGAACAATATTGGTGTATTGTCATTTACATTCTGTATAGAGGGAGTGCTTCTTGTGCTACTGCACACCTGGGATAAATGTAAAAAAAATGGCAAGGTTAATTTAACAGTAAAATAAAACAAAATACTTTTAAAAATGTAAACTGAATGCCTGAAATCTATTATCTTGTTGTAGTTCACCAAGTTATGTTGCTACTGTGTTAATGTGACATGCAGGCACGACTGCTAGCATAACAAACCCATATTTTCTTTTGAAACAAAATAGTAATGAATGCTCATGAAATATGCCATCATGTGCGTATATCAGAACTTATCTGAGGCACAAAAAAAAGTATCTGAGGGTAGCCTCTCAACACCAAAGTTTTTTAGCAGGTTTGAAATTGGCCAGTACTGGGAACTAACCTAATACAGTTTTTTTCAATTGTTTAAGCACAATTTTGAAAACAGGGCCCGGTTTGTCAAAACACTACACACAATTAGCACAACCCTACACCAAAGTAGCACAACCCTTCAGATCATTTGCAAAATGGAACACTTTTGTCAAAACTATACACGACTTCATAAAAACTATATTTTGTTACCATACGAAACACATTTCATATGACTTCAATCTTTTTGAACCAGTTACACACTGCTGTTGCTAACCTAAAACACTTTTAGCAAGTCTAATTGTCAGTGATTAGAGTACTGTAAATGAAGTACACAGAAAGTGCAACTATACAAACACTGCACAAGACCAATGCTGCAGACTGAGGAAAATATCATTTATTTCTCTCCATATACCCAAATCAGTCAACATGTCAACATGGAGAATCACAACAAAACATGTCCCAGTTTTCATGCTACTACAGTAGTGTGCATAACACTGTTAGCTCAGCAAACAGACAAATGTAAAATACTGTATCCAGTACAGGTTACAATTACAGTAAATAACAACAACAAACATAAAAAATAATCTGAAAAAAACTGACAATATTGTACAGAAAATACTACAGTAAACATACTATACATTATCTCTTCGCCTAGCTGGATCTGGCCAGAGAATTTCATCAACATCACAAGCAATATCCTCATTAGCAAGACAACGCGGGAAGAACCGTCTTGAATGTGGAATCCATCCTTGCACAGCTGCGGCGTGGACTTGGTCACAGGCGTCCTCCATGGCCTGAATGAGGGGTACCTGAGCCTGGGGCTGGAGATCGTAAACCTTCCACCGCCATGCAGAGAAAAACTCTTCTATAGGGTTTAGAAACGGAGAGTATGGTGGAAGGTATAGTACTGTCAACTGTGGATGGTGTTGAAACCAGTTCTGGACCAAAGCAGAGCGGTGGAATGACACATTGTCCCAGATGACAGTGTATTGCATCTGGTGCATTTCATTACCTGCTGTGACGATGTGGTGCAATCGGTCCAAAAATGCGAGAATGTGAGGTGTGTTGTAAGGACCCATTTTGGCATGACGGAGGAGAACCCCATGCTGTGAAATGGCAGTGCAAAGGGTGATGTTACCCCCACGTTGCCCTGGGACATTGATTATAGCCCTGTGGCCAATGATATTTCTGCCTCTCCTTCTTGCTTTTGTGAGGTTGAACCCTGCCTCATCAATATATATGAATTCATGCAGGATTTCCTCAGCATCCATCTGCAAAACTCCCTGAAATACAGTGAAAGACAAGATTGTGTAGTTCAGGATAGGTCTAGTACACCCTCAATCCTATGTAGAGAATAATACATGTAACTTACTGTACAATGTCACAGGAAGGGGTATCACAAGTGCTGATATGGTGCATACAATAAGCGGCTGATTACTGTAACTGTAGACAGATCTTTTACCTGTTTTCCTGTCGAAAAGTACTTATGACAGATGCCACTGTATATCTGCTAAGATTTGGCTGAACTCTCAGTCCAGCCTCCCTCAGCGTCAATCCGTGGTTCACAACATGGTCCACTAGTGTTGCACGAATGTCATTTGATAAGTTTGGTCCTCTTCTTTGTGCACGTTCTCCTCCTGCTTCAGTTCTTCCTCAGCCTCTTCCTCTACCTCCTTCTCTACCTCCTTCTCCTCCTCCTCTGTGTACTCCTCCTCTCACCCTCACTCTTCTTCTGACTCCTTCCATTTTGGTTGAAGGCAGGTGAACCTACCTGCTGCATTTTTATAGTGCTTAAACCTGATTGGTGTGTCTACAATATAGCAATCATGTGTTTGTGCACCTGATGGCTGTGTTTAACAGATTGGCTCATAGGTGTGGTAATTTGATAGTCAGTGCTTTGGAATTGCAAGGAAGTGACATCATGATATACTTCTGTGTCTGATGTATACAAGTGTGTTTAGTGTTTTGCAAATCACTGTGTGTAATGTTTTGCAAATAGTGTGAAGCTGACAATGTGCTTACAGTTGTGCAAATCTAGCCTTGTGTTTTGCTCCTTGAGTGTAAGGTTTTGCTAATTGTGGGAAAAGTTCGATTTTAGTGCGTAAGCAATCGTAAAAAACTGTAATAAAACATCTGATTTAGTTGAATTAGTTGAAACATTAAACAGCAGAAAATGTGTTTGTTTTCTTTTTTTTTTATTTGAACCCAAAGATGGAAGTGGGCTTACTGTGTGTTTACCCTAATCATCTTTCCAAAGCTCCTTTCAGATTGTTCTTTATAGAAGACACAATTGGGGTCCGGGAGCACTCACAATGCTACCCTGACTTTCAGCACTCGTGAGTATGCACACCCAATGGCACCCTAGTGCACTATATAGGGAACAGGGTGGCATTTGGGATGCAGGCATTGTGTGTAGTTCTCATTAATAACCTAGCAGAGAGTATTGTCAATTAGAGACAAGAGTAAAGGCCCTGTAACCAGCGCTGTCTTTGAACCAGTCATTAACCACCACTGTGCTGCTCTCTTCTTTCATAGCGTAAATTACTATTTCACTAATTAATTAATAAGATAAAAACATCCGGATCTGATCAGGAAAGGGAATCCTGTAGGTATTCGGAGTGCTGTTTTTGTTCAGTCAGTTGCAACACTGCCTGAGCAGAACTGGGTGGCCAAGTAAGTGTGTGTGTGTGTGTGTGTGTGTGTGTGTGTGTGTGTGTGTGTGTGTGTGTGTGTATAAAAAACAAACAAATTGGTACACTCTCAGTATAAGTGAGAGTTTATGTGGTGCTTTTTGGATTGAAACTATGATTAAAACAGAAAGTGGCAAAAGTATGTGTGTGTGTGTCTATACATATATATATGTGTGTGCAAATTTTTTCACGTGTGCATTTGTGTTTGTGAGCTTGGCACACATCCAGCCAATCCGCAAAGATAACAGGAAGATAATGTGTCATCAGACAGTATCCTAAGTGGACGCTGTTAGTAAGTGAGAGTGCCATTTGGTTATAAATTCCTATCCATTACCATATAGATAGCTGTGTAAGAGGGTGGCAACACAATGCACTTTACATAAGCCCAACCACAGAAGAAGAGAAGACAGTTGGGATGAGTCATCGGCAACACACAGATAAGGGTTCTATTAGTGTGTGTGTGTGTGTGTGTGTGTGTGTGTGTGTGTGTGTGTGTGTGTGTGTGTGTGTGTGTGTGTGTGTGTGTGTGTGTGTGTGTGTGTGTGTGTGTGCGTGCATGGGCCTGGCTAGCTCTAGAGCCATGTGGCCTATTGCTGTTCATTTGGAATGCCCTCGATTGACTTGTGTTTTTCTCTGTGAGCCAAATGGAGCTCGTTGTGTCTGGATGGGATGGACACAGACACACACTGCTCAGAGAGGGTGAGGTATCACACTGGCATTCACACTGGCACACACACTGGAACACATACTGGCAAACACACGAGAAGGGAGAGTGGTGAGTGAGAGACAGGAAGATGGGAGAGGGAGAGAGAGGGGGTAAGAGAGCAGTTAAGGAAACCTAAAATGGCTTTGTGTATGTGCGGCAGGGGAGCTGGGTAATTTAGCTCAGAGAGCTAGCATGGCTAATGATGGTTGCCTCCTCATTAACATCTCTTATGTTCCTGAATCACACCCTGATTCCTCTGATCTACCCTGCTCTGCTCTGCACTACTCACTGGCTACTCTAGACAGACACACACACACACACACACCAGAGGAGGTTAGGGGGGTAAATTCCTGGTGGGTGGCGAGCGGGGAGCGAGGCGCAGGACGTGGGTGTCTTCACACAGGGCTGCAGCAGTCCATTTTCCTGCTACATATTTATGACCTGGGACAGGGACATCTACATTCTGGGAACGTGCTGCTGGAAATCCCTCTCTCTTTCCTGCTTTCAAATTTCCTCCTCTCTCCTCTCTCTGTCCCTACACATTCTTCTCTCTATTTCTTTCTCTCTTTTCTCAGTCTCTCCCTCCCTTCTTTCCCCCCTCTATTTCTCTCTCTCTCTCTCTCTCTCTCTCTCTCTCTCTCTCACACTCTTGATCCTCTTGTTCTCCTTCTCTCGGTCCCTCTACCTCTCTCTTATGACCACACTGCTAAAGATGATGGGATAGAAAGGAATACAAGGGCGGCAGGAGATTGATGTGGTTTAAAAACATGTGTAGGAAGACAGGAAGGAAGACACACAAATTAGCAGAGTACATCTATCTACAGAACCCCCTTTAGTTTGTCATTCAACACGATAGAGTCACAACAGTAATAGCTTCCGCTGTTCCTGGTTTTCATTTAAAGGTTGTTTCGACGGCTTTGTCAGATCTGACAGTGAGAGGGGAGGCATGTAGCCCCGGTTCCTCCTACTGTTTTGTCAGACTCCTGTCCTCTCTGTCTACCCTGGGATGACTGACTACTGTGTTACTGGGCATTTCCATGTGAAAGGACCCATGAGCAACAACAAGTTCATGGAAGCATGTCAAATTGGGTGTCAAATAAAATATACAACTTACATTAAGGCATATATACAGTACATATACTTAAAAGCTATTAGAAATACATCAAAACACAATAATGTTGAAGTAAAGACCACTGCCAACTAATACCAACACTTATATTTAGTTTTGGAGAAATGATTTGCCTTCTGTATGTTTAAGAACATGGCCTTGTGCCTTGTAATTCCATCACCAAAAACCCACATATCTTTCAGATATTTTCTAATTTCTCTCCCTCATCAAATCAAATGTTATTAGTCACATGTGCCGAATACAGTGAAATGCTTACTTACGAGCCCCCAACCAACAGTGCAGTTAAAAAAAAATACAGATAAGAATAAGAGATAAAAGGAACAAGTAATTATGTAATGTAAATGTAATTAAAGAGCTGCAGCAAAATATAACAGTATACACGGGGGGGGGGGGGGGGGGGGGGGGGAGATGCCAGTACAGAGTCAATGTGCGGGGACACAGGCCAGTTGAGGTAGTATGTACATGTAGTTAGGGTTATCAAAGTGACCATGCATAGATGACAACAGAGAGTAGCAGTGGTGTGGAGGGGGTGGGGAAATGCAAATAGTCTGGATAGCCATTTGACTAGATGTTCAGGAGTCTTATGCCTTGGTGGTAGAATCTGTTTAGAAGCCTCTTGGACCTAGACTTGGCGCTTGCCGTGCGGTAGCAGAGAGAACAGTCTATGATTAGGTTGGCTGGAGTCTTTGACAAGTTTTAGGGTGGGAGGAGGGAGGGAGGATGATCAAGAGGAGGGAGGATGATAAAAGTTCACAGAAGTAAAGAGTAAAGGTAGACCTACCAATTAGTTCTAGTGTTTTTACTGATATCAAGTTTGTTTATGTATTATTAAGTGATTAAAGCTGGTAATTCTGTTACCAAATCAGTAATTAGTGTAATTGAATTGGCTACAATTAGAAATCATCGAAGTCACAAACTACAATTGGGTCACCTACTACTGCCCTCCCTTCCATTGGCATACTGTTATGTCCAGCTCATAGTGTCTCCTGCTACTGTCCTCCCTTCCACTGGCATACTGTTATGTTCAGCTCATAGTGTCTCCTGCTACTGTCCTCCCTTCCACTGGCATACTGTTATGTCCAGCTCATAATCTTTCTCTTTCTGTCATCTGGTGGTCAAAGCAAGACTGTGAAAACCGTCTGGACAACCGCTCTCTCTCTCTCTCTCTCTCTCCCCAGTTAATGTCACCTCTCCTGGCTCTTACTGACACCTGCTATGACACCTACCCTCTTTCCATTTACTGTAACAAGCATCCTCACCTACTGAGCACCGACCGACACTGGACATTCATAGACGTCGAAAAGTAGTTGACATTTGGTCAATCTGCCCTGGCCGTACCAGATCTGAACCAACCATAGATGTCTATGTACCACACAGTACAGTACAGTAGAGCGCAGTAGAGCACAGTACAGAATAGTACAGTAAAGAAAAGTAGAGTATAGTATACTACAGTAGAGTACACTAGAGTAGAGTACATTATAATGTACTGTATTGTGCTCTACTGTACTGTACTATACTGTACTTGTGAGACAGACGTCTATGATTGTTTCAGATTTGGTCTGGTCCACTTCTTTTGATCACAGCAACATACAGTATGAATGACACATAGGCTAGGTGTTGGAGACCGTAAGCTGATATGTGCCTGAGGGCAACCTCTACCCAGAAATATGGGTGTGTGTAAACCTGGCCTCACTTAAGACAGAGGTTCTAGACTGAACAGCTTCTTTAAGACAGAGTTGCTAGTGGGCAAGTTCCTCTGTCCAAGCATTGCTGACACATGCCAGATCTTACAACACCTGGATAGTTATTTTAAGTATCAGCTAACCATATCATATTTTATAGCAATTGGTCAGTCGAAGACGCAGTCGATGACGTGGCAAGCAACCATTGGTTGATGCATGCAACGTCTGAGCAGGGGACCAGAGACTCTGAACATCCCCTTTAAGACAGAGGCAACAGTCTGAACATCCACTTTAAAGGTCCAATGCAGCCATTATTATCTCAATATCAAATCATTTCTGGGTAAAATTGAAGTACCTTACTGTGATTGTTTTCAATTAAAATGGTAAAAAAGAGACAAAAATAGCTTATTTTTTTAACTAGGCATGTCAGTTAAGAACAAATTCTTATTTACAATGATGGCCTACCCCAGCCAAACCCTCCCCTAGACCGGACGACGCTGGGCCAGTTGTGCGCCGCCCTATGGGACTCCCGATCACGGCCGGTTGTGATACAGCCCAGGATCGAATCCGGGTCTGTAGTGACACCTCTAGCACTGCGATGTAGTGCTAATTCCTTATTGCTGATTCCTTCTTAGCAATCAGCAATAATTTTGCTCGAACTGTCTGGGCGTGGTTTGAGTGGGGAGGGGAAAACTGAAAACTAGCTGTTATTGGCAGAAAGGTTTCAAACTCTATTTCTTATTGGTCTATTAACTAATTTCCTGGCTGGTGATGTCATCAGGCAGGCCAGAACACCATCCCACAAAAAACAGTCTGAAATTTGAGTGTACAAAGCATTAGGAACATGACATAGCTTTCAACTGGATTCAGTCAGTCTATGATCCCATATTGATGTCACCTGTTAAACCCACTTCAATAGGTGTAGATGAAGGGGAGGAGACAGGTTAAAGAAGGATTTTTAAGCTCATCAGTTTGAGTGTGTCAAGAGCTACAAAACTGCTGGGTTTTTCACACTCAACAGTTTCTCGCGTATATCAAGAATAGTCAAGCACCCAAAGGACATTCAGCCAACTTGACGCAACTGTAGGAAGCATTGGAGTCAACGTGGGCCAGCATCCCTGTAGCATGCTTACGACACCTTGTAGTCCATGCCCCGACGACTTGAGGCTGTTCTGAGGGCAAAAGGGGGTGCACTCAATATTTGGAAGGCGTTCCTATTATTTTGTACACTCACCTTTTTGACTGTACTGAGCCTTTATAACAGAGGTGATTGTCTGAACATCCTCTTTATGAAAGATATGAAAGGGTTAGTTCCTCTGCCCAGACGTTGCTGACGCCTGCCTTATCTTACAACGCCTGCACTGTAAAACCGGAAAAGATCTGGCTATTCAATAATTGAGTAAAATGATTACCTAAAAAAATATTACGTTAAGAAAATGTAAACGCTGAAGTGAGAAGTTCTACTTACTGTACATATGAGTAATACAAATGCAGTTTTTTGAGTAAGGTATACTTACATTTTTCATGCAATCAACTTAGTTATTTTGGTTTCTCTATACATAAAAAACACTAGTTAAATTAAATTAATAAGGTGAAGGAACACGACATAATCTTTTTAAGTCAGTCACCTAAGTATAAGTTGCAATACTTGAATTGTTTGAGTTTAGCAAGGTCCACCTTACTTAGAAACTATAATTTACTATTACTCAAATGTAACTAAGTTTACTTAAAAACATTTAGGAAATGGATTACCTCAATATTATCAATTAACCTTAACTCAAATACAATCAGTAAATACAAACGAGTTAGTTAACTACTCTCAAAAAGCAAAAGTTCGGAAGCGTTCTGTCTTTCTCTCTATTGGCTTTAGCCTAGAGCTCAGAGAGAGCAGAGCTTGGTTGAGACATGAGCCAACTGTTCACGTACTAGATCGGCCCAAGACAGCAATGCCGCCTGCCCTCAATGTAAACCCCAATGTGCTGTCACTACTCAAAACTTTGGAGGGAACCTGTTGCACTAAATATACAGTATCTGAGTACAGTTACTTAAAGTGATTTTGTAGTCAGAACTCAAACTGATAGATTCACTGTGACCCTGTAGGGGGTCCAGATTTGAGCTGTATCAGTGTTATTTTTTTTTTATTAATGCCCCCCACTAAGCCACGCCTCCAATATAATTTCCCAGTGTGCCTTGCCTTTTCGAGTGAGTTATAGAGTTACCACCTTTGACTGTATTTGTTAGTAACAGAGACATGGTTGTTGAAGTCAATCATTTTCACTCCTGTGGTTTTCACCAAGTGAATTTCTAGGTGAATGCTATCATTATACTTAAACTCCGTACTTTATATATATATATATATATATATATATATATATATATATATATATATATATAAGGCCTTATACAGTGACCAAAAACTCATAGTTTACAGGCCTGCAAGTAGGGTTGCAAAATTCCAGTAAATTCCCAGATGTAAAAAAAAATCCTGGTTGAAGGATTTCCCAGAATCTTCCAACAGGGTTTCTGGAACACCAGAAGTCACATTATGCTATCTTGCAAAATTAGGTGTAATTCCTCTTGGAATTTAGTTGGTGTGACTTCTCATTTAGTCAGTACCACATAAAATGTTTAAGTAATAATGACTTTTCATTGACTTTGAGTTAAACTTACTAGAAGTATTTGATGTTAGAAATGCCTTGGGGTTTATAGTGGATAGGTATTTTACGTATCAGCTAACCACATCATTTGTTATAGCGATCCGTCAGTCGATGACACTGTCAATGATATGGCACACAACCATCGGTTGATGCATGCAACGTCTGAGCAGGGGAACGTGACCATAGTCTGAACATATCCTTTAAGACAGATGTGATAGTCTGAACATCCCCTTTAAGTCAGAGGTGATTCCCGAACATCCCCTTTAGAACAGAGGTGATAGCATTGAGAATGCTAGAGGGGTCTAGTGGCCAAAAGTCCATATTAGCAGGGGTAGAGCCATTGAGGGCTCCCACCATTTTAATGTAGTCAACTGGGTGGTACTTCCAACTTCATTGGATGATCCCTGCTTGTGACCCTGTTTGAGTCATGTCCAACTGGGTCATCAGGAGGGATCAGCCAATCGTGAGGAAGAAATTTGAGGACCTCAATGGCGCTGCTCATCCTATCACATACATTATAATGGCAAAGATACAAAGAAGAGTCCTTTACCTATCGCTATGGGTGTTAGTCTGACCATCCCCTTTAAGACAGAGGTGACAGTGTTCAGATTATGCAGTAGCTGTATTACGTGCATAGACACCATTAGCTGGGTGGTACACTCCTTCACATTAGAGAGAACACAACCTTATTAAGATAAGAGATAATAAGGGACACAAAGGGGCTGTGGGAATGCCTGATAAAGGCTAGAGTTGGAGGGACTGGCTGTGTGTGTGTGTGTGTGTGTGTGTATGTGTGTGTGTGTGTGTGTGTGTGTGTGTGTGTGTGTGTGTTTGCGATTGTGTGTGTGTGTGTGTTTGCGATTGTGTGTGTGTGTGTTTGCAAAAGAGAGAGAGAGAAAGGGGGAGTGAAAGTTAGGAAGAGAGCCAGGGAGGACGTGAGAATGAGAGAGTAGATGATTGGAGAGCTGTACAGATGGGTTCTTTATAAGACAGAGGGGGGAAGATTACAGTGAAACTAATCTTTACTAGGAGGCCTGTAAATGTTACTTAGTAGAGCCAGCCAGCAGCCCTTACAGCATATCGACACTGAGAGACCATCAGAGTCATCAGTGCTGCTTGTATACTGATATGAGGGGGCTGTGTGTGTGTGTTTGGGCTGGTGTGTGTGCGATGGGGACTGTGGTGTGTCTCAGGTAGCAGAGAGCAGCGAACTGTGATGTCATTACTCTGATGACTGGGAGGGACAGGTAATGAGAAGAAAGATGCAGCTGGCTCTTTATGGTATAGCTGCACAGCAAATTCCTCAGTGTTACATTAACACTGAAAGTGTGGTCCCATATAGACACTGAATAGTGTTGAATTAACAAACTGCTTAGTGTAATGCTTTATTTGCATTTTTCTCCAAAGTGCCTTTCCTTTCAAGTGAATTGTAGAGTCCCATCCTTGAATTGTAGAGTTACCATCCTTTCACAGTCATTCTGATTCCCATGTAAAATAGCCTTTTATGTGACTAAAATATGACCAATAATATTTTCTTTGAATAGAAATTCTCAAAATTTGAGAAAAAGTAAGTGTTCTCTTGTGGTTAGCCACCAGGAAGTTTGAAAAGACAGATTGAGTGGGCGCGGAGCAAATTTTCATGAGCTCTTTGAAACACCTATGTCAATCAACTTGGATGCCGTTGGAAGTGCTGCAGTGAATTCATCTCAAGCTAATTTGGTGATACTCAAAGCAATACAAACAACATAAAAATGTTATGTTTTATATGTCTCCCATTTGGCATGTTTCTTGTGACGTGGTTCACATGACAACTGCTTCAGAGGTTTGAAAGACCCTTCCCCCTCTTTTGTTCCATGCTGGCAGAAACGCTAGCTAGCCAGTTACAAGCTAACACACAAATGAAAGGGGAAACATGTAAGTATCTTTGCCATAGATGAATAGGGTAAACGTTTAATTATTTTCTGACACCCTACAGCCAAATTTTGGCACAAGTAGATTAGCTATCTAGCCACAGTTGAAGTCGGACGTTTACATACACCTTAGCCGAATACATTTAAACTCAGTTTTTCACAATTCCTGACCTTTAATCCTAGTAAAAATGCCCTGTCATAGGTCAGTTAGGATCACCACTTTATTTTAAGAATGTGAAATGTCAGAATAATAATAGAGAGAATGATTTATTTCAGCTTTTATTTCTTTCATCACATTCCCAGTGGGTCAGAAGTTTACATACACTCAATTCGTTTTTGGTAGCATTGCCTTTAAATTGTTTAACTTGGGTCATACATTTCAGATAGCCTTCCACAAGCTTCCCACAATAATTTGGGTGAATTTTGGCCCATTCCTCCTGACAGAGCTGGTGTAACTGAGTCAGGTTTGTAGGCCTCCTTGCTCGCACGCACTTTTTCAGTTCTGCCCAGTTCTGCTCCCCCTTTTTCCTCCAAACATAACAATGGTCATTATGGCCAAACAGTTCTATTTTTGTTTCATCAGACCAGAGGGCATTTCTCCAAAAAATATGATCGTTGTCCCCATGTGCAGTTGCAAACCGTAGTCCGGCTTTTTTATGGCGGTTTTGGAGCAGTGGCTTCTTCCTTGCTGAGCGGCCTTTCAGGTTATGTCGACATAGGACTCGTTTTACTGTGGATATAGATATTTTTGTACCTGTTTCCTCCAGAATCTTCACAGGGTCCTTTATTGTTGTTTTGGGATTGAATTGCACTTTTCGAACCAAAGTACGTTCATCTCTAGGACACAGAACGCGTCTCCTTCCTGAGCGGAGGATGAACCAGACTTGTGGAGGTCTACAATTTTTTTTCTGAGGTCTTGGCTGATTTCTTTTGATTTTCCCATGATGTCAAGCAAAGAGGTACTGAGTTTGAAGATAGGCCTTGAAATACATCCACAGGTACACCTCCAATTGACTCAAATGCTGTCAATTAGCCTATCAGAAGCTTCTACATTTACATTTACATTTAAGTCATTTAGCAGACGCTCTTATCCAGAGCGACTTACAAATTGGTGCATTCACCTTATGATATCCAGTGGAACAACCACTTTACAATAGTGCATCTAAATCTTTTGGGGGGGGGGTTAGAAGGATTACTTTATCCTATCCCAGGTATTCCTTAAAGAGGTGGGGTTTCAGGTGTCTCCAGAAGGTGGTGATTGACTCCGCTGTCCTGGCGTCGTGAGGGAGCTTGTTCCACCATTGGGGTGCCAGAGCAGCGAACAGTTTTGACTGGGCTGAGCGGGAACTGTGCTTCCTCAGAGGTAGGGAGGCGAGCAGGCCAGAGGTGGATGAACGCAGTGCCCTTGTTTGGGTGTAGGGCCTGATCAGAGCCTGAAGGTACGGAGGTGCCGTTCCCCTCACAGCTCCGTAGGCAAGCACCATGGACTTGTAGCGGATGCGAGCTTCAACTGGAAGCCAGTGGAGACAGCGGAGAGGCGAGGTGACGTGAGAGAACTTGGGAAGGTTGAACACCAGACGGGCTGCGGCGTTCTGGATGAGTTGTAGGGGTTTAATGGCACAGGCAGGGAGCCCAGCCAACAGCGAGTTGCAGTAATCCAGACGGGAGATGACAAGTGCCTGGACTAGGACCTGCGCCGCTTCCTGTGTGAGGCAGGGTCGTACTCTGCGAATGTTGTAGAGCATGAACCTACAGGATCGGGTCACCGCCTTGATGTTAGTGGAGAACGACAGGGTGTTGTCCAGGGTCACGCCAAGGTTCTTAGCACTCTGGGAGGAGGACACAAGGGAGTTGTCAACCGTGATGGTGAGATCATGGAACGGGCAGTCCTTCCCCGGGAGGAAGAGCAGCTCCATCTTGCCGAGGTTCAGCTTGAGGTGGTGAGCCGTCATCCACACTGATATGTCTGCCAGACATGCAGAGATGCGATTCGCCACCTGGTTATCAGAAGGGGGAAAGGAGAAGATTAATTGTGTGTCGTCTGCGTAGCAATGATAGGAGAGACCATGTGAGGATATGACCGAGCCAAGTGACTTGGTGTATAGTGAGAATAGGAGAGAGCCTAGAACAGAGCCCTGGGGGACACCAGTGGTGAGAGCACGTGGTGCGGAGACAGATTCTCGCCACGCCACCTGGTAGGAGCGACCTGTCAGGTAGGACGCAATCCAAGCGTGGGCCGCGCTGGAGATGCCCAGCTCGGAGAGGGTGGAGAGGAGGATCTGATGGTTCACAGTATCAAAGGCAGCAGATAGGTCTAGAAGGATGAGAGCAGAGGAGAGAGAGTTAGCTTTAGCAGTGCGGAGAGCCTCCGTGACACAGAGAAGAGCAGTCTCAGTTGAATGCCCAGTCTTGAAACCTGACTGATTAGGATCAAGAAGGTCATTCTGAGAGAGATAGCAGGAGAGCTGGCCAAGGACGGCACGTTCAAGAGTTTTGGAGAGAAAAGAAAGAAGGGATACTGGTCTGTAGTTGTTGATATCGGAGGGATCGAGTGTAGGTTTTTTCAGAAGGGGTGCAACTCTCGCTCTCTTGAAGACGGAAGGGACGTAGACAGCGGTCAAGGATGAGTTGATGAGAGAGGTGAGGTAGGGGAGAAGGTCTCCGGAAATGGTCTGGAGAAGAGAGGAGGGGATAGGGTTGAGTGGGCAGGTTGTTGGGCGGCCGGCCGTCACGAGACGCGAGATTTCATCTGGAGAGAGAGGGGAGAAAGAGGTCAAAGCACAGGGTAGGGCAGTGTGAGCAGAACCAGCGGTGTTGTTTGGCTTAGCAAACGAGGATCGGATGTCATCAGCCTTCTTTTCAAAATGGTTGACGAAGTCATCCGCAGAGAGAGAGGAGGGGGGGGAGGGGGAGGAGGATTCAGGAGGGAGGAGAAGGTAGCAAAGAGCTTCCTAGGGTTAGAGGCAGATGCTTGGAATTTAGAGTGGTAGAAAGTGGCTTTAGCAGCAGAGACAGAAGAGGAAAATGTAGAGAGGAGGGCGTGAAAGGATGCCAGGTCCGCAGGGAGGCGAGTTTTCCTCCATTTCCGCTCGGCTGCCCGGAGCCCTGTTCTAAAGCCATGACATAATTTTCTGGAATTTCCAAGCTGTTTAAAGGCACAGTCAACTTAGTGTATGTAAACGTCTGACCCACTGGAATTGTGATACAGTGAATTATAAGTGAAATAATCTGTCTGTAAACAATTGTTGGAAAAATTACTTGAGTCATGCACAAAGTTGATGTCCTAACCGACTTGCCAAAACTATAGTTTGTTAACAAGAAACTTGTGGAGTGGTTGTAAAACGAGTTACGTAAACTTCCGACTTCAACTGTATATAAACCACACCCCTCTGCAAGACATGCCTTCTCTTATGTTGGTTACGAGGCGGAACTTATTTAAATTAGGTAAGAGAATCAAAGTGCTTGACATGGTGGAGGGGACCAGTAACTTTATGGTCAAACTTTATCAATGTAGAAGCAGCAGTCATTGTTCATACTTTGGTCATCATACTTTGATCTGGTTTCATCCAAATATCATCTAATTTCATGAAAAACATAATTTTGACTATTCATAAAAATGTACATTTTTATGATAACACATAAACTCAGGATCTAACTTTGGAGTGTATCTTTTACGTTTTTATATTCAACAATCTAATAGAAAAATACTATCAGTGTGCTGGAGCCTGGTGTAGTGGTCTAAGCTCCTGCCTCTGGACAACATATCCCCCCTTGACGCAGACTGGCAGTCTCTGCTGTTCAACACCTTGTATCTGTACTTACAGTGCCTTCAGAAAGTATTCATACCCCTTCACTTATTCCACATTCTGTTGTGTTACAGTCTGGATTCAATAAAAAAAACATATTCTCACCCATCTACACAAAATACCCCATAATGACAAAGTGAATAAATGTTAGCAAATTTATTGAAAAGGAAATATCTAATTTACGGAAGTATTCACATCCCTGAGTCAATACATGTTAGAATTACCCAGCGATTACAGCTGTCAGTCTTCCAGGGTAAGTCTCTAAGAGTTTTGCTCACCTGGATTGTACAATATTTGCACATTATTATTATTTTAAAAATATTCAAGCTCTATCAAGTAAAAACTGTAACTAGGCCACACAGATACATTCAATGTCATCTTGGTAAGCAACTCCGGTGAGTATTTGGCCTTGTGCTTTAGGTTATTGTCCTGCTGAAAGGGGAATTAATCTCCCAGTGTCTGGTGGAAATCAGACTAAACCAGGTTTTCCTATAGAATTTTGCCTGTGCTTAGGTCTAATCCATTTATTTTTTATCCTAGAAAACTCCCTAGTTCGTGCCGATGACAAGCATGCATAACATGATGCAACCACCACCATGCTTTAAAATATGAAGAGAAGTTACGAGTGTTTGGCGAGTAACAGAAATGTCACTGGTTCAAATCCCCAAGTTGACTAGGTGAAAAATATTTTGATGTGCTCTTGTGCAAGGCACTTAACTGTAGTTGCTCTGGATAAGAGTGTCTGCTAAAATGTAAATGTACTCAGTGATGTGTTGGCCCCAAATGTAATGCTTTGTACTAAGGATGTTAATTTCTTTACCACATTTTTTTGCAGTTTTACTTTAGTTCCTTATTGCAAACAGGATGCATGTTTTTTTAAATATTTTTTTGTTCTGTACAGGCTTCCTTCTTTTCACTCTGTCAATTAGTTTAGTATTGTGGAATAACTACAATGTTGTCTCCTATCACAGCCATTCAACTCTGTAACTGTTTTGAAGTCTGCATTGGTGTCATGGTGAAATCTATGAGCGGTTTCCTTTCCCTCCAGCAACTGAGTTAGGAAGGACGTCTGTGTCTTTGAGGTGACTTTGTGTATTGATACAGCATCCAAAGTGTAATTAATAACTTCACCATGCTCAAAAGAATATTCAATATCTGCTTTTGAATTTTTTTTACCCATCTACTGTACCAATAGGTGCCCTTCTTTGCGAGGCATTGGAAAACCTCCTTGGTCTTTGTGGTTGAATCTGTGTTTAAAATGTACTGCTCAACTGAGGGACTGTACAGATAATTGTATGTGTGGGGTACAGATATGAGATAGTCATAAAATAAACATGTTAAAAACTATTTTTGTCCATGCAACTTATTATGTAACTCATTTATACTCCTGAACGTATTTAGGCCTGCCATAAAAAAGGGGTTGAATACTTATTGACTCAAGACATTTCAGCTTTTCATTTGTAATACATTTCTAAAAATGTCTAAAAACATAATTCCACGTTGACATTATGGGATATTGAGTGTAGACCAGTGACACAAAATCTCAAAATCTTGAGTTGACAAAACTCTGTGGAACCATGTTCTCTCTGCTGTATTTCCTGTCTTAGTTCCTTTCTGATGGGTTTAATCAATAGGATAAGGCTCCGTGAGATTTTATTAGTGCCTGGCCTCAAGGCTCTGGTGTCACGCCCTGACCTTAGAGAGCCATTTTATTTCTCTATTTGGTTAGGTCAGGGTGTGATGTGGGGTGGGCATTCTATGTTGTCTATTTCTTTATTTTGGCCGAGTAAGGTTCCCAATCAGAGGCAGCTGTCTATCGTTGTCTCTGATTGGGAATCATACTTAGGCAGCCTTTTCCCACCTGTGTTTTGTGGTTAGTTATTTTCTGTTTAGTATCTGTTACCTGACAGAACTGTTCGCTTTTCGTTTTGTTACTTTGCTCGAGTGTTTTGTTGATCAATAAAAATCATGATCATTGTCCACGCTGCGCTTTGGTCCACACATTCCGACGAGAGCCGTTACAGAACTAACCACCACCAAAGGACCAAGCAGCGTGTTCAGGACGAATGGACCTGGGAGGAAATCCTAGACGGGAAAGGACCCTGGAGGCAGGACGGGGAGTATCGCCGTCCGAAGGAGGAGATAGAGGCAGCGAGAGCAGAACGGCGACGTTACGAGGAATTAGCACAGCAAAAACGGAAGCCCGAGAGGCAGCTCCCCCAAAAAATTGAGGGGGGGGGCACATGGGGAGATTGGCGGAGTCATGGTGGAGACCTCAGCCAACTCCCAGTGCTTACCGTGGGGAGCATGTGACCAGTCAGGCACCATGTGTTATGATGTGATGCGCACTATATCTCCAGTGCGCATTCATAGCCCGGTGCGCTCTGTGCCTGCGCCCCACATTTGCCGTGCTAGAGTGGGCATTCAGCCAGGACGGATTGTGCCGGCTCAGCGCTCCTGGTCTCCAGTATGCCTCCTCGGTCCAGGATATCCTACGCCAGCTCTACGCACTGTGTCGCCAGTGCGCCTTCACAGCCCAGTTCGTCCTGTGCCAGCGCCCCGCACTTGCCAGGCTAAAGTAAGCATCCAGCCAGGACGGGTTGTGCCAGCCCTACGCTCCAGACCTCCAGTGCGCCTCCACGGCCCAGTATATCCTGTGCCTGCTCTACGCACCTGGCCTCCAGTGTGTCTCCACAGTCCGGTGAGACCTGTTCCAGCTCCACGTACGAAGCCTCCAGTGATGATCCATGGTCCGAAGCCTCCAGAGATGATCCATGGCCCGGAGCCTGTAGTGATGATCCATGGCACGAAGCCTCCAGTGATAATCCATGGTCCGGAGCCTCCAGTGATAATCCATGGCACGAAGGCTCCAGTGATGATCCATGGCCCGGAGCCTGTAGGGAGATCCATGGCACGAATCCTCCGGTGATAATCCATGGCCCGGAGCCTCTGGCGACGGTCCATGGCGCGGAGCCTGCGGCGACGGTCCATGGCGCGGAGCCTGCGGCGACGGTCCATGGCGCGGAGCCTGCGGCGACGGTCCATGGCGCGGAGCCTGCGGCGACGGTCCCCAGTCCGGAGCCTCCGTCGGTGGTTCCCGGTTCGGAGTTTCCGGCGATGATCCCCGGTCCGGTTCCTCCGGTGACGATCCAGTTACACAAAAGCGGAGGAATCAGCGGGCGGAGCGGGGGCTGTGATGTGGGGTGGGCATTCTATGTTGTCTATTTCTTTATTTTGGCCGAGTACGGTTCCCAATCAGAGGCAGCTGTCTATCGTTGTCTCTGATTGGGAATCATACTTAGGCAGCCTTTTCCCACCTGTGTCTTGTGGTTAGTTATTTTCTGTTTAGTATCTGTAACCTGACAGAACTGTTCGCTTTTCGTTTTGTTACTTTGTTCGAGTGTTACGTTGCTCAATAAAAATCATGAACACTTTCCACGGTGTGCTTTGGTCCACACATTCCGACGAGAGCCGTTACATCTGGGGGATGGAGGGAGCGATGGTGGGAGCGATGGAGGGAGTGATGGAGAGATATAATGGGTTTTTATGGGATATCATTGGACCTGAAATTAGAGGAGCATTCTCTGGCTTCGTCCCAAATGGCACCCTATTCCCTTTATACTGTAGTGCACTACTATTGACCAGGCCCTATGAGCCCTGGTCAGAAGTAGTGCACTATATAGGGAATAGGGTTCCATTTGGAAGGCAACCTATGTAACAGCCTTCTCTCCCTAAGGTCAGAGTTCAGCAGAATGCACATGTATCACACTGCATCACAGTAGAGAAAAAATCCCCACAGAGAAATTACTGGGCTAATGTTGTAATAAATGTTGCCCCAAGGCACATATTTAGGATCAGATTAGATTACCCTCCCCTATCCCTTACCATAACCATTGGGGAATATGCAGAAATGGACTGGGCATAGGCCAGTTCAGGAAAATGCCCAGTGGGCCAGTCCATCTCCAGTGATGTTACCGGAGTGATGTTACACTGTTAAACGTTGACCTAAGGCACAGATCTAGGATCAGCTGCGATGCAGTAGTGAATAACAGAGGGATTATGTACAGTCAGGTGACCACAAAAAATCTCTATATATTGGCACACTTGATAAAGATGAGTAAAAAAATATTGTATAAAATAAATAATACATATATTGAGGTATATTGTATGCCCCCCCAAAATTGAAAAATGACATTATTTTATACTAATATATTTGCTCAGAGAAATAGATTTTTTTTTAAACAAGTAATACAGAAAAAAAAAATGGATAGAGGTCAAAATTATTGGAACCCCTGTTTTCAAAACTCCAGCACCCTCCCCTTGCGAGGATAACAACACTGAGCCTTTTTGTGACTCACCAGGATTTGGTCTTATGTAGCAAAATCTGAAATTGTGTTTTTTACATTATATAAAAGTAGCTAGAAAATGGTATATCATACACTACATTTGAGGAACAATGGGAAAGTCATTCTCCTTTGAAAGTTGATCAACTTGTAAACTCACTTCTGAGAAAATCACCTTTGAATGTTTGACATTTTAAATTCAGGCTGTAACACAACAAAATGTTGAAAAGGTCAAGGGGTGTAATTGCTTTCTGATGGCACTTCTGTCCTATAAAAAAAATACACTAAAATAACTCCAATCTCCAAAAAAAGAAAATTCTATCAGATTTTGGATCTCATATGGGATTCTATCCTTTAGAATAATATCCTATAAGATTCTATCCTACAGGATAGGTTCCAAAATCTTATTTTGGATTCTAGTAGGATTTGTTTTTATTGGAATCCTATAGGATTTTTTTCTAAGGTAATACCCAAAATGAACATATAAATGACAGTTTTCCATTACAGTGTAGGGAAGAAGGTGTAATATGTGACATAGCAATAGCAATAGTATCTACCAATGGCTGCTCGTTGTAAAATTACAATTTCTCCACACAGTTTCTAAAGCCAGAGGCGCAACATCGCGAGACCTCTGGGAACGCCTGTGAAACAGACCAAGCAGACTAGGCCAGGGTTTGGGGTTTGAAAAGTCAATGTGAGAAGTTAAAAATTATTCTCGAAATCTAAAGGCACAACCTAGATTTCAGCCAATATCTTAAGTAATTGAACATGTTATTATACTCCAACCTTGTGAAAGTGACAAACTGACTTGTTTTCATTTTTGTCAAAAATGAATTCATTTCGAAGGAGGGCCTTTGATTTAACGGCCTGTATATGTGCAGTTCGGCGCAAGGCAACCATTAGACCTGATGACGTTTTTCTGCGCATGAGCTTAGCTAGCCAACGTCGCCATGACATCGCCTACAAGTGTAATTAGTGACTTCTCTCTGCCCACCCTGCTCAGTGAAGGACCCCACAGGTGTCCACTGAGATTGCCTGCTGGCTCCTCTCATCAGGATGATTGAATCAGAAATGGCTCTACATGACAGTATATGCAGATGGAATGTCACACTGCCACATAGCTTAAAGGGTTTTAATGGAAATTTAATGGAAAGTAAATCGTCATTTTGGGAATCGCTTTCCTATGACACCGGGTTATGGTATGACTGACAGATTCCATATGCTTCCATACGTATAGTTCCACAATTCCATATACAGTTCCATAATTCATGACATCATCTAATTGACTGGTAATAAGTCTGAGATGATCTTAATTCACAATTGACATTGTTGTTGAACTTGTTTGCAATTCCTCAGCTATTATTCGCCATCACTAACATCTTGTCTATGTTGTGCACATCTGTTGTCAGAATTATATTACTGAAACGTTATTGCAACATTCCCTCATGAGATGCTGCCTGTACTGACATGGAGCAGGTAGACAGGCAAGAAGGGAGAGAGGGAATTAAAGTGAGGGAGAGAGAGAGAGAGAGAGGGAGAGCAAGAAAGAGAGCAAGAGAGGGAGAGGAAGAGTGAGTGTAAGGGGCAGAGAGATAATAGTATAGAGATAGGGGAGGCATGAGAGAGTGTGGAAGAGAGAAAGGGGAAAGGAGGGAGAGAGAGAGAGAGAGAGAGGCAGAGAGAGAGAGAGACGGGAGGCATGAGAGAGTGTGGAAGAGAGAAAGGGGAAAGGAGGAAGAGAGACAGAGAGAGAGAGAGACAGACACAGATAGAGATAGAGAGAGAGAGAGACAGACACAGATAGAGAGAGAGAGAGAGGAGGAATAGAACAAGAGAATGAGGGAAAGTCGTAGAGGTGGTGTTGAGTTGACAATACTCTCTGGAACCATGTTCTCCTGTTCGCTCTCTGCTGTATTTCCTGTCTTAGTTCCTTTCTGATAGGTTTAATCAATAGGATAAGGCTCTACGAGATTTCATTAGTGCCTGGTCTCAAGGCTCTGGGGGACGGAGGGAGCGATGGTGGGAGTGATGGAGAGAGGGAGAGATATAATGGGTTTTTATGGGATATCATTGGACTTGAAATTAGAGGACCACAGAGGAGCATTCTCTGGCTTCGTCCCAAATGGCACCATATTCCCTTTATACTGTAGTGCACTACTATTGGCCAGGCCCTATGAGCCGTGGCCAATAGTAGTCAGAGTTCAGCAGAATGCACATGTATCACACTGCATCACAGTAGAGAAAAAATCCCCACAGAGAAATTACTGGGGAGGCCTTGTAATAAATGTTGCCCCAATGCACATATTTGGGATCAGATTAGATTACCTTCCCTTAGCCCTTACCATAACCATTGGGGAAGATGCAGAAATGGACTGAGCATAGGCCAGTTCAGGAAAATGCCCAGTGGGCCAGTCCATCTTCAGTGGGCTGGTCTAAATTGGGAAAGAAATGACCAGAGTGATGCTAAAAC
This sequence comes from Salmo trutta, assembly GCF_901001165.1. Lineage (NCBI taxonomy): Eukaryota > Metazoa > Chordata > Actinopteri > Salmoniformes > Salmonidae > Salmo > Salmo trutta. The sequence goes on from NC_042964.1 coordinate 34,249,666, forward strand.
TGTTAAACATTGAAATAAATATCTATATATATTGGCACCCTTGATAAAGATGAGTAAAAAAATACTGTATAAAATAAATAATACAAATTTTGAGGTATATTGTATGCCCCCCAAAAATAGAAAAATTACATTATTTTATACTAGTGTATTTGCTCAGAGAAATAGATTTTTTAAACAAGTAACGCAAAAAAAAAATTGAAAATAGATAGAGGTCAAAAGTATTTTGCACCCCTGTTTTCAATACTCCAGCAACCTCCCCTTGCGATTATAACGACACAGAATTTTTCTAAAATATTTTATGAGATTGGTGTCACGTCCTGACCAGTATAGGGATTATTGGTTATTGTAGTTTGGTCAGGACGTGGCAGGGGATATTTGTTTTATGTGGTTCGGGGTTTATGGGATATGTATTTATGTAAGAGGGGTGTTTGATTTATGTGTTCTGGGGTTTTTGGGTAATGTTCTTGTTTTGTATTTCTATGGTTTTCTATGTTGTGTATTTCTTTGTTTGGCCTGGTATGGTTCTCAATCAGGAACAGCTGTACATCGTTGTTGCTGATTGAGAGTCATACTTAGGTAGCCCTGTTTCACCTGTCCCTTTGTGGGAAGGTGTTTGTGCATTGCTGTGTGTAGCCTGCATTACTGTGCGTTAGTTTTCTTGTTTTGTGTTTTCAGTGTTTGATATTAAAAGTTAAAATGAGCACTCAACCCCAGCGCCTTGGTCCCTTTCATACGACGACCGTTACAATTGGAGAACACATTGAAGGATATTGGGCCATCCCTCCATGCAGAATCTTTTCAGATCCTTGATATCCTTCGTTTCCTCTTATGGACTGCCCTCTTCAATTAAAAACACAGGTTTTCAATGGGGTCAACTCAATGGTCATTGCAAAATGTTGATTTTGTGGTTAAAAATCTACATTTTGCTATGTAGCTCAGTATTTGCATTATTTCTTTTTGCTCATCTTTATCAAGGGTGCCAATAATTGTGGACCTGACTATGTTTGGCATGAACAGTGACAGTTGGAAGAGTTGGGAAAAAGTCTCAGATCTATGCTATTAGCCAACTCCTCTGACAGCCGTTGTCATGCCATGACAAACATACTGTACAGTGTGTATCAGTGATAGTCAGAGGATTTGGCTGAAGACCACAGGTCTGGGATCAGAGCCTAGTGTCTTGACTTTAACATTAACCTGAAGACTGTTATTTATTTAATCAACTAACTATGTTTAATGGTTACCCGATTAAATGAATTATGTAACAATGAACTCATTAGGATCTGGGGCAGCACGAGAGCGGTTTTTTAAAGAGTTACCATCTCCCGAATTAAAGGTCTTTACCTATCACACCTATAAACAGTCAACTTATTAATCATAATCTCGTATCATTTCATCATTCTGAAGAGTCGTAACCTCCTTGCATCTGCAAAAACCCGAGCCTTACTTATGATTCAGTACTACACAAATTGGTGAAATGATTTATTTACTAGCTAATTAAATGGCAACACAGGATAAACATACACACAATACATAAAAACAGGTCCCTAGTGGAATGACAACAATGTGGCTGCTGGTTACAAAAGAGATGGAGAGAGAGGGACAGAGACACTTAACATTGATACTTTCAAAAACGACTCTCACTCACAGTAACCATATACTTTTCACACGAACCACTGCTCGCTTTGAGTAAGAAATCATGAATGTATTTACGTGAAATGCCTTGGTTCGCCGGATCTCTCTCGGTGGACAGGGCCGCCTTTTCGAGGCACGCTTGTAAGGCTCTGATTGTCCAAAAGGGTTCCAACAAGTCTTCTACTGTTTTTCTTCTCTGTAGTTATCTGGTATCTGGTAGCTTGTCGTGTAGTCCCGAACAGAACTACAGAGTGTATTTTCCTTCCATTTACGCTTTTCTGGTCTAGTATGTTCATTTCTTTACTCATCATTTTTATTTTACAGTTTGCTCGAAAGGGGCGGTTCCATCAGGCTGCCATGGTCTCTGACCTCACTTGGAGGCGTGACTTGTCACTTGTACAAAGTTATGTTAAACAATTATCTCTTATAGTTTGTCAAATCATATCCCTCTCTTAACAAAAACACAATTTTTCATATTACATGTACAACATATTGTATGGAAACTTTGTAGTAGACTTTCCAAGTTACAGTATATCCTTCATAAGATTTTTAATGACATCACAAAATAAACAAAATGACAGTGTTCTATAGATCACCTCTGACATTTCCCCACGTTCTATGTTAGAAATTTTGCTCCAGTGTTCACTTTTGAATGTGTTAGAGTTTCGGCGGGAAAAGTCTCTTGAAACAAAGTACATTCCTTTGGTGAATATTGGAGAGGGAGACCTGAATCTTCGCCCCTTGATTTATGACAGGACGTAAGTTGTTAATCACCACTAGTTCTTTCCTCCCCACCAATGCATGTGAGAGGGGGTCTGATTGAAGTTATTCCTTGCAAACCTGATCTGACCTATTTGGTTTCTCGTGGACAGTCATGACACAGGGAGGGCTCTTGTCTATCTGTGATGAGCTACGCCCTCCTCTCTCTCTCCTCTCTGGGTATTCTACTACGCCCTCCTCTATCTCTCCTCTCAGGGTACTCTACTACTCCCTCCTCTCTCTCTCCTTTCACTGCCTCTGACTGTGGACTTTTTAAAGCTAAACCAAATGCCAATAATCTCTCCAGAGGTCATTTAGCTCTAGCATGTTCTCTCTCTTTCTCACCATCCATCCATCCATCCATCCATCCATCCATCCATCCATCCATCCATCTCTCTCTCTCTCTCTCTCTCTCTCTCTCTCTCTTTCTCCCTCTCTCGCTTTGCCAAACAGAGATGCCTCTGCCTCTGTTCAAATATCATCTGGCAAACACACATCCCATCATGTGTGTGTGCCAAGCAGCTACACATGCGTTAGTTGACAAGTGCATGGAGGGTAATGTACACTGGAGAGCACCTGGCACAGAGAAAGGGACACACACATAGACAGAGACAAAGCGAGAGTGAGACATAGAGACACATAGACAGAGGGGAGTGGATTAGAAAAGACTGGCAAGTGTTACTGAGCGAGAAAGAGTGACGTGACACACAGCAACTGATACCCACCAGGGAGCCTGACAGAGGGGGGGAGAGAGAGAGAGAGACAGAGAGAGGAAGGGAGGGAGGGAGGGAGGGAGGAAGGAAGGAAGGAAGGAAGAAAGGAAGAAAGGAAGGAAGGAAGGAAGGAAGGAAGGAAGGAAGGAAGGAAGGAAGGAAGGAAGGGAGGCAGCATCAATGTCTGGGCTGGTGTATACAGCATATCTTTGGGGAATAGGATGAGAGAAAAAGAGGGATGGAGGGAAGGAGGGAGGGATGGAGGGAAGATCAGAGGAAGTGTTGGAACAGCGGGATGCTGTCTTTCAGTGGACAGTGGAGGTCAAGGGCAGACAGGGAGAGAGGGAAAGAGAAAGAGAGAGACGATAAGTACAGCATTGATACACAGCCCAGCCCAGCACAGAGCCTTGCCTTTCTCTATCCATTCCTTAGAATCCTGACAAGTACATCGTGCATTAATGCTTCCATACTCGCATGTATCGACAGTATAGATTAGAAAAGCTCAAACTATTTGGATGATGCGTTTGATTTCTTCAGTGAATAAACATCGTCCCTCTCCTCTCAGTCTTTTCTGCCTCCTCTTCCTTCACTCTCTCCCCTCTCTATCTCATAACCTTGGCAGTTTAAATAAGACAATAGTAATATTTCCAGGCAAAGGTGTTTCAACAAATATACTCTATCCAGCGTCAGATAAGGTCATTTGAGGTTAAGATTCAAAATGGCATAATGCATGAATCAATTGACCTCCTCTCCCCTCTCCCTCCATCTCCCTCCACAATGGAGAAAGAGCTCATGCACAACCGAAATATCAATATTTGAATAGTCCATACAATGTTAACACCGCATCAATCTCGCAAGCGCCACATTAGCATAACACACAATGGCAGCGGGTAGCAGGTGAACGTAGCGTAGCGCTCTTAGCGACGCCCATAATGGATTCACTGGGCTGGTTCTTTACGATGCTATTCAGCAGCATGTTTGCAGTAATCACAGTGATGTTATCAGGGACAATAGGCAGTGCCTCCATCTCCATTCAAATGGCATACATCCACCTCGCGCTCTTCTCTGCTCTGCCTTGGGAGAGAGACATGCAGAGATTTTAATAGAGACAAATTGTGTTTTATATTTATATTTCCATATTGCCAGGCTTGTATTTTCCAGTCAGTCACTGTGTGGTGGTGATAATGTGTTGCTACAGGGATGTTATGTTTATATATATCCCAGTGTGTGTGTGTGGAGATTGATGGTCGATAATGGTCTCTCAGATTGTGGTGGGTTCCTCTCAATCTTTCCTCGCCTCCTCCTGTCTCACCGGAAAGGCTGGAGGCGAGGGCTGTGGTTTGTCTTGGGGTGGTGAGGGTGAGTTGAGGGGAGGTGAAGGAAGTGCGAAAGAGAGAGAGAGAGAGGGGAGAGAAAGACGGGAAAGAGAGACGAGATTGAAAGAGAGGGAGAAGGAGAGAGGATGGCGCTCTCTCATCCCAAGATCCCATTTCATCTGCGGATCTGAGTGTGATGGGTGTTCTGTCTGATAGGTGTGTGTGTGTGTGTGTGTGTGCGTGTGTGTGCGTGTGTGTGCGTGTGTGTGCGTGTGTGTGTGTGTGTGTGTGTGTGTGTGTGTGTGTGTGTGTGTGCGTGCGATAGTAAGGCTGTGTATCTGATATTAAAGCCATAGCTTATGCTGCAGGTTAGGATCATCAGCTCTAGCCAGCTGCAAAGCCAACTGTAGGAAGTAGAGCAGAGCTGTAATATGTCTACTGACCTTTCAGATGCAGAGCGGACAGAGGGTAATCTCTTTCACCCAGACTGACCTGGGTTCTCCTCTCCTCCCCTCTATGTATGTGTGTAAGAGTGTACAAAATATTAGGAACACCTTCCTAATATTGAGCAGCACTCCCTTTTGGACTCAGAACAGCCTTAATTCGTTGGGGTATGGACTCTACATGGTGTCGAAAGCGTTCAACAGGGATGCTGGCCCATGTTGACTCCAATGCTTCCCACAGTTGTGTCAAGTTGGCTGGATGTCCTTTGCACGGTGGACCATTCTTGATACATATGGGAAACTGTTGAGGGTGGAAAACCCAGCAGCGTTGCAGTTTTTGACACACTTAAACCGGTGTGCCTGGCACCTATTACCATACCCCGTTCAGGGGAACTTCAAACATTTGTCTTGCCCATTCACCCTCCGATTGGCACACATACAAAATCCATGAAATCCTTCTTTAACCTGTCTCCTCCCCTTCATCTACCCTGATTGAAGTGGACTACCAAGTGACATCAACAGGGGATCATAGCTTTCGCCTGGATTCACCTGGTCAGACTATGTCACAGAAAGAGCAGATGTTCCTGAAGCTGGGTTATGCTTTGTGGGCTTGTATGAAGCGCAGGTTAGTCTTTTTGTCATTAATATTTTTGGAAGCAGCTCTGCAGAGTGGTCACTAGCTAGCACAGCCACAAAGTCAGAAAATCTGATTTTAAACCTAACCCTAACCTTAACCCTAACCTTAACCACACTGCTAACCTTAATGCCTAACCCAAACCTTAAATTAAGACCCAAAAGCACATTTTAGTTTTCTTGAATTTGTACAATATGGCCAATTTTGACTTTGCCGCTGGCCCACCTAGCGGAAATTGCTCAGTTCTGCCTCCAGGACAAGACTCATGACAATAAGCAGGCAGAGGTGATGGGAATTTGTGTGACCTCCTTGCCTGCTGTAGCTACAAATCCCTCCAATTCACTAGGGGATGAATCTACCTACGTGGCACAGATGGGGAGAAAAAGAGAGAGGGATGAGGAGGAAAGGAAAACTGTCTAAACCCAGGCTTGTAGATGACCTTCAGCACCACGGCACCTCAGTCATTCAGGTGTGACTGGACTCCAAAATACTGCATATCCCCCCACTCAACACCTGACATCCCCCTTCTAGATCCTCTCTATTTTCCCCTCACTTCTTCTTCTCCTTGGCCAGAGGATCAGAGGAAGATTGATCTGACTGGTCAAAACTATTGATAACATGGTCTGAGGATTGAAAGCCCTTTGGCATTAAGGCTTCCTATAGATGCAGTAACATTGCTCTCTCTCTCGGTCTCTGGGTGGTGTCAAGTATCCTGCTCTGTGCCAGGAGTTTAATCTCCTCTGTTCTCTCAGTACCTCTCCATTCTCCCCCTCTCCAGCTTCTCACCCTCTCGCCCTCTTCTCCCCCTCACCCCCACTCCCTCTCCACCTCTCTCCTCTTCTCATCCTCTACACCTCTACCCCTTCTCCCCCACCCTCTTTCCTCTACCTCACTCGCTCCTCTCCTCACAGCACACAGATCTCTCCCCTTGCCTATCCTCTCCCTCTCTCCTTCTCTCAGCGCTCAGAAAGAGGCTGACATCAGCCAGTGTTCTCTGATGATGACAAGACTCCACAGTCCTCCCCAGACACACATACCTATTGTCTGAGAGAGGGAGGGAGAGAGAGAGAGAGAGGAACAGGGAGAGGGATAGAGAGAGGGAGTGAGAGAGAGTTAGAGGGAGAGAGATGGAGGTAGAGAGATGGAGAGACAGAGAGAGATATGAAGATTTTCTGTTTGATGCAGACATGCACAGACACAAAAACAAAGACACACACACTCACCACTCTCGCTGTACACACACACACACAAGTACAACACAGAGGCACAAATGTCAAACACACACACACACACACACACACACACCAATTGTACCAGCTACTTCAAAGGCCCATGCTCCTCACCCCGGGGCTTGTAGCTAAGTGTGGTCGGAAGTAAACTTTTATCCTTTTATAAACCAATGTGAGTGTTTAGTGCCGCGCTAATGATGTTTGTGTGTGTGAGTGAGAGGATGCTCAGCTGCCTTGTTTGTGTGTGTGTGTGTGTCTGTGTGTGTGTGTGTCTATCTGTCTGTCTCTGTGTGTTTCTATCCATGTGTGTTTGTGTGGATGTGTTTGCGTGTTTGTGTATGTGTTTTACAGTGGAGGATCCTCAGAGGAGGAAGGGGAGGACCATCCTCCTCAGTGAATTTTATAAAAATGGTAAAACATTGAAAACCTATACTAAATATTTTCACGTCACCAAATAATTGATTAAAACACTGTCTTGCAATGGTCTACATTAGCCTCAATAGCACTCTGTAGGGTAGCACCATGGTGTAGCCGGAGGACAGCTAGCATCCGTCCTCCTCTTGGTGCATTGACTTCAATACAACACCTATGAGGCTCTTGGTTCTCACCCCCTTCCATAGACTTACACAGTAATTATGACAACTTCCGGAGGACGTCATCCAACCTATCAGAGCTCTTGCAGCATGAACTGACATGTTGTCCACCCATTCAAAAGATCAGAAAAGGAATCTAGTACTGAAAGCATAAGCTACAGCAAGCTAGCACTGCAGTGCATAAAATGTGGTGACTAGTTGACTCAAAGAAAGTAAATTAATTTTTTCAAAAATGAAGGAGAAGTAAGAGAGAGAGAGAGATTTTGTATTTTTTTAACTTTCAGTTTCACTTACTTAGCTAGCAAATGCAGCTGGCTAGTTTAGTTACTCAAGTACACGGCTCAAACAGAGGGATGCTATGCTAGCTAGCTGGTTATGAGTATCCAACACAACACTGGAATTCTTCCACATCAAGGTAAGCTGTTGGTTTTATTAATGTATTGCCACTGGAGCCCGCCGGTGTAACTGCTTACTGTCTAAACACTTTAACGTTACAGCATGATTGTAGCGGGATTACTAACACATTAGTTCCATTAGCTTCGTTGACTAGGACGTTACTTTAGCTAATATGGGGACACCGATGTAGGCTGTGTGTAGCGGTTATGGCATGGTTTGGCTTGGAAAGGTTTTTCACCTGGTCACATGCTGTATAGCTGATGTGTTGTTCATTGAAGTCCACAAACAAAGTTAAAGGTGAGAGGAGGAGAGTGCATAGAAGCCAGAATGAACACAACGTGGCTGCTATGATCAGGGGTGTATTCATTCCGCCGATTCTGTTGATTTTTTTTTCTTAAACAGAAGCAAACAAAACAGGGATAAATACCGGAATTTACCCAATAAAAACTCTTGTTTGCAACTGTTGTGCTAATGATTGCACCCTAGATAAGCTAGATGCAGGCAAGAGTGTGCAAGGCGGTATTGAATGTGTCACTGTCTGTCCATGTGTCACTGTCTGTCATCTCCAATTTTTCTCTTGATCTGTGTGCATCTACATGTTGTAAACTTTCATTCATTCAGGTTGCAGCAACCTCATGATGGGTATAGTGAAAATGTGAGCATCATGTAGTAGCCTAAACCCATCAATGTTACATTGAACTGGGTGAATGGAATATGAATGACAGTCATCCAATATGCTGTAATAGAAATAAGGCCATGCTCATGGACAAAAGAATCGTCCTCTGACCGCCACTGGTGTTGATGTTTGTGTGTGGGAGAGAGAGAGAGGAAATGCAGCTGCTACCAGGCAGTGAAAAAGCAACAAGCTCTCCCAGCCTCACTGCAGAATTAGATGCTATAAAGGTATGCATTAAGGTGTCTGTAATAGAATAAATGTGGCAAGAATGTAGACATTAATAATTGGATTTCTATAGCTTCCAAAATATTTTTTTTACAATGGTGGGGGAGTGCCAAGATGGAGGAACGGCGGCTTCAACACATCCTATCAGTCATCTAGTGTATATATAAATTAAATTAATTAAATCATTAAATCATCAAGATCAGGCCCTCATTCCGAATCTTTAAGGTAAGGGTTAAGGTTTGCGATAAGGCAGTGGTTCCCAAACTTTTTAGATTTCCGTACCCCTTCAAACATTCAACCTCCTGCTGCGTACCCCCTCTACCACCAGGGTTAGCACACTCTCAATTGTTGTTTTTTGCCATCATTGTAAGCCTGCCACACACACACTACAGTGGGGGAAAAAAGTATTTGATCCCCTGCTGATTTTGTACGTTTGCCCACTGACAAAGAAAGGATCCGTCTATAATTTTAATGGTAGGTTTATTTGAACAGTGAGAGACAGAATAAGAACAAAAATATACAGAAAAACGCAAAAATATCCAGAAAAACGCATGTCAAAAATGTTATAAATTGATTTGCATTTTAATGAGGGAAATAAGTATTTGACCCCCTCTCAATCAGAAAGATTTCTGGCTCCCAGGTGTCTTTTATACAGGTAACGAGCTGAGATTAGACACCTGTCCACAGAAGCAAGACACCTGTCCACAGAAGCAATCAATCAATCAGATTCCAAACTCTCCACCATGGCCAAGACCAAAGAGCTCTCCAAGGATGTCAGGGACAAGATTGTAGACCTACACAAGGCTGGAATGGGCTACAAGACCATCGCCAAGCAGCTTGGTGAGAAGGTGACAACATTTGGTGTGATTATTCGCAAATGTCAATATCCCTCGGCCTGGGGCTCCATGCAAGATCTCACCTCGCGGAGTTGCAATGATCATGAGAACGGTGAGGAATCAGTCCAGAACTACACGGCAGGATCTTGTCAATGATCTCAAGGCAGCTGGGACCATAGTCACCAAGAAAACAATTGGTAACACACTACGCCGTGAAGGACTGAAAGCCTGCAGCGCCCGCAAGGTCCCCCTGCTCAAGAATACATATACATGCCCGTCTGAAGTTTGCCAATGAACATCTGTATGATTCAGAGGACAACTGGGTGAAAGTGTTATGGTCAGATGAGACCAAAATGGAGCTCTTTGGCATCAACTCAACTCGCCGTGTTTGGAGGAGGAGGAATGATGCCTATGACCCCAAGAACACCATCTCCACCGTCAAACATGGAGGTGGAAACATTATGCTTTGGGGGTGTTTTTCTGCTAAGGGGACAGGACAACTTCACCGCATCAAAGGGACGATGGACGGGGCCATGTACCGTCAAATCTTGGGTGAGAACCTCCTTCCCTCAACCACGACCCAGAAAATGGGTTGTGGATGGGTATTCCAGCACGTGGTCCCGTGTGGCTCAGTTGGTAGAGCATGGTGTTTGCAATGCCAGGGTTGTGGGTTCGATTTTAATGAAATGTTTGCATTCACTATTGTAAGTCAGATAAGAACGTCTGCTAAATGACTAAAAATGTTTAAAAAATGACAATGACCCAAAACACATGGCAAAGGCAACAAAGGAGGGGCTCCAGACCTTAATCCCATAGAAAATCTGTGGAGGGAGCTGAAGGTTCGAGTTGCCAAACATCTGCCTCGAAACCTTAATGACTTGGAGAAGATCTGCAAGAGGAGTGGGACAAAATCCCTCCTGAGATGTGTGCAAACCTGGTGGCCAACTACAGGAAACGTCTGACCTCTGTGATTGCCAACAAGGGTTTTGCCACCAAGTACTAAGTCATGTTTTGCAGAGGGGTCAAATACTTATTTCCCTCATTAAAATGCAAATCATTTTATAACATTTTTGACATGCGGTTTTCTGGATTTCTTTGTTGTTATTCTGTCTCTCACTGTTCAAATAAACCTACCATTAAAATTATAGACTGATCATTTCTTTGTAAGTGGGCAAACGTACAAAATCAGCAGGGGATCAAATACTTTTTCCCCCCACTGTATATGATACATTTATTAAACATAAGAATACGTGTGAGTTTTTGTCACAACCCGGCTTGTGGGAAGTGACAAAGAGCTCTTAAAGGACCAGGGTACAAATAACAATAGAATAATAATCAATAATTTCCTATTTATTTAACCGTCTTACATATAAAACCTTATTTGTTCATCGAAAATTGTGAATAACTCACCACAGGTTAATGAGAAGGGTGTGCTTGAAAGGATGCACATAACTCTGCAATGTTAGGTTGTATTGGAGAGAGTCTCAGTCTTAAATCATTTTCCACACACAGTCTGTGCCTGTATTTCGTTTTCATGCTAGTGAGGGCCGAGAATCCACTCTCACATAGGTACGGGGTTGCAAAAGGCATCAGTGTCTTAACAGCACGATTTGCCAAGGCAGGATACTCTGATCCAGAAATCTGGCAGTGGCTTCGAATTAAATTACATTTTTACAAAACCGCTTGAAGCAATTTCGATGAGGCTCTCTTGTTCAGATATCGGTAAGTGAACTGGAGGCAGGGCATGAAAGGGATAATGAATCCAGTTGTTTGTGTCATCTGTTTCTGGAAAGGACCTGCGGAATTGCGCACCCAACTCACTCTGGTGCTTCGCAATGTCACATTTGACATTGCCCGTAAGCTTGAGTTAATTTGCGCACAAAAAATCATACAATGATGTAAAGACCTGTGTGCTGTCCTTGTTAATGCAGACAGAGAAGAGCTCCAACTTCTTAATCATAGCCTCAATTTTGTCCCGCACATTGATTGTAGTTGCGGAGAGTCCCTGTAATCCTAGATCCAGATCATTCAGGGGAGAAATAACATCACCCAGATAGGCCAGTCGTGTGAGAAACTCGTCATCATGCAAGCGGTCAGACAAGTGAAAATTATGGTCAGTAAAGAAAACTTTAAGCTCGTCTCTTTATTAAAAAAAATGTGTCAATACTTTGCCCCTTGATAACCAGCGCACTTCTGTATGTTGTAAAAGCGTTACATGGTCGCTGCCCATATCATTGCATAGTGCAGAAAAAACATGAGAGTTCAGAGGCCTTGCTTTAACAAACCATTTTCACTGTAGTGTCCAAAACGTCTTTCAAGCTGTCAGGCATTCCCTTGGCAGCAAGAGCCTCTCGGTTGATGCTGCAGTGTACCCAAGTGGCATCGGGAACAACTGCTCGCACACGCGTTACCACTCCACTATGTCTCCCTGTCATGGCTTTTGCGCCATCAGTACAGATACCAACATGAGCAGCAGCTACGTTTGGCTACATCAGGACCGTTAGTGGAATTCCCTCGAGAGAGTAACGGTTAACGTGATTGGATGTTAATTATTTGACTAGACTACCTGTATTTGACATTGTGTTGTTATTTCACTGAACACTAGATGGTTTAATTTGATTTTTGGCAATGAAACGAGGCTACTCAGGCGAGAAAAAAACCTCACCCAAATGTATAGCCCCGTTGGAAAAAAGAAATGGAATGTTTGAAAATGTGAAGAATTACTATAATTTTTAAAAAATATATATATATATTTTTTAATGTGAATCACATTTTATTTGTCGTTCCCTCTGACGGCATTGCGCGTACCCCTGCTTGGGAATACCTGCGATAGGGTAAAAAAGAACAACACGACTGGGATCAAACATGCAACCTTCTGATCCAGAGCCATGGGGTTACATCTATCCAGTCACCCCCCCCCCCCATCACAACACACTAGCAAAACCCAAGCCTTTTTGATGTTAATAGCACTCACTGTTGCCCCTAGTGGCCGGTTTTGAAGGCACTTCCCAACGTCCTCAGGACATAGATAGACATCCAATTTCGTCTTCAATCTTGAACAATCTCCCTGGAGAAAAAAACCCCAGTAGTGCTGTCAATCATGAGGCCCAGATAAGGTTGCAAAATTCCGGTAACTTTCTCCAAATTCCCAGGTTCTCCAGAAGTTCCGGTTGGAAGATATCCGGACTCGGGATAGAATAAAGAGGAAATCCAGAGTCCTCCAACCAGGATCTCTTGAAAACCTGGGAGTTGTATGTATCAACTTTAGGCCTGGATATATGAATAGCCTAGTTCTAGCGAGTGGTTTGGGGGAGTTGGTTCTACATGGATGTATATCTGTGCATTACATGGTTTGATACCTCATCAAGTACATGACGCTGTCTGTCTGTCTGTCTGCTGCAGACGTTTCATGTTAATGAAAGTCTGATGTATGTGTGTGTATGATCTTTGTTTGATGTGTGTGTGATGGATGTGTGTGTGACGCTGGATACTCTTAGATGCTGTTAGATGTCTGGCAAAAGAACATATTTTTTTATTATCCTTGCCTATATGTCAGCTGAAGATGAGTGGGCTGCATAGACAGCTTTCCTAATTGAGTGTGTGTGGGTGGACCTATGCAGGTGCGTGCTTCTCTGAATGTATTCTTTGTAAATCTGTGACTGCAGCTTGTGTGAGTGTGTGTCCATCTGTGCTGGTAGATGTGGTGGGAAGCTTCAGCCATTCCGAGAAGGTCTGAGAGAGCTTGCAGTGGCACAGACTCATCATACTGTGTGTGTGTGTGTGTGTGTGTGTGTGTGTGTGTGTGTGTGTGTGTGTGTGTGTGTGTGTGTGTGTGTGTGTGTGTGTGTGTGTGTGTGTGTGTGGAGGTGTGATTGTGGAGGTGTTCCACATTCAGGCTGAGAGATAAATGAGAAGTGCTCGGGTTTTGTAGAGCGACGTCTCGTAATGAAAGATTTATCAGCAGCACAGCTCCTGCCTCTCTCCTCTACACACACGCACACGCACACGCTCACACCACACAGTCACCGCTACCGCTACAAAATGCCTGGTCACCTCGGCAGCTAGCGCTTTGAAGCTAACATTATTAGACATTCTACTTAGCGGGAGGGGAACCCCCGTCAGGTTATAGGTGGACCTTCCTGCAGGAGGCCTTTTGCCTTTTGGTAGGCCGTCATTGTAAATAAGAATTTATTCTTAACTGGCTTGCCTAGTTAGATGAAAAGAGGAGCTGTTTGAAGTCAGGCCTCCCAGCAGGTAGGAGCACTCCTAGTGATGTCACAGCAGGAAGAACACACACACACACACACACACACACACACACTGTGCACGCACATAGGGGTGAATCCTTCAGAAGGGTATAAAATAATTATATTCTCTCTGTCTGAACAAAATGTTTTATACTTTAACATGATGACATTGGTAGGTGAGCTAACAGAGAATAGAACAGTTTCCCACTGTGAAATTGACTTTTATAAAACTGTTCAATAAGTCACACAAGGCTGAGTTGTGATTCGCCGGTTGAATTATAATTTTTTGGGGAGATGAACAGCTTCTCTCTAAAACCAGATTGTTCTGCCTGTGACCAGAAGCAGAGTGAGAGGCACACACACACACACACACACACACACACACACACACACACACACACACACACACACACACACACACACACACACACACACACACACACACACACACACACACACACACACACACACACACACACACACACACACACACACACAAACACAAACACAAACACACGTCAACTACTGCTGCAGGAGTGGGTTTTAAGACTGAGAAATTATGGAGGAGAGAGAGCAGGGGGAGATAAAAGACAAAAAGGAATGTAGAGTAGAGGCAGAGAGAACAGCGATCTCGTCAGCATTCTTAATTCAATATGTTAGTGGGGTAATGGAACAGGAAAAAAACGAATTGGGAGAGCGAGTTCATTATCCTGGAAAGAGATAATGTGATCCAGCATTGGGAAACAGGCTGGATGTAATTATCATTGAATGATCAGGCACGTTACACACCCTGATAAAGACCTTAGCCATACAGTTGAAGTCGGAAGTTTACATACACTTATGTTGTCATTAAAACTCGTTTTTCAACCACTCCACAAATTTCTTGTTAACAAACCATAGTTTTGGCAAGTCGGTTAGGACATCTACTTTGTGCATGACACAAGTAATTTTTCCAACAATTGTTTACAGACAGATTATTTCACTTACACCACAATTCCAGTGGGTCAGAAGTTTACATACACTAAGTTGACTGTGCCTTTAAACAGCTTGGAAAATTCCAGAAAATGATGTCATGGCTTTAGAAGCTTCTGATAGGCTAATTGACATCATTTGAGTCAATCGGAGGTGTACCTGTGGATGTATTTCAAGGCCTACCTTCAAACTCAGTGCCTCTTTGCTTGACATCATGGGAAAATCAAAAGAAATCAGCCAAGACCTCAGAAAACAAATTGTAGACCTCCACATCCTCGGGAGCAATTTCCAAATGCCTGAAGGTACCACGTTCATCTGTACAAACAATAGTACGCAAGCATTAACACCATGGGACCACGCAGCCGTCATACCGCTCAGGAAGGAGACGTGTTCTGTTTCCTAGAGATGAACATACGTTGGTGCGAAAAGTGCAAATCAATCCCAGAACAACAGCAAAGGACCTTGTGAAGATGCTGGAGGAAACAGGTACAAAAATATCTATATCCACAGTAAAACAAGTCCAATATCGACATAACCTGAAAGGCCTCTCAGCAAGGTAAAAGCCACTGCTCCAAAACCGGCATAAAAAAGCCCGACTACGGTTTGCAACTGCACATGGGGACAAAGATCGTACTTTTTGGAGAAATGTCCTCTGGTCTGATGAAACAAAAATAGAACTGTTTGGCCATAATGACCATTGTTATATTTGGAGGAAAAAGGGGGATGCTTGCAAACCGAAGAACACCATCCCAACCGTGAAACATGGGGGTGGCAGCATCATGTTGTGAGGGTGCTTTGCTGCAGGAGGGACTGGTGCATTTCACATCTCTACTATTATTCTGACATTTCACATTCTTAAAATAAAGTGGTGATCCTAACTGAACCTAAAACGGGGAATTTTTACTTGGATTAAATGTGGTCGTTGTGGAAAAACTTTGTTTAAGTGTATTTGGCTAATGTGCATGTAAACTTCCGACTTCAACTGTATATCTTCCTGATCACGGGAGGTGAGATGGACTTTTCATAAAGCACTGATAATCATATGATTAAAGATGATATGCAGAGAAGGAGACGGCTGTTGGAGTAGCAAGCCTGCAGAGTATGTTTCAATTCATTAACTAATTAACTCCCACTACATAATCCACTGGGGTGATATGATGCTAGATATGTGTGTTTACTGCCTTAACTTTTACCCAGAGTCTACTCAGTCTCTGTATGTACACAAACTCCCACTGTGAAACATATTCCCGTATTGCTTTTCTCAGTAGCTTGTTAGTGGTTTTCATTTGGAGCTGCGTGTCTGAAGGGCAGGTGTACTGACCGCTAGGCTGCTGTAGTGGTGCTGGTGTCACCACCAGGGTGCGCTACAATACTCTGAGTCATCCACTGCCATCTGTCGCTCTTGCTCTTGCTCTCTGTCTCTGCCTCTCTCTCTTTCTCTTTCTCTCTCTTTCTCCCCCTCTCTCTCTTTCTCTTTTTCTCAGAGATGTTCTGCCATGCTTGGTTCTCTGTAAGTGATGGGGTTTGTGTGTTCATAGAAAACTCACACTGGTCCCTACATGTCGACGATAACAAGTACCATCCATTAGAAAAAGAAGCGTTTGAAAGTTAACTCTGGGTGCATAATAATTTGTTTTTCTTTGATAAACAGTTTTTCGGCACATGAAAGAGCAATTTCTCAGTTCTTGGAAATCGGGACCATGCTTTGAGAGCGTGAATGAGAGAAACCACTGTGAAATGAATGGTAATTGAATTGGGAAAGAGGCTGAGTTTATTCAGAGTGTAATGACTATGGTTAGTTCACATGAGAGATGAGTTGAGAGATGGGTTTGAAGGAAGAGACGAAACAGCCAAGTGACTCACAGGACAAAAATAGAATAATATTGTCTTTCAAAATACAATTTGTTGGAATTCGTCTGTCAAAATTGTTGGTTGAAGGGTCAAATCAATTTGACCTGGAAGATACAACTTTAATAGCGCCGTGATGAGGCAGATGCTTTGTCTGTGTTTGGGAACCCTTGTCCTCTATGGGACAGTTACTAATGACCTATCAATCCCCAGTACAACACATTGCGTAGCCCTATTATGAGACCGACTGCAGTGAGGAAGCAACAGAACAGAAGCAGGCCTGTTGGAGGGTGTCTCACACCAACCATTATTCTAGAGAGGGCATTCATTTGGTGCTAATTAGTATTTTTCTACGGGATTGTGTGTGTGTGTGTGAGTGTGAGTGGAGAGAACGCTGCTTTGATTAAGTACAGTAATACAGAGCTCCGCAGACACTACAGATGTTCATTTAATGGCCTGGAACTTAATGAGACTGGCTGAGGAGACTCCAACACACACACACACACACACTCCCCCATATCACGTTTCAAGGCTTATTATACGACACTACACTGTGAGTTATTAACAGCAACATTAAATATGAAATATGGCTGTGTGTGTGTCCGCTCCAATATGTCCTGTCACGCTGTGTTTGTGTAAATCCTGGTTCTGTGTGCTGGCGGGATTGCAACAGGCTGCCACTTCAGGATCAGGCACGTGACCAACAAACACTATTAGCTCTCTTTGTCTTTCTCTATCACAGCAGTGGGAGTCACAATGCTGTTTACGATGTTCTCATATTGATGAGGATGATTCAGATACTAATATTTTCTCTCTTTTTTTCCTCTTTTTCTCCCCCTCCCCTCTCTCCCTCTAGGTGGGGTGTGTATAGCCCAGTCTCTGAAGATCCCACGTGAACCCAAGCCAGGGGAGTTTGATAAGATCATCATGCGTCTGCTGGAGACGTCCAACGCCAGGGCTGTCATTATGTTCGCCAACGAGGACGACATACGGTATGTCGTACAGCCCCCCCCAAAAAACCAAACACACGACTACGCCTCTATAGCCTATTCCTACACCACTACACACACACCCTTGTACCTTTCTACCCCGGTATACCACATGTCGGTCGTAAACTCCAGTCCTGACTCCTTCTATCTCCCCTTCCTCTTTTTCTTCCCTCCTCTCCCTACCCCCTTTCTCCCTCCTTCTATCTCTCTCTCAGGCGTATCCTGAACGCGGCCAAACACAACAACCAGACTGGTCACTTCCTGTGGGTGGGGTCAGACAGCTGGGGCTCCAAGATCTCCCCTGTGATTGGCCAGGAGCGGGTGGCTGAGGGAGCCGTTACCATCCTGCCCAAACGAGCCTCCGTGGACGGTACAGACAGAAGCCATTTTAGATGATAGTGTTTTGAGGGGAACGAGTTAGACACAGTATACCCTCAACAAGGTTGACATCACATCACACCAGATGTTTACAGGTCTGTATTTACATGTTATGTCACTCACTGACCCCTCCTCTACCCCTCTCCCCTCCCCTTCACTCTCCTCTCCTCTTCTCCCCTCCTATCTCCTCTTCCACCTCTCCTCCGTCCTCTCCCCCTTCCTCTCTTCCTTCCTCATCCTCTCCCCCACAGCGTTTGACCGTTACTTCCGGAGCCGCTCTCTGTCCAACAACAGGAGGAACGTGTGGTTCGCTGAGTTCTGGGAGGAGAACTTTGGCTGCAAGCTGGGAATGCATGGCAAGCGCCCCGGAAGCCCCAAGAAATGCACAGGCAAGATGCTATGGCGCTGGAGCACAAGAGAATGGGTATTGGCTCAGTACATGGTGAAGGATGGGTAGTGTAGGCCAGGAATAGTAGTAAAGCAGAGGAGTATGGGTAATCTAGGCTGGCAGAAGAGTTAATGCCCTATAATCATCCCTAGATAGGCTACTTAATATTAACTCTGTTCACACGTCATTGAGCATGGATAGCTTTACTCTCTAAGGAGAATGGTTTGTTCTATATGAACACCCGCTGTGTGCTCAGAGCTCTGTGCAAATTACATGAAATGATATGCAGAGTACAGTAGAGCCCCCTGGCTGGTCCTGCATGGATGAGTCTGGAGAGAAGTGTGTGTGACAGTGTGTGTACACAGTCTGTGCAGTTTGGTCTTGTAGAACAGTGTTTGTTGGTGTGTATAACTGTGTGTGAAATAGTGTGTGACAGTGTGTGTTCAAACAGTCTGTGCAGTGTGGGCTTGTAGAATGGTGTGTGTGTGTATCAGTGACAATGTGTGTATCGGTGTGTGTCGACACAGCTGATATTTTGGTTCCAGATGAGATTTTGAGGTTTTTCAGTGTCTGACTCCATCACAGCTCGCTAGCCCCGTGTCCTGAAGGTCCACTTGTACATGTGGTGAAGAACAGTGGTGATCGATGCTGTTTAAGATTATTATTTTTTTGTTCATGAGCATGGCCTTATTTCTATTAAAGCGTATTGGATGATGGTCATTCATTTTCCATTCACCCAGCTCAATGTAACAGCGATAGGTTTAGGCTACTACATGATACTCAGATTTGCCCTATACCCATCATGAGGTTGCTACAACCTAGCCTATGAATAAAAGTTTACAATGAAGGATCACACAGGTCGAGAGAAAAATTTGAGGTGACAGACAGTGACACACTCAAAACCGTCTTGAACAGTCTTGCCTGCATCGAGCTGATCTAGGGTGTATTCATTAGTCCAACAAGTTGCAAACAGGATTTTCTATAGAACAAAATCAGTTATGTTTGTCCCCGTTTTTGTTCCATTTGCTTCCGCCAAAAGTTTTTCAACAGAATTGGCTGAATGAAAACCCCCCTGAGCACTCATAAACACAGTTCACTTTCATAGCAGCCACGTTGTATTCCTTCTCGCATCTATGCGCTCTCTTCCTCTCACCTTTTCAGCTGTATGTGACCAGGCAAAAGAACCTTTCCAAGCCAAACCATAACTGCTACACACAGCCTATATCATTGTCCCCATATTAGCTAAAGAAATGTCATAGTCAACATAGCTAATAGAACTAATGCGTTAGTAAACAAACCCACTACAATCATGCAGTGACATTACAGTGTACAGTCTAGCAGTTACACTGGCGGGCCCTGGTGGCAATAAATTAGTAAACCAAAAGCTTACCATGACTTGGAAGAGTTCCAGTGTTGTGTTGAGAAACACAACCATTTTTCCACGCTGCTACTCTCTTTTATTGTAACAAGCCTCTTACAAGAGGGGTGTGTGTGTGTGGAATCAGGAGCAGGAGAGCAGATGGGTTCCAGGGAATCAAATGTTTTAATACAGGCGATCCCAAAGGCATAGCGCAAACACAAAAGGTAACCGCACGAAATGTAGCATCCACCCACAAGGATAGGAACACAGTTCACACAGAGGAGAAACCTCAACTCCGAATACTAGCGAACACAAATGTCCACGGTAAAACACATACCGCACAAAATGAAACAAAATCCAGGACTTCAAAACTATTAAATAACACATATGGAATCATATATAGTAACCAAAAAATTGTTAAACAAATCAAAATACATGTTATATTTGCGATTCTTCAAAGTAGCCTCCCTTTGCCTTGATGACAGCTTTGCTCTTTTGGGGAATAGGTTGTGTTAGTGTTTGCAGCATGTATCAGTGTATTCTAGCCAGTGGTGTGGTGCGTGTGTGTGTGTGGGGTGGGGGGGGGGGGGGGGGGTGTGGGGGTGGGGGGGAGGGTGGGGGGGGGG